>NC_134885.1:13950424-14040424 GCF_041734735.1 Babylonia areolata | reverse complement strand
TGGTTTGGTCGTGCAGGGCGCTGCACTGCTGAGCACATCACCAGCTGTCTCCATTTCTGGCGGTCGTGTGATGGGGCCCGATTATTACACGTCTTATACAAGTTGTTATTTACAAAACCCAGAAACCAAAGATTTGGAAACATTATGCAACACTAGTTTTTGTTGTTGTTGTTGACCCTCAGAGATCTATAGAGACATGCACAAGCTCCGCGCGCAGCGTGAGTTGCGGGGTTAACAATGGGGGGAAGAGTCTTATTTTGAAGTATAAGGGTGACCTTAAGGGCGGCTTAAAATGTGGAGAGAAAAAGAAACAACAACCCCAAACCACGTCATGTCAGTTGTGCACTGGGAAGACGTGTATAGTGGGGGGCAGGGTGTGTGAGGGAGAAGATAGGGGTAGTGATTGGAGGGGGCAGGGTGTGTGAGGGAGAAGATAGGGGTAGTGATTGGAGGGGGCAGGAGGGGGATGGAAGTTTTCGGTCTGCCTGGCGGAGAAGAAGCCATTGATGGGAACGTGGAGTTTTGGGGAGGGAGGAGGGAGGGGGGGGAGAGGACGGAGGGGGGAGGACCCATGCTGATTTGGATCGATGGTCGCCGTCTTGTTTGTGATGTCAGAAATTCAATCATTCGGAAGCCCTTCTTTTCTTTCTTTTTTCTCCCGTTTCTTTCTTTATTCTCCCTCTCCCTCTCTCTCTCCCCCTCTCTCTTTCTGTCCCTACCTCTCTCCCCCTCTGTCTCCCTCTCATCTCCTCTCCCCTCCCTGTCTCCCTTTCCCTCCCTCTCTCTCATCCTCTCTTTATCCCTCTCCCCCCGCTCTCTCTCTCTCCCTCCCTCTCTATCCCTCTCTCCCGCCCTCTCTCTCCGCCTCTCTCTCTCCCTCTCTCTCTCAACCTCTCCCTCTCTTTCTCTTTCTCCCCCCCCCCCCCCATATCTCCCTCTCTGTGTGCTGTGTTACGTGCAGGGTTGGGCGTGGGGGAGAGGGGTGAGGAGGGGGGAAGGGAAGGGGTGGAGTGGGGGTGAGGGCCATGATGGGATGATGGTAGTCAGTCTCTTCTTCTCTTCAGGCTTGTGTGGATGGTCTGTTTGTGTGGGTGTGTTCCCTGTCTTTACCTCGTTTGTCTGTGTGTGGTCGGTCACCTTCTGTCTGTGTCAGTGTCTGTCCGTCCGCGCACCCTCTCTGTAGCTGTACACTGTGCTGCTGCTACTGTTACTACAACTATAGTATTGTTGTTATTATTATTATTATTATTATTATTATTGCTGTTGTTGTTGTTGTTATGTTTAATATGTTTATTGTGTTTATTGTTATTATCATTATTTTATACAGCGCATATCATCGGTCAGAGACCAAAGTCTTAAACTACAACTATTTCCTTCACATCAAAACAGCACGGTCAGTTAATATTCAAATGGTGATAATCAGTCAAAATGCAGTCAGTGAAGTTGTCATATATTATTAAGTATTTCAAATGCTGATTCTAAAAACAAAAACAAATAATAATGATAATAATGATAATAATAAGATAAACCGAAATGAAAAAAGTGGGGCTTCCTGCCTGTTTGTCTCCAACCGACGTGCAAGTTATTGATGAATATATACTGTAGTCTGTCAGTGTGGTGCCGCATCGAAGTTCTCACCACATCGCACGCAGTAATGTATGTGCATCTATATCATTTGCCACAAGTGCATTAAAAACACGCAAAAAACAAGAAACAACTAAAAGCAAAGCAAACAAAACCCCTCAAGACAGACAGTCAGACGGGCTGAAGGGAAAGCAGGAAGATCTTGTTGTTTTTCATCCCCAGTCGCAGACACCTGGTGTTATATATGTATTGTATTTCTCTTTTTTGTCACAACAGATTCCTGTGTGTGAAATTCAGGCTGCTCCCCCCAGGGAGAGCGCGTCGCTACACTGACAGCGCCACCCATCTTTTTTGTATTTTTTGCTGCGTGCAGTTTGTTTTTCCTATCGAAGTGGATTTTTTCAACACAATTTTGCCAGGGACAACCCTTTTGTTATCGTGGGTTCTTTTACGTGCGCTAAGTGCATGCTGCACACGGGACCTCGGTTTATCGTCTCATACGAATGACTAGCGTCCAGACCACTACTCAAGCTCTAGTGGAGGGGGAGAAAATACCGGCGGCTGAGCCGTGATTCGAACCAGCGCGCTCAGATTCTCTCGCTTCCTTGGCGGACGCGTTACCTCTAGGCCATAATCTCTCTCTCCCTTCATATTTTCTCTTCTCTTCACTAAACACAGCATGATTATGCACCTGCCTTGAAAATCTGTCGCCGTTTATTTTTCTTGTGGAAAGAAAGATGGGTTTGGCGCAGGGGGCACACGACAGAGAAAGAGAGAGAGAGAGAGAGACGGGGGGGGGAGAGACGGAGACATATATAGACACAGACAGAGGGAAAGAGGGAAAAGGAGGGAGAGACATTCAGAGGGAAAAAGGGGGGTGGGGGAGAAGAGCGAGAGAGAGAGAGAGAGGGGGGGGGGTGTTGGGAGTGAAGGAGACGGAGACACATATAGATATAGACACAGAGTGAAAGGGGGGAAAGGAGGGAGAGACATTCAGGGGGAAAAGGGGGGAGAGAGAGAGAGAGAGAGAGAGAGAGTTGGAGGGGGGGCAGACAGAGTGTAGTGGGGGTGGGGAGGGTGAGACGCATTTAGAAAGGGAGAGAGACAGACAGGGAGAGACGGGGGGGGGGGGGGGGGGGGGAGGTGAGATGGAACGAAGTGAATGCATGTCGTTATGTCTTGTTTTCATTCTGCTGGGAACAGGCGTTCTTTCGCTCCCTTAGACACACACACACATAGTTATTGGGAAGCGAAGAGCTGATCGCACCCATCGGAAGGTCGCTGCTCCAGTCACAGCCACGAGGGGAGACGGCAGCCTGGCTATGTTTTACCAGCTGCTACTGGCAGGATAAGCACATACACATACATACATACAAACACACTTTCGCACGGGCACGCATGCGCGCGCACGCGCGACACACACACACACACACACGCACACACACACACACACACACACACACACACACACACACACACACACACACACACACACACACGCTTATTTGTCGCAGAGAGACGAAATAACTCATATTCCAAGCAGAGACGACGGTTGTGCAGAACGCGCTATCATGCGCTCACTCGCGCGCGCGCACTAACACACAGAGTAACTAACAAACTCTCTCTCTTTCTCTTTCTCTTTCACACACACACACACACACACACACACACACACACACACACACACACACACACACACACAGGCAGACAGGATTTTTTTTCTTGACATGTCAAGATTTTCTGTGATGGCTCTTGCTGTCCGGTTTTATCTGAATAGATGTCTGGGAACTAGCTGGTTGTATGAAGTGCTGTGTGTGTGTGTGTGTGTGTGTGTGTGTGTGTGTGTGTGTGTGTGTGCGTGCGTGTGTGTGTGTCTGCTTGTCTGTCTGTTAAAGAGAGGGCCTCATCACTATGCACTTATTTTTCAGTTTAACTTTAAGTGGTGATTTGACTGATGAAGTCCACCGAGTGGGCCGATAAAGCCACCTGTAAGTATGGGAGTCTAGACAGTTTAATGTTTCAATGTTGGGTACAGGACCACTTTCTGATGGAGAGAAACTGACTCACTGGGCACTCGTTCAACTCATGAGCTTTCTTTTTTTTCTTTTTCTTTTTTCTCTTTTGGTTAAATACTCTCTGTTCCCACTCCCTTCTCCCTCTCCCCCGCTCTTTTTATTAATTTTTAATTTTAATTAATTTATTTTTTAAGCAGTTTGGTCCACACACACACACACGCACACACACACACACACACACACACACACACACACACATCGCCACCACCATGATCAAAACTTTCTCCCTCTCCTCTCTCCCTCCCCTTTCTCTCTCCGCCCTCCCCTCCCCCACACCCACCCTCTTCTCTCTCTCTCTCTCTCTCTCTCTCTCTCTCTCTCTCTCTCTGTCTGTCTGTCTCTTTCTTTCTCACCCCTCACACCCCAGATCAGTCAGAAGCAGTGTCGACTAAGACTGACCGTGAAGTTTTACTCCCCCTTCACTGGCCCTTTGAGTAGTGGTCTGGGTGCTAGTGGAGACGGTCAGTCGAAGTCCCGTGTGCAGCATGCACTTAACGTGCGTGAACGTACCCACGGCAACAAAAGTGTCTTGTCGTCGCTGGGACGGGGGAAGTGGGGTGGGGGTGGGGGAGAATTGAAAAGGAAAAAAAAAACAACCCGATAGTGAAACAAAATACACTTGCAGGCAGAAGGAAAGAAAGAAAGAAAAATATATATAGGTGGTGTTGCCTTGTGCCCACACACTGTGGGAAAACAGCCACAGAAAAATATATATAGGTGGTGTTGCCTTGTGCCCACACACTGTTTGTGGGAAAACAGCCACAGAAAAATATATATAGGTGGTGTTGCCTTGTGCTCACACACTGTTTGTGGGAAAACAGCCACAGATAAATATATATAGGTGGTGTTGCCTTGTGCCCACACACTGTGGGAAAACAGCCACAGAAAAATATATATAGGTGGTGTTGCCTTGTGCCCACACACTGTGGGAAAACAGTCACAGATAAATATATATAGGTGGTGTTACCTTGTGCCCACACACTGGGAAAACAGTCACAGATAAATATATTTAGGTGGTGTTGCCTTGTGCTCACACACTGTGGGAAAACAGTCACAGATAAATATATATAGGTGGTGTTGCCTTGTGCTCACACACTGTGGGAAAACAGCCACAGAAAAATATATATAGGTGGTGTTGCCTTGTGCCCACACACTGTGGGAAAACAGCCACAGAAAAATATATATAGGTGGTGTTGCCTTGTGCCCACACGCTGTCTGGGGGAGGAGCAGTCACAGAAAAAATCAGTTGTGTTAAAAAGAAGCAATACATTGCATTACAACACTGTGCAATGTAGTGCAATTGAATACAATACAATACAATGCAGTGCAATACAACACAATACAATACACTGCAGGACAATACAATACAATACAATATAGTACAATACAACACAATAGCGATAAGAAACGCAAGGGACAGCTGGACAGTACAAGGTCTTCAGAGAAGAAGCCTCCCCTCAGTCAAGTGTTTCGGCCCTTAACTCCTTACACTCTTGAGGGGGCCGGGCCGCACCCAGGTCATGACTCCTGGATGCCCTTGTATTGCCGCCTTTTCTACAATACAATACAATACAGTACAATACAACACAATACAACACGGTACAATACAACACAATACGGTACAACACAACACAGTACAACGCAATGCAATACAATACAATACAATACAATACAATACAATCGTCAGCAGAGACACGGGGAAGGAACTCTGATTGACGGACAGAGAAAGAGAGGAAGAGAGATTGAGATGGAATGATGACGTGTGGAAGATGAGAGCGAAAGATGGGTGGACGGCAGGGAGGGAGAGAGAGGGGTGGAAGAGATTGTGTCTGAGATGTGTTGGTGATGACGGTATTGGTGGCTGGGTTGATGGCTTTTTCCTGTGCGTGACTAATGTTGTTTGTTGTGTGTTTTTCTGTTCCAGGTAAGTGCGTGTGTCGTCCCCCTGTGGTGACACAAGACACACTGTGGTGTACCTGGAGAGATGTACCTTTGCCTGAGTGGGTAACGTTGTGTGTGTGTGTGTGTGTGTGTGTGTGTGTGTGTGTGTGTGTGTGTGTGTGTGTTTCCGTGCGTGCTTGTATGAGTACCTGCGCGCGCGCTCGCGTGTGTGTGTCTGTGTGTGCATTTCTCTAGTATCCTAATCTCGCCTCTCTCTCTGTGTCTGGGCCTTTCACTCGCATTCGCATTGTTTCTCTGTGTGTGTCTCTCCATGGTTTGGTCTGTCTGTCTGTCTCTGCCTCTGTCTCTCCCCCCCGATTGTTGTTTCTCTGTCTCTCTGTTCTCTCTCATTCACTTCTACTGTCTCTGATGCTACTCCCCCCCCCCCCCTCTCTCTCTCTCTCCATCATTGCGTCGCACGTTCCAATGCAACGCGCAGTTTACCCCCCCCCCTCCCCCGCGCATGAAGTATCGCCTTGTCTTCTCTTCCCTTTCCCCTCTCCTTCTTTTGACAACAGGGGTTGACCATAGGGGGGAAGGAGGCAGCACTGAACGGTAAGTGAATCAGGCGCGTCAAACGATTGGATTTCCCGACCCCTCCAGTGGATTGTGGTCAGGGTGGAAACAGCGCGGGAGTTCAGCTGTCGGTCTGTCTGTCTGTCTGTCTCCCCCCTCTCTCTCTCTTGCTTCTTTTGCAGAGAGGGTACCAAAAGATGGAATGAGAGAGAGAATGAGAATGAGAGAGCGGGAGTGAGAGGGAGAAGGAGAGGGTGGGAGAGGTGGACGGGCGAAGAGGGAGAGGAGGAGACAGGTAGACAGAGAAGGGAAAGATGGATATATATATATATATATAGAGAGAGAGAGAGGGAGAGAGAGACTATACTGTGATTGGCTGAACAGTTCATGTGGCGTGGGGTGTGGGGGTGGGGAGGTGGAATACACAGGGCGTATTACAGTATCAGTTTTTATACACACACACACACTCACACTCACACACACACACCCACGCACGCACGCACACACGCACACATGCACGCACGCACACACACGTGGAACATATTACAATGATGATAGAAAACGAATACCGACGTATTTCTCATTCAAAAACAATATCATCAGACTGACCATCCGAATGCAAAATATCTTTGTTTTTGTCTTCAACTCACCCCCCCCCCCCCATTTTTTTTAAGGGAAAAAAAGCCATTAATAACTGAATCAACTTTGTATCATGAGGTCTTTTTCCGAATATTTTTTGCCTCAGAGGCGGAATTTTGCAACTGAGTGGATAATATTTTTGTCATTTGATGTTCAGATGCTAAAGAGAGAGAGAGAGAGAGAGAGAGAGAGGGGGGGGGGGGGCGGGAGAGAGAATGGATGAGGTGGGGCAGGATAGTTACCTGTCACCAAACTACTTCCACATTAGTCGCGAAAAAACAAACAAGAAAACAAACAAAAACCCAAACTACAGGTTAGCGCCGTCGACAAAGAATAACGAGGGCTGTCTATATGAGAGTGTAACCACGACAAACATTTTGTTGGTTTGCCATTAACCGGCTGGTGTGGCCAGCTGTGAGGAACGTTGTATTGCACGGTGTTTTTACACCCACCCCGCCACACACGCACGCACGCACGCGCGCTCACACACACACGCACGCAGGTACACACACACACACACAAAACCAACATAGATTGTGTGTGTGTGTGTGCGTGCGTGCGTGTGTGTGTGTCCATGCGCGCGCGCGCGCGTGTGTGTTTAGGACAACGAAGGGGCAGTGGAGAGGGGGTAAGGGGAACCAAAAAAGGAGCAAGGGGGGGGGACCCAGTGTGTTGTTCCCAGGGAGGGGGACCCAGTGTGTTGTTCCCAGGGAGGGGGACCCAGTGTGTTGTTCCCAGGGAGGGGGACCCAGTGTGTTGTTCCTACAGGACCCAGTGTGTTGTTCCCAGGGAGGGGGACCCAGTGTGTTGTTCCCAGGGAGGGGGACCCAGTGTGTTGTTCCCAGGGAGGGGGACACAGTGTGTTGTTCCTACAGGACACAGTGTGTTGTTCCCAGGGAGGGGGACCCAGTGTGTTGTTCCCAGGGAGGGGGACCCAGTGTGTTGTTCCTACAGGACCCAGTGTGTTGTTCCCAGGGAGGGGGACCCAGTGTGTTGTTCCCAGGGAGGGGGACCCAGTGTGTTGTTCCCAGGGAGGGGGACCCAGTGTGTTGTTCCTACAGGACCCAGTGTGTTGTTCCCAGGGAGGGGGACCCAGTGTGTTGTTCCCAGGGAGGGGGACCCAGTGTGTTGTTCCCAGGGAGGGGGACACAGTGTGTTGTTCCTACAGGACACAGTGTGTTGTTCCCAGGGAGGGGGACCCAGTGTGTTGTTCCCAGGGAGGGGGACCCAGTGTGTTGTTCCCAGGGAGGGGGACCCAGTGTGTTGTTCCTACAGGACCCAGTGTGTTGTTCCCAGGGAGGGGGACCCAGTGTGTTGTTCCCAGGGAGGGGGACCCAGTGTGTTGTTCCCAGGGAGGGGGACACAGTGTGTTGTTCCCAGGGAGGGGGACCCAGTGTGTTGTTCCCAGGGAGGGGGACCTAGTGTGTTGTTCCCAGGGAGGGGGACCCAGTGTGTTGTTCCCAGGGAGGGGGACCTAGTGTGTTGTTCCCAGGGAGGGGGACCCAGTGTGTTGTTTCCAGGGAGGGGGACCTAGTGTGTTGTTCCCAGGGAGGGGGACCCAGTGTGTTGTTCCCAGGGAGGGGGACACAGTGTGTTGTTCCCAGGGAGGGGGACCCAGTGTGTTGTTCCCAGGGAGGGGGACCCAGTGTGTTGTTCCCAGGGAGGGGGACCCAGTGTGTTGTTCCCAGGGAGGGGGACACAGTGTGTTGTTCCTACAGGACACAGTGTGTTGTTCCCAGGGAGGGGGACCCAGTGTGTTGTTCCCAGGGAGGGGGTGGATGTCCCACAGTGCTGTGGCCACCATCGATCACTTCCAGCCTGTGTCCCACCGCCCCCCCCCCCCCGCCCCCCCTCATCCCTCCTTCGTTCTGTCTGGGACACACAGGGGCACACCATAAAACACACACACACACACACACACACACACACACACACACACACGTACGTACATACGCGCGCGCGTGCACTCAAGCACATGCACACACATACAAACACACATCCACAAGGATGGTGAGTGGGCGGGGAGAGTGAAGGGAGAGAGGGGGTGGAGAGAAAGAGAGAGGTACGCAGACACAGTGAAAGACAAACAACTCGTTTATGCAGACGCACACACCCGTGTGGGCGAGCGCGCGCGCATACTCTCTCTCTCTCTCTCTCTCTCACACACACACACACACCACATAAACAAACAACAACAACAACAACAGACCCTTCCAATACACACATCGCTCTCCCCTCCGCCACCAACATTCACTCTCTCTCTCTCACTTTCTGCACCCCCTCCCCCCCATCCCCCTCCTCTCTCTCTTTTTCTCTCTCTCTCTGAGGGAAAGGGTCAGCGACACAGGTCGTATTTTGGGCGGGATGCACGTGCACGCTTTGTCAGGCCCGGCCATGAAGAGCGAGACAAAACGTGGTGCAGATGACGCTCTGTGGGGCGTGGGGAGAGGGGTGGGGGTAGAGCGAGGGAGGGGGAGGGGGGACGGAGATGGTAACAGGAAGAGAGAGGAGGAGGAGGTGGGCTGGAAGGATATCTATCTGGGGAACTGGGGACAGATTTTTTTTTTTTTTTTTTTTTTTTTTTTTAAAAGAAGACAGGGGGCACAATGAGGAATTTCGTCGGAAAATGGAGTAACTTTAACCATAGATTTATCTATGTATTTATTCATATCAAGAGTGGAGAGAATCTAGAAAACGAAGAAAAAGACCTGGAAACATCCAGACATTTCCGACGCCCATTCTGACAGTGGAAAAGGTAGCTGATGAGTTAAAGCACATTGAAAGACTGACTGACTGACTGACAGACAGACAGACAGACAGCGTGGGAGCAAGAGACAGACCGAGAGAGGCACAGCGTTCCCACTGAAAAAAGAAAAAAATAAGAGAAGAAAATAAAGAAAGAAAAATAAAAACACCTCAAAATCCCCAAACATTTGCTTTTACCTATTGTGACTGCAAAGAAAAAAATCCATTGAAAATTGACATCTGTTGGACAGAACAGGTGAGGGTGGAGTGTTGAGAATAGAGTTGGGTGAGAGAGAGGTGGTGTGCGTGGAGGGAAAATGAGTGGGTGTGAAGGGGGTGGGGTGGGGGGGGGGAGGAGGGGGGGGGCGGGGGGGGGGAGTGTTGAGAATAGAGTTGGGTGAGAGAGAGGTGGTGTGCGTGGAGGGAAATGAGTGGTTGTGAAGGGGGCGGGGGGGGGGGGGGGGAGGAGGGGGGGCGGGGGGGGGCAGTGTTGAGAATAGAGTTGGGTGAGAGAGAGGTGGTGTGCGTGGAGGGAAAATGAGTGGGTGTGAAGGGGGTGGGTGTGGAGTGTTGAGAATAGAGTTGGGTGAGAGAGAGGTGGTGTGCGTGGAGGGAAAATGAGTGGGTGTGAAGGGGGCGGGGGGGTGGGGGGGGGGGGTGTGGAGTGTTGAGAATAGAGTTGGGTGAGAGAGAGGTGGTGTGCGTGGAGGGAAAATGAGTGGGTGTGAAGGGGGGGGGGGAGTGTTGAGAATAGAGTTGGGTGAGAGAGAGGTGGTGTGCGTGGAGGGAAAATGAGTGGGTGTGAAGGGGGGGGGGGGGGGGGGGGGTGGAGTGTTGAGAATAGAGTTGGGTGAGAGAGAGGTGGTGTGCGTGGAGGGAAAATGAGTGGGTGTGAAGGGCGGGGTGGAGTGTTGAGAATAGAGTTGGGTGAGAAAGAGGTGGTGTATGGGTAGGGAAAGCCAGTGGGTGTGAAGGAGGAGGGGAGGGGGGTTAGCGTGAAGTGAGTTGTGAAGAACAGGTCAATTTTAGACAGTTTATATCATTATTTCCACATCAGCGTTTTTAATCGAAGCCCTTCGCTAAGCCACGCCCACTTTTGTGCCACTGTCAGGGGGAGAGTGACGTTTTAGAAGACTGTGTGTGGGAGTGGGGATGGGGGTGAGTGTTAGGGGTGGGTTGGAAGTGGGAATTTGAAGGGGTGCTCGAAGATTGATTTGATTTCATTGGCTTCTGGTTTATGTTCTTGCATTCATTTGAGCTCGTTAGTGCGTTGGTACTTTTTTGTTTCCCCGTTGAGGCGACCACCGTGTCCCGTTGCTGACCGTGTGTGTGTGTGTGTGTGTGATCAAGTGCTGTGGGCTGATTTATCAGGGTTGTGTGTGATTGTGAGGGGGGGGGGGGGGGGGATCATGATGCTAGTGATCGGCATGTTTGATTCTTATGTGTGGTACAATTGTTCAAGGTAGTTGTGTGTGTGTGTGTGTGTGTCTGTGCGTGCGTGTGTGTGTGTGTGTGTGTCTGTGTGTGCGTGCGTGCGTGTGTGTGCGCGTGCGTGCATGTGTGTGTGTGTGTGTGTGTGTGTGTGTGTTTAAATCAGTGTACTTTTGATATGCTTGAGAGAATGCACGTTGAATGTGTGTTTACGAGGCTTGTGTACACACGTGTGAATTTCCTGAATGAATCGATGAAGATGTATTACGTTGTATTGTATTGTGTTGTGTTGCATTGCATTATATTTGCATTTGTATTGCATAGTATTTGTGTTGGACTGCATTGCGTTGCATTATATTTTACTGTATTGTGTTGCGTGTAATGCTGTAGCAGTGGTAATGTATTGCACTGTGTACTGGTGTTGCCCGTTCCCTCCACCCCTTACCCAGAAGCACACTCTAGCTCTCCATTTGTTATTTTCTGTTTTCTTTGTGGACTTCTTTTCAGAGAAAAATCGTTGTCAGTGTTCTCACGTTTCTGTTTGACCGGGGCTCCTTTTTCACTGTTTTCTATCTTTGTTGGTTTGTTTGTTTGCCTTCTTCGATGTCTGTTTCATTAACCTCGTTCACGTTATCATCGTCATCGTCATCATTATCGTGCGAGGCCCAGAAACGTGATAAATAGCCCGATGTTTGTTGTTGGGAAAATTGAGAGGGAAAAACAAGCTGAGCCTTTATCGCGTTCTGGCAGGAAGTTGAGCGATACCCTGCGTCACACTCCTTTGATTGTGTGGGTTTTTTTTTAAATTAGTTGAGAGGTGTCGTTTGAACTCTCTCTCTCTTCCTCCCCCCACACCTCCCCCCGCCCTCTCTCTCTCTCGCGCACACACACACACACACACACACACACACACACACGCACACACACACTCTCTCTCTCTCTCTTTCTCTTTCTCACTCTTTCTCTCTCTCTTTCTTTCTCATACTCTCTCTCTCTTTCTCTCCGTCGCTTTCTCTGTGAGAAACCAGTCGTATTTTCAAAACATGACACACACGAGTCAGCAGTGGGGAAGCTGCAGTTTACGGACGCAGAAAGAAAGAGAAACCAGGAAACAAAGAAAAAGGAGAAGGAAAAAAACAAAGAGAAACCAGGAAACAAAGAAAAAGGAGAAGGAAAGAAAAGAAAAGAGAGCGGAACAGTGAAAATGATACATACTATTCACACGGCTCACAGGCAGCCAGTTCAGGAGGATGCAAAGAAGGATCGTATTGGAGTTGTAGTGTAGTGTGTTGTATTGTTGTGTTGTGTTGTAGTGTATTATGGTGTAGTGTATCGTGTTGTGTTGTAGTGTAGTGTGTTGTAGTGTAGTGTATCGTGTTGTGTTGTAGTGTATTGTGTTGTGTTGTGTTGTAGTGTAGTGTGTTGTGTTATGTTGTAGTGTATTGTGTTGTTGTGTATTGTGTTGTAGTGTATTGTGTTGTGTTTTGGTGTATTCTGTGTTGTATTATGTTGTGTTGTAGTGTATTGTGTTGAGTTGTTTGGCGTTGTTGTGTATTGTGTTGTGTTTTGGTGTATTCTGTGTTGTATTATGTTGTGTTGTAGTGTATTGTGTTGAGTTGTTTGGCGTTGTTGTGTATTGTGTTGTGTTGTAGTGTATTGCGTTGTAGTGTAGTGTACCGTGTTGTGTTGTAGTGTATTGTGTTGTGCTGTATTGTAATGTGTTGTAGTGTATTGTGTTGTATTGTAATGTGTTGTATCGTATTATGTTGTATTGTAATGTGTTGTATTATGTTGTTTTGTAATGTGTTTCGTTGTATTATGTTGTATTGTATTATGTTGTGTTGTAATGTGTTGTGTTGTATTATGTTGTAGTGTATTATGTTGTATTGTAATGTGTTGTGTTGTATTGTGTTGTCGTGTATTATGTTGTATTGTAATGTATTGTGTTGTATTATGTTGTATTGTAATGTGTTGTATTGTAATGTGTTGTGTTGTATTATGTTGTATTGTAATGTGTTGTATTGTATTATGTTGTATTGTAATGTGTTGTGTTGTATTATGTTATATTGTAATGTGTTGTGTTGTATTGTAGTGTATTATGTTGTGTTATGTTGTAGTGTATCATGTTGCATTGTATTTTTTACTTATCTATATTTTATTATCACAACATATATATAACGCCGTGTGAAGTTGGGGTCGTGTCCCCGGGGAGAGCGCGCGTGCTGCAACAGTGCAGCACCACCCTGTTATGTTCTCTCTTTCAGTTGGGCAGCCTTTGGGCAGAAGGTTGGTGGAGGGCGTTTGGCATGGACCTCGGGGTGCACGCTGCAGGGTCCGGGCAGGGCCGGGGGGGTTGGGTGCGAAAGCATCAGCTTCACAGTGCATCGATCTGATGGAACAGAAAGGGGGGTTAAAGAGAGAGGGGGAGGGGGAGAGAGGGAGAGGGAGTGAGAGACAGGGAGGGGAGAGGAGGAGGAGGCTGAGGGAGATAGAGAGTGGGGAGGAGGGAGGGAGGAGAGAGATATGGACAAAGAGAGAGAAAGAGAGAATGAGGAGTGTGTGTGTGAGAGAGAGAGGGTGGTGGTGGGGCGGGGATGGAGAATGTTGAAATAAAGAGATTCACACACACACACACACACACACACACGGCACGCAAACACAATATTAACCGTTGGTGACAATAAGGGATCAGGTCCATTTGAGCAGATCTCAGTTTACTGTGTAAGCAGGGGCTGCGCGCTCTCACTCCCCCCCACCCCCCCTCTTTGTGTCTCACCCCACCCCCTCCTTCCCCCGTTGCAACCTCTGTCAACCCCACCCCCTGTCTGCCTGCAGTTTTAACGAACATGAAAGAGGAAGAGGGGAGAAAGAAGAGGAAGGAGGAGAAGGAGGGAAACTATTTTAAACAGACGAAGGAAGAGAAAGGAGAAGAGGCGGAGAGGAGGGGGGCGGGGCAGAGAGTCAAGAGGAGAAGAGCACACAGGAGAAATGGATGGCCGGTCAACAGAGGGAAGGAGGACAGCTGGACAAGACAGACACTTCTGATTGCTTGATATGGATACTTAGGTGGTTCCTGTCCTCTCCCTCACAGACCCAAGCTCTGAGCGCTTTACAAACTCTGGGGTCATTTGCACAACAGACTGCCTTTGCTGGGAAGAGCCGTGTGAGAGCTGGCTTCAGGCGCTCATCATTCGTTTCCCGTGTCGTTCAGTCAGGCTTCAGTGCCACACACACACACACACACACACACACACACACACACACACACACACACACACACACACACACGCGCGCGCACACACACACACACACACACACACACACACACACACACACACACACACACATGCGCGCGTTTGTGCACACACATATGTATACTAGAGTGGATATAAGTGTTTGATTTTGCCAGGGACAGCTCTCTTATTGTCGTGGGAATCTTTTACGTGCTGTCAATGCAACCTACACTCGGGACCTCGGCTCATTGTTTCATCACAAAGACTAGCTTCCAGACCAGCACTCAAGATTAGGGGTCCGTGAGGAGGAGGTGGGAGGGCAGGTAGGAGGAATTGGAGGGGGGGGGGATACTGCAGACTTTGGGATTCGATCCCATGCGCTGAGATTCGTTCGGTTCCTTGGCGGACACCTGGCCACTGGGCCCCCACAGCACAGGGGTCAGTCACACTGAAGTGACCTCAGTGGTCAGGTTGTTGGTCAGTCACCATTCGTCAGTCGGACTGCTTCCCTCTTGATGCTGCATTCACTGTGATCAGTGACGTCAGTGACGCCACATGGACCAACACCAGGTGTAGTACGGATATCAAAATTCATACCATGCTGATCTCGTTTCACACACTGTGATGGGCTCATTAGTTTTGGTATTGTTTGCTGCCTCGTGAGTCCAGTAAAGGTGATATATACGATATATACGTTTCTTTTTTTTACTTTTTACGTATAATTATCTTGAATTTTCCTTGTTTGAACGTTTTTCTTCTTCGTTTAGTGTGTGTGTGTGTGTGTGTGTGTGTGTGTGTGTGTGTGTAGAGTGTGGGGGTAGGGGCAGGGGAGGAAAGGGAGGGGCTCATATGTGCTTCCAGAAAACAGAGACAAATCCGTGGCTGTCATTTTCACGTGGAGTGCTTCAGGAGCTTCTCAGAGGCGTCCATTTCTTTTGTTTGCCGCAAAGTATTGAAGGAGGGACTGTTGGGAAGGGATGGAAAGTTGGGGGTGGGGGGGGGGGGCGAGTGGGGGGAGCCCTCCGTCCTTACCCCGTCATCACCACCTCCTCACACACTCTCCCACACGCACACACGCACGCGCGCACATACATACACACGCATAAATACATACACGCGCGCGCGCGCGCGCGCACACACACACACACACACACACACACACACACACACACACACACACACACACACACACACACACGATACACACTACCCCCCGCCCCCTCCGCGCCCCATCCAGACACACACACATATCGTACATTCTCATTCCGACATCCCTTTCTATTCCTTCCAACTCCTTCCCCCTCCCACAACTCCTTTGAGAAATGAAATAAAATCATTCCCCTTCTCTCTCTCTCTCTCTCCCTCTCTCTGTCTGTCTGTCTCCATGCCTTCTTCTCTTTCCTTGTTCCTCCACCAGCGTTGTTTTGTTGCTGTATTGTTTGGTTCTTTTTGGGAGTTCTATTCTGTGCCGTTTTTATTTTGGTCTTCATTTATTCATTCACGGGTAGTTTTGGTTTTATTCTATTTTTCTGGTTTTATTTTCCTCTGTTATATTGTGCGAATCAATGCGAAAACTTTACAGCAGCTCTTTCTGCCATGGCTAGATCCCAGTGAATAAGACTTGACTTTTCTGGGGCTTTTCTTTCTTTCTTTCTTCTTCTTCTTCTCTCTGTCTGTCTGTCTCCCTCTCTCTCTCTCTCTCTCTCTCTCTCTCTCTCTCTCTCTCTCTCTCTCCGTGTCTTTGTTGTTTTCTTGTTTGGTTCTTTTTGTGATTTCTATTCTATACATTCCCCCTTCATGAGGGGCCTAGTGGCCTAAAATGAATAAACCATCTGAACCTGAATCTCTCTCTCTCTGTCTCTCTCTCTGTCTCTCTCTCTCTCTCTCTTTATTTTTCCACCCTCCTTTTCTTCCCCCACACCCCTTTTGTATGTGTCTCATTTCTTTTTTTTTTTTTTTTTTTTTCCATCTGTCTAGCTTTCTGCCCATCCTTTCGTTTTGGAGGTTTACGTTGCTCAGGCAACAGAGGACGTATCAAGAGGCGAAAAAATGCATTGAGCGAGCGACAGAAAGAAGACAGCACCATCATTACAGCAAAATAGAGCAGACACATGCACGCACGCTCAGAGAACACACACACAAACACACACACCACACACAGACACACACACACACACACACACACACACACACACACACACACACACACACACACACGCTCGCACACATACACGCACACCCTTTAAAAATGTATTTCATCCATCCTGTCACTCTGTGTCTCTCTGTCTCTCTGTGCCTCCCCCTCTGTCTGCATTGAGTGACTGAACCAGTGGGCCCGTTTTTAGTTATTTTTACATCACTCTTTTTGTTTGTATGGTGTGTGTTAAAAGATTAATGTATGTTATATTTCAATGCCTCCAGAGGGCTCACGAAATAAACTTCTTGCCTTGCCTTGCCTTGCCTTGCCTGTCTGAAAGGCAGTGCAGTTTGTAACGAGAGGGAAAATCCGCAGTGTTGGGAGAAAGTTTTACTGGGGAGAGAGACGACCAGACAGACACGGCCAGAACAGAGTTGGCCCAGCAAGGGGAGGGATGGCAATTATCAGTGTTAATTAGTCTGTCTTTCTGTCTTCTGGTTTCCGGATGGACCCTGATGGAGAAGGGGGGGGGGGGAAGGGGACCCCTCTGTTACATGGGAGTCCCCGGGAACTTGGGGGGGGGGGGGGGGAAGAAAGAAAAAAAAAAGTGACGTCTTGCTTGTCACTGCGCTCGCTCACAACGGGACTGGCGACGTTTGTTTTGGTGGGGAGGGGGGGGGGGGGGGTAGAGCGAATTGCATGAAGGGGTGGAATGGAGTGGAGGTGGGGTGGTGACGGAAAGAGGAGGGTTTGGAAGGTGGGATGGGGTGGGGGGGGGGTGAGGTCAAGGACCGTTTACAGGTCACGTTGATCGGCACAGCTGCATTCATTTTTTTCTGTTCTTTTCTTCATCTTCTTCTCGTTATTATCATTATCATCATCATTATTATTATCATTATTATTTTAATTATTCCACTTTTTAATGGTTTTTTTTTCCTTTGTGTACTTTTGTTTCCCCGATCCTCACATTCAGAGGGAGAGACGGAGAGAAGGAAGAAAAGGAAGCAAGCAGAGAGAGAGAGGGGAGTGGGGGGTATTACGGGAAGAAGAAAGAGAAGGGGGTGATATCGACTCTCACAGCCTCATAAAAATGGATTATCTCTGGCGCCCGCCAGATTATGCAGGATGCCCGTGTTCCGGAACCACAGTGATGTTATGGATAGTCACCGTCCACACACCCTGACCCCTGCCCCGTTCATCAGGACACTGGTGCCACGCTGTGTCCTCTCAGAGATCTCTCCGCAACGCTGTGTCCACTTAGAGATCTCACCACAACGCTGTGTGTCCACTTAGAGATCTCACCACAACGCTGTGTGTCCACTTAGAGATCTCTCCACAACGCTGTGTGTCCACTTAGAGATCTCTCCACAACGCTGTGTGTCCACTTAGAGATCTCTCCACAACGCTGTGTGTCCACTTAGAGATCTCTCCACAACGCTGTGTGTCCACTTAGAGATCTCTCCACAACGCTGTGTCCACTTAGAGATCTCTCCACAACGCTGTGTGTCCACTCAGAGATCTCACCACAACGCTGTGTCCACTTAGAGATCTCTCCACAACGCTGTGTGTCCACTCAGAGATCTCTCCACAACGCTGTGTCCACTTAGAGATCTCACCACAACGCTGTGTCCACTTAGAGATCTCACCACAACGCTGTGTGTCCACTTAGAGATCTCTCCACAACGCTGTGTGTCCACTCAGAGATCTCTCCACAACGCTGTGTGTCCACTCAGAGATCTCTCCACAACGCTGTGTCCACTTAGAGATCTCTCCACAACGCTGTGTCCACTTAGAGATCTCTCCACAACGCTGTGTGTCCACTTAGAGATCTCTCCACAACGCTGTGTGTCCACTCAGAGATCTCTCCACAACGCTGTGTGTTTGGCTCTTGGGTCCACTTCTTCTATTGTGATTCAACTCCAGTACGCACGCTGTTTCTTTTCTATTCTTTTCTTTTCTTTTCTTTTTTATTTCTTTTTTTTATGAGCGAGATTTCCATTGTGAAGCAGACCATGTTTTTAGCCACCAATTAAACAACCATACTCTGATTGTTGGGTAATGGGGGCATGGGGGGCAGTATATATTCAGTGTTTTCGTGGTTCCATAACTCACTGGAACACTGTCGTTCAGTAACTAATTAAACATTGTCATGGACAATTATCTTTGACGCGTATATCTCGATATTGTGTGTGTGCGTGCGTGCGTGCGTGCGCGCGCGCGCATTCACGCGAGTTTGGTTCAGACTGTAGCAGGTATGCACGTATCGTATATTTCACGTTGACCACACAAATTGAGGGTTGGTTAGAGGATCTTCATCCTTTACACCCCCACCACCCACCCCTTCTCTCTCTCTCTCTCTCTCTCTCTCTCTCTCTCCCATCCCACCACCCCCACCCCACCCCAGGCATTGCCGAGATTGGAACGTTTGACAGGAGTTGGATGCACCGACCATTCAGCTGTGCTGCGCTGTTGATGACGAGTCTGACTTCCAATCAGAAGATTCTAGGTTCGAATCCTGATAGGCTCGAAATGATTTATCTGTTTGATTATTTATCTGTTAATTCATTCATGTATCTTAGTTTATATCATTTCATTTTATTTTCCCTCAAGGCCTGACTAAGCGCGTTGGGTTACGCTGCTGGTAAGGCATCTGCTTAGCAGATGTGTTGGAAAGTAATGTGAGTTTTTTTCCGAACGCAGTGACGCTTTGAGTAACCGAAGTGAAGTATGCAGGTTGTATGGCTGCCGTTTTTACCAAGATGTGTACGAAAGAAAGGCGTTCTCATGCAACCGAAAGAAAGCAAAGCACGTGTGGCCCGGAGCCTTCCAGACAGGGCGGTAGTGCAGTGAAGCACTGGCCTGATGCTGTGCGTCCGACTGCTGGAATGATTGCAGGCTGTTGTGGCAGGTTGAAGGCTGACAGCCATCTTGTCTCCTGCATCGCTGTCGCCCTGGGACATGGTGTGAAATTACAAGTCCCCTTCCGCTTTAGAAAGCGGAACTACTCTGTCTGCTTTCCTCCTGTCGCTCATCTCTGTGCACCCCCCCCCACCTCCCCCATCATCCTTTGCCTCTGCCCCCTGTCTCTCTGTCTCTCTCTGTCTCTGACTCTGTCTCTCCTCCTCTCTCTCGTTTGTGTAATGATATTAGGCCGATTTTCAATAAAGTGTCCAATTCTTTTTCTCCGTATGTGTCTATCTGTTCATTTGTGTCCGTGCGTGCCACTGACGGCTATACAGCCCAGAGGTGTTGTGTGATAACGTGCAGTGTGTGATATCCCCCATCCGTCCCTCCCCACCTCTCAGCTACCATACCCACCCACCCCTCCTCTCAGCTACCATACCCACCCCACCTCTCAGCTACCATACCCACCCCACCTCTCAGCTACCATACCCACCCCACCTCTCAGCTACCATACCCACCCCTCCTCTCAGCTACCATACCCACCCCACCCCACCTCTCAGCTACCATACCCACCCCACCTCTCCTCTCAGCTACCATACCCACCCCACCCCTCCTCTCAGCTACCATACCCACCCCACCCCTCCTCTCAGCTACCATACCCACCCCACCCCTCCTCTCAGCTACCATACCCACCCCACCCCTCCTCTCAGCTACCATACCCACCCCACCCCACCTCTCAGCTACCATACCCACCCACCCCACCTCTCAGCTACCTTACCCACCCCACCTCTCAGCTACCATACCCTCCCCACCTCTCAGCTACCATACCCACCCACCCCACCTCTCAGCTACCATACCCACCCCACCCCTCCTCTCAGCTACCATACCCACCCACCCCACCTCTCAGCTACCATACCCACCCCACCCCTCCTCTCAGCTACCATACCCACCCCACCCCACCTCTCAGCTACCTTACCCACCCCACCCCTCCTCTCAGCTACCATACCCACCCCACCTCTCAGCTACCATACCCACCCACCCCACCTCTCAGCTACCATACCCACCCCACCCCTCCTCTCAGCTACCATACCCACCCCTCCTCTCAGCTACCATACCCACCCCACCCCACCTCTCAGCTACCATACCCACCCCACCCCACCTCTCAGCTACCATACCCACCCCACCCCTCCTCTCAGCTACCATACCCACCCCTCCTCTCAGCTACCATACCCACCCCACCCCTCCTCTCAGCTACCATACCCACCCCACCTCTCAGCTACCATACCCACCCCACCCCACCTCTCAGCTACCATACCCACCCCTCCTCTCAGCTACCATACCCACCCCACCCCTCCTCTCAGCTACCATACCCACCCCACCCCACCTCTCAGCTACCATACCCACCCCACCCCACCTCTCAGCTACCATACCCACCCCTCCTCTCAGCTACCATACCCACCCCACCCCTCCTCTCAGCTACCATACCCACCCCACCCCACCTCTCAGCTACCATACCCACCCCACCCCACCTCTCAGCTACCATACCCACCCCACCCCTCCTCTCAGCTACCATACCCACCCCTCCTCTCAGCTACCATACCCACCCCACCCCTCCTCTCAGCTACCATACCCACCCCACCTCTCAGCTACCATACCCACCCCACCCCACCTCTCAGCTACCATACCCACCCCACCTCTCAGCTACCATACCCACCCCACCCCTCCTCTCAGCTACCATACCCACCGCACCCTGGGGAAAATGAAACCGATACTTTTTTAAAGTGATGTAGGATGTGCAACTTCCAATCAAGGCACCAATGGATCTCCACATGGCAGACAGAAATGGCTGTAGGTCCCAGCCTGGAACCTGCATCGCCTCACAGTCTCCCCCCCCCGCCATCCCCCGACCCTCTCTACCCCCAACCCTCCCCGCCCTCACCCGCCCCCCTTTCTCTGTGGGTGGACGACTGGAAAGGCCAACTTCTAATTTTATCAAGCCTTGGACAAGATTCCTCACCAGAAATTATCGAGGGGAGCATCTGCTGAAATCTTCCTGTTCTTTCTTCTTCCTTTTTCTCCTCCCCCACCCTCTCCGCTCTCCTCTCCCACTTCCTTCCCCTCACAGTCCTGCATGGTGCCTCGGGGAGGCAGGGGAACGACCGCTGGGGATAGGGGTGGGGGTGGGCAGAAAGGGAGTGTAGGGGTGGAGGGTGTTCAGAAACAATTATTCATCGCTTGGAGACTAAACTGATTATGCAAAAAGACAGTTGCAATAATTCATCGAGCAAGGCCGGCTCCGGGCACCAAACATTTGTGATTCAGATTGCAAGCCCCGAAGTTCGTTAACTCCACATGCAGGAAGGAGCAGTGCGAGTTATCGGTCTTCCTTCCTCTCGGTGCCCGGGATTCCAATTAATCTCTAGCTGGGGCTGCGGAGACTTGGCCGCTCTGCCCGGCTCTCTCTGGCGTCGGCCGTCCTCCTGTCTGTGGAAGGACGGTACTGACACGTGGGCACCATCCGGAATGGGAGACAGGACCTTTTTTTCTTCTTTTTTTGGGGGGAGGGGGGAGGGTGTATTGTGTAAATGCTTGGAATGGTTAATATTCAGTTGTTGGCCAAGACAAAAACAAAAACAAAACAAAAAACCCCAAAAAGCAAACAAACAAAAAACGTTATCGGTCAGACAGCGTTTTGCAGGAAAGACATGGCATGGAAGCAGAGATCAACTTTCCGGTTGTCCATATTGCGTGCAGCAGTATTGCATTGTATTGTATTGTATTGTATTGTATTATTCTTTGTCACAACAGATTTCCCAGTGCACTTGTTGGTTGGCCGTCTCTCCTCTTGCTCACTTGTCTTGTCGGCGTGTATGTGTGATTATTCAGAAACTGTTTACTGGGATAACGCCGTTATATGATACATCAGCGTGACGTGAAGTCAGTGCAGGAAGACCAGCCTCTGTCAGGTCGTGGTGTCACAGGGTTGCCTTCAGCTGGACTGCTGTGTGCTTGTACTGATTTGTGATATACGTCGGTCATTCGGATGAGAAGATAAACTGAGGTCCCGTGTGCAGCATGCACTTAGCGCACGTAAAAGAACCCACGGCAACAAAAGGGTTGTTCCTGGCAAAATTGTGTAGAAAAATCCACTTCGATAGGAACAAATAAAACTGCACGCAGGAAAAAGTACCAAAAAGTGGGTGGCGCTGTAGTGTAGCGACGCGCTCTCCCTGTGGAGAGCAGCCCGAATTTCACACGGAGAAATCTGTTGTGATAAAAAGAAATAAAAATACAAATACAAGTATACATCACACATGAATGATTGGTGAAAACATTTCTATCATCGGGTTCAATGAAGACTCGGGGATGTGTGTGGGGGTGGGGGTGGGTGGGTGGGTGGGTGGGGGGGGTATGTTCTATAGTTCTACGTTTTGAAGAAAGCTCGCATGTTCATGAAATCGGATGAAACTCATTACGTTCATTAAATAGCATCAGTTTCTTTTTCTTCTTCTTTTCTTATCTGGTTTGATAATTAACTTGTACTGCAGGCTTTATTTTTATTTTAGCCTCAGGTATATTTTGTAGTTTTTTGTAGTTTTCTTTTTTACATGCATGGATCCCAGATATGACAGCCTGACGGGTTTTTTAGACAACTGGAAGGGAGAAACAGGTTCCATACAGTAAGGGCCGAGGATGTAGCATGTGTAGAAAAGACGGCATGGACAACAAGTGTTTTGTCTGGGGTTTTTTTCTCTCCTGTTTTCACCCCCCCACCCCCCGCCCCCGCCCCCACACACGCAGACCAGCAGACCACTGATCCAGTGAAACCAACCAAGAAACATGTGTATCCTCCTCCTCCTCCTCCTCACTGGGGTCTTTGGGGGATGTAGGCCGTCAACAAGAGACCTCCATAGTCCCCTGTCGCCTCTATCACCCCTCCCACCCACCCCCACCCCCCAACCCTCCCACCCCTCTCCATTATCTTGGCCAGGACGTGGTCTTTTAGCGACAGGACTGCTGTGGATTGTTTTTTGTTTCCACATCAGTGACTAGCAGATGCCTTATCTACGGAGACATTGCTGGCGAGGCGCCCAGGGCGGCGGACGGACAGACGGACGAAGTCACCGATTGGTTCTGATGGAATTCGTCCTCCTGCCCCGAGAGGGGCCGGGGCGGGCCGGGGACCTAATCTGAAAGGAATTTGTCTGCCCTTGAATGATTCATAATTCGAGCACATCACTTGTGTCCGCCGCCCGCCGGAACTTTGCCGTCTGTCTTGTGGCGGATTGGGGGCAGGGTGGGGGTGGTGAGTTGGAGGGAGGGGGGGAAACAGTGTGTGTGTGTGGGGGGGGGGGGGGGGGGGGGGGGAGGCGGCTGGAACACGTCCTGAAGCGCCTCCAGCCAAGTTGTAGATTCTTTTAATGTTAATTCAGCTTTTATTCTGTTGTGTTTTATTTCACTGTAACTTTTCAAACGTCCCTGAACTTTGTGCTGCTTGGTTAGAAACGTAGTTTTCCCCACCTCCCTTCCTCCCTCTCTTCATGCTCATAGGCGATTTTGAAGAGACCAAAGCAGCGTTTACAGAATGGAGAGAGAGAGACAGAGAGAGACAGAGAGAGAGAGTAACTTCGGTCCTCTTCTCTGCTGTCTGTTTCACTCTGAGTGATTCTCTTCAGCTCGTCCTATTTCCTTTAACTCAAGTATCAGAGTTTTACTGTCAGTTTAGCGGAATCAAAAGTAGGTCTCTTCAGTTTCTTAGGCACAGTTAAAAACTTTTATTTTGTGACAAACATCGACATCAGATGTTGGTTTTCGAGACACATGCACGCGTGCTCGCGCGCGCACACACACACACGCACACGCGCGGCGGGGTCGGGTTTAGGGGGGAGGGGGGAAGAGGGGAGGAGAGACAGACAGACGGAAAGGGGGGGGGGGGGGGGGCTGTCTGACGTGGTGACAGAGGGCAAGTGCAGAGATTTCTATAAAGGAACGGTTACGCGATCAGGCGATTTCGTCTCGGGCATCGCATTTGCGTTATTTATAAGATTGTTTTCTTCTTGACCGAATAATGTGTGTGTGTGTGAGAGAGAGAGAGAGAGTGGGTGGGTGGGTGAGTGAGAGAGAGCCAGTGTGTGTGTGGATGGGTGAGAGAGTGAGAGAGAGTGTGTGTGTGTGGGTGAGTGAGAGAGAGAAAGTGTGTGTGTGTGGATGAATGAGAGAGAGGTAGAGAGTGTGGGGGGGGTGGAGAGGGAGGGAGAGTGGGTGGATGAGAGAGAGGAGAGAGAGAGTGTGTAGGTGGATGAGTGAGAGACAGGGAGAGAGACTGTGTAGGTGGGAGAGATGGGGGGGGGGGGGAGATAGAGTATGTGTGTGTGTGTGGGAGGGGTGAGATAGAGAGAGAGAGAGAGAGAGAGAGCGAGCCATCAACAGGTCAGACGGCTCCTGTCCGCCCTGATCTGTATCTTCTGTTCACTTGGTCAGCCGGTCGTTTCATTTTCCTCCACATTCTTCTCCACCCCCCCTTTCCGCCGCCCCCCGCTCCCCCCCCCCCCCCTCTCTCTCTCTGTCCCCTTCTCCCTGTTTCTGTCTCTGTCTCTCACCTCTCCCCATCCCCCCCCCCCCTCTCTGTGTCACAACTCTTCCCTTCCCGTCCCCACCCCCCTCTCTCTCTCTGTCCCCTTCTCCCTGTTTCTGTCTCTGTCTCTCACCTCTCCCCATTCCACCCCCTCTCTCTGTGTCACAACTCTTCCCTTCCCGTCCCCACCCCCCTCTCTCTCTTTTTCAGCTCTTCCTACCTCCCCTCTTCTCTCTGTCTCACCTGTCCCCATTCCGTCTTTGTCTCACCCTCTCTGAACCCCTCACTCCCTCCCCAGATTGTCCTATCTCATTCTCTGTCCACATGTTCCCCCTCTCTCTTTCTCTGTCCCCATGTTCCCCCCTCTCTCTGTCCCCATGTTCCCCCCCCTCTCTCTGTGCCCATGTTCCCCCCCCTCTCTCTGTCCCCATGTTCCCCCCTCTCTCTTTCTCTGTCCCCATGTTCCCCCTCTCTCTGTCCCCATGTTCCCCCTCTCTCTGTCCCCATGTTCGCCCCTCTCTCTGTCCCCATGTTCCCCCCTCTCTCTGTCCCCATGTTCCCCCTCTCTCTGTCCCCATGTTCCCCCCTCTCTCTGTCCCCATGTTCCCCCTCTCTCTGTCCCCATGTTCCCCCCTCTCTCTGTCCCCATGTTCCCCCCCTCTCATTCTGTCCCCATGTTCCCCCTCTCTCTGTCCCCATGTTCCCCCCCCCTCTCTGTCCCCATGTTCCCCCCCTCTCATTCTGTCCCCATGTTCCCCCTCTCTCTGTCCCCATGTTCCCCCCTCTCTCTGTCCCCATGTTCCCCCCCTCTCATTCTGTCCCCATGTTCCCCCTCTCTCTGTCCCCATGTTCCCCCCCTCTCTGTCCCCATGTTCCCCCCCTCTCATTCTGTCCCCATGTTCCCCCTCTCTCTGTCCCCATGTCCCCCCCCCTCTCTGTCCCCATGTTCCCCCCCTCTCATTCTGTCCCCATGTTCCCCCTCTCTCTGTCCCCATGTTCCCCCCTCTCTCTGTCCCCATGTTCCCCCCTCTCTCTTTCTCTGTCCCCATGTTCCCCCTCTCTCTGTCCCCATGTTCCCCCTCTCTCTGTCCCCATGTTCCCCCCTCTCATTCTCTGTCCCCATGTTCCCCCTCTCTCTGTCCCCATGTTCCCCCCTCTCATTCTCTGTCCCCATGTTCCCCCTCTCTCTGTCCCCATGTTCCCCCCTCTCTCTGTCCCCATGCCCCCCCCCACCCCCAATCTCATTCTCTGTCCTCATGTTCCCCCTCTCTCTGTCCTCATGTTCCCCCTCTCTCTGTCCCCATGTTCCCCCCTCTCATTCTCTGTCCCCATGTTCCCCCCTCTCTCTGTCCCCATGTTCCCCCCTCTCTCTGTCCACATGCCCCCCCCCCCCCCACTCCCATTCTCTGTCCCAATGTTCCCCCTCTCTCTTTCCCTGTCCCCAATTTCCCCCCTCTTTCTTCCTCTTTCTCATCCCTTTTCTCCTATCTTCCTTTCCGACCCCCCACCCTCGCTCTCTTCATCTTCCGACCTCCCTTCCTGTCTTTCTCTCTTGTTTGGTCTACCCGTATTTCTGTCCATTCTCTCCGTCTCCCCCCCCCCTCTCCCCTTCTCTGTTTTCTGCTTCATCCCCCCCCCCCCCCCCCCCCGCCCGGATCATCTCCCCGCCCTCACCATCTCCCTCTCTCTTCCTTTCTCTGAGAGTTTCTTCCTTATGTTGTAAGTGATTGATTCACTGACTGATACTCCCCCCACCAGTGAAGGCAGGGAGGGAGAGGGGAGTGTTGGGGTGGGGGCCAGGGTGAGGGAGGAGGGGGAAAGAGACACGTGGATACTGATGACCAGAAGATTGACGTGGACGCTAAAACTTTTTAAAAATTTTTTTTAAGAAGACAAGAGGAGGAGAGGAGAAGGATGCTGCGCTTCAACCCAGTAAAAGAATGCGGAAAGAAGGGAGGGAGGGAGGGATGAGAGAGGAAGGGAGGGTGGGGAGTGTGTACTATTCAGTCGCCGCACGTCCCAGTGGCAGCCCCCCATAGTGGTCACACAAATGAGGACACTGTCTCCATCTGTCTCTCCGTGCTTCCAGTCAGCCTTGGAATGGAGTGGGGAGGAAAAGAAACAAGAAAGAAAGAAAAAAGAAGTCGCCAGAAAACCAAAACCAAAATACGTCACAAATAAAAAACGTCACAGGAATAAAACGTCGTAGTCTCATTTTCATGACCCCCGAAGTGTAGGGGTAGTAGTGGTGGTGGTGGTGGTGGTAGTCTTCAGTTTTACGTCCTCCACTAGTAAGGAATGTTAGACAAAGAGGGATGGGGTGGGAGGTGGAGAGAGAGAGGAGGTGGGAGGAGGGGAGAGAGAGAGAGATGGGGGGTGGAGGGGAGAGAGAGAGAGGTGGGGGAGGGAGAGAGGGGGAAGAGGAGGGAGAGAGAGAGGTGGGGGTTGGGAGGACCATCATTCCCCCCTCATCACGCCGCCCTTCGCTCTGTCACTGTCTGACCGACCTTGGTTCATTCAGACTGACTGGTGTGGTGTGCAGTAAAGCTGTCCACCCTTTGGGGAGGTGGGGATGGAGGAGGAGGAGGCTGCATCTTTTGGGGAAGGGGAAGGGAACGTTCGCGTGGTTTTAACAACAAATCTTTGGCGTTGAACTTTTTTCTTTTTTTTCTTCTTTTTTTAACTGGAAAAGCTGGGAATGGGAACGGAAGAGAAAGTATTCTCCTGGAACAAGGTCAGACCGATAACAATTAATGGTAATCGTTCAGTTTGACTATGAGGGTGGAGAAGCGAGGGGAATGCGAACGGTTTCAACAAACAAGCAAACAAAAGAATCAAACAAAAAACAAACACACACACACACACACACACACACACACACACACACACACACACACACACACAAACGCCTTTGTTCAGATATCATCCTACAGTCTCCTGACGTTAGAACCTCCAACCCTAGACTTGAACATCATTGCCTACCAGGCCAGTACAGTGCTCGTGCTGTGGCTTCTCACAGCTGTCGACAGTTTGTTTCTGTTGGTGGATTTCAGATAGCTGTGATTCTTGATTATGTGCAGGCACTCAAGGTCTGAGCATGAGAGAACTAAGCAGCGCTAAGATTGCTTATAGTTAGGAATGTCGCCAGGTCCACGATAAATTACATAGACTTAGGAACATTCTCAACTCTAAGGAAACTTAGCGCTGCAAAGATCGCCTCATGCAACCTGGCTCTGCAGCAGAAAGGTATGTCTTGATTAGTAAAGCAAAGTTAACTGAACTGACACACTGAGAATAGGCCTCACACTTAGTTCAGTATGGATATGAAATTGAGGAGGTGTGGGTGGGGGGGCGGGTCTGTTTGTGTGTGTGTGTGTGTGTGTGTGCGCGCGCGCGCGCGCGCTTGTGCGTTTTGAATACGTTTGACTGGTCCGGAAGGCATACAGGCGGAGACAACAGATTCCAGAAGCAGGGAACCGAAGAATGAGCGTCAGGACACGGGAAATTACAGGCGTCATCTGTCCAGACGGCAGGGATTCTGTCCAACAATAAACAACTGCACAAACTCTCCCCGGCATTGCAGCAGCAGGTGGAAGCAGTGTACACACACACACACACACACACACACACACACACACACACACACACACACACACACACACACACACACAGAGGATCACATATATTTACATTCGTGAAGTGTGTGTGTGTGTGTGTGTGTGTGTGTGTGTGTGTGTGTGTTTTCTTAATGACAATCCAGTTTCACAATCAAACTGAAGAGTCACTTGCCGTATGTGCAACAACTTTTGTGCGAGAGAGACAGACAGACTGACAGACAGACTGAACGAGAGCGATTAAGCAAGCAAGCATGCATTGAAATTGCTTCAGACGTCGGATTGCAGACACGTTTGTTACCACTGCATAAACGTTCTATCACATGATTTTCGCTTGCACTCTGTCTGTCAGTGAGTGTCGTTTCTATCAAACATGAACCCACAGTCGCTCAGCACACTGAGATAGTCCTCTGCTCATGTCCTCCCCCCTTCCCACACCCACCCTCCATCCACTGTCACCCACTTCATTATCATTTCAACATAACGTTATCAGTAGTGACAGCAACAAACAAAAATAACCTTTCGCCATATTCAGCCAAGCTGTGCTGAACGTTGGTCGTTGATGGACGTAATTCTTAGTTGGTACCACGACCCGTGATTTAAGGATTTTTTTTCTTCCATTTTCAGGTCCCTTTTTCTCTTCTTTTTTTCCGTTCCTTCTTCCTTTCTCCTCTTCCACTTTTATCCTTCCGGTTTTTTCTTCTTTTCTTCCGCCCTCTAACATGCGCTGGTGGTTGGCCAGTGCCTGATCTTAATGACGGCACCATTCACAGGGCTGACAGGGGGAGTGTGAGGTGGTAAGCTGATGCTCTTTCTAGTCCTGGTTGGAGGGATGGAAGGACTACTCCCCCTCCCTCCCCCTATGACCCTCGCCCCGTCACCAACCAACCACAGACAGAAGTGAGTGAGTGGGCAAGTGGGTTTAAAAGAGAGTTAGATAGTGCCGGTGTGACTGGCGGTGAGCGCCCAAGCATGTGGCGGGGTGTGACCCAAGACTCTTTTGGTAGCACGGCAGTGAATGCATCAAAGGGGAAGCCCGGGAAAAGAGTCTGGAGCCAGGACCCATGCACGCGCACGCGCGCGCAACCGGCATGCACGTGCGCGTACATGTCAATGATGCAGGGTGTGTGTGTGTCGTATTAGAGTGTGGCGGGTCGCCAGTGGATGGTTCCCCCCGCTTCGTTGGGGAGAGACTGTAGCGTGTCACATATTTTTTTTAGGGGGATGTCTTCTTTTGAGTGTGTCCTTGTCGCTGTCTCTCTCTCTCCCTCCCTTACTCCTCTCTCTCTCTCTCTCTCTCTCTCTCTCTCTTCGTCTACGTATATGTCTTCGCGCATCTGTCTTTGCCTGTGTCTCCTATTCTGTCTTTGGTAGTCCCCATATGTCGCCATGTTAGGAGACAGACTGTCGATGTTGACAGCGACCATCGCCATCCTGTTTTCCATCCTTCCACCACAGTCCACCCGCCCACACACACACACACACACACACACACACACACAGGGAGAGAGAGAGAGATGAAATGTTCAGACAGGCAGACAGATGGGAGAATGTAAATTTATACAGAAAGAGGACCAAGGGGGGTTATCATACCACTGCCTACTTCTGTTGCTACCACTGACGATGTTACTGCTGCTACTACTGTTGTCAGCAGGGATTTGTCACACTTGTGCTCTAAGCAACAGTTCCTACAAGAATCAGACGAACGGAAGGAGGAACTGTCAGACAGACCACAGATTTGTAATACTTGTAGCTGAAAGCTCTAAGCAACAGTTCCTACAAATCAAGTGGACAGTCAGATAAACGAACGAATGGACGGACAGACATACAGACAGACAGACCGACCTCCAGAGAGATGGACAGGGTGGCACGAGGATGGCTGAAATGAAGCGATAATCGATGGGTCGGTGTTTTATGTCCCGGGGAGGATTCACTGACTACCTTGAAGGAAAAAAACTGGATGGTCCCATTGAGTCACCCGTGAGTCACACCCTCTGTCTTCCTTTTCTTTCATCGTCCTTCCTTCCTTCTCCTCCTCCCCCTCTGTCCTTTCACTCCACCCCCTACACACACACACACACACACACACACACACACACACACCTGCATCCGCCCCTGTATCTTTTTTTTTTGTTGGTGTGTGTGTGTGTGTGTGTGTGTGAGTGAGTGAGTGAGTGAGTGAGAGAGAGAGAGAGAGAGAGAGAGAGAGAGAGAAGGGGGAGACAGACAGACACGGGAAGAGGAAAACAGTTCAGTTGGTGGTGCTGTATGTACGGCCGCATGGATTCAGTGTCTCTGTCTCTGCCTCTCTCCTTCCCTCCCCTCCTCCACCACCCACCCACCGCTTTACACTCCGGCCTAAGTCCCTCTTCCTTTCCAGAGAGAGAGGGAGGGAGAGGGCCAGTCACGAGGTGATTAAATCGACTTGAAGTACCAGTTGACTGTCGTGTCGTCTAAGCGGGCGACATTGTGTCCGACTTTCCCAGACCCTCCCCCGCTAACCTTCCCACCCCTCCACCCCCATCCCCCACCACCTCACCCACTTCCTCCCCAGTTGTGATGCCATCCAAACCAGACCGTCAGTTCCTTCCCCCTGTCGCTCTCAGCGAGGGGTCTGCTACCACTGGCGGACGGGGTTGCAGCCAAGTGACAGTATCTTAAAGGCCAGTCGCACAGTGGGCGTTGTAAGTAGCTCTGATGTTGGCCCGAAAGGTCGGTGTCGGAGTCCGGCTTGTGTGCCGTCCTTTTGTGCTGGATACAGGGGAGGAGGTGGGGAGGGGGGAGGAGAGGTTCTTTGTCTGTCTGTCAGTCTGCCTGTCAGTGTCCTCTCCGTCTGTCTGTCTGTCAGTGTCCGTCTCTGTGTGTGTGTGTGTGTGTGTGTGTGTGTGTGTGTGTGTGTGTGTGGAGGGGTGGGGGCGAAGTTGATCATTGTTGATTGATAATTCAATATATTACTAACACGGATCTTGTTGTTTACCCCCCTCCAGTCCCCAACCCCACCCCCTCGCCCCTCACGTGTGCCTTCTGTATGGCACAGTACTTTGACCCTCCCCCTCCCCTCACGTGTGCCTTCTGTATGGCACAGTACTTTGACCCTCCCCCTCCCCTCACGTGTGCCTTCTGTATGGCACAGTACTTTGACCCACCCACCCCCTCACGTCTGCCTTCTGTATGGCACAGTACTTTGACCCTCCCCCTCCCCCTCACGTGTGCCTTCTGTATGGCACAGTACTTTGACCCCCCCCCCCCCCCTCACGTGTGCCTTCTGTATGGCACAGTACTTTGACCCTCCCCCCCCCCTCACGTGTGCCTTCTGTATGGCATACTTTGACCCCCCCCCCCTCACGTGTGCCTTCTGTATGGCATACTTTGACCCCCCCCCCTCACGTGTGCCTTCTGTATGGCACAGTACTTTGACCCCCCCACCCCCTCACGTGTGCCTTCTGTATGGCACAGTACCTTGACCCTTCCCCTCCCCCTCACGTGTGCCTTCTGTATGGCACAGTACTTTGACCCTCCCCGTCCCCCTCACGTGTGCCTTCTGTATGGCACAGTACCTTGACCCTTCCCCTCCCCCTCACGTGTGCCTTCTGTATGGCACAGTACTTTGACCCTCCCCCTCCCCCTCACGTATGCCTTCTGTATGGCACAGTACTTTGACCCTCCCCCCCCCTCATGTGTGCCTTCTGTATGGCACAGTACTTTGACCCCCCCCCCCCCCTCACGTGTGCCTTCTGTATGGCACAGTACCTTGACCCTTCCCCCCCCCTCACGTGTGCCTTCTGTATGGCACAGTACTTTGACCCTCCCCCTCCCCCTCACGTGTGCCTTCTGTATGGCACAGTACTTTGACCCTCCCCCCCCCCTCACGTGTGCCTTCTGTATGGCACAGTACCTTGACCCTTCCCCCCCCTCACGTGTGCCTTCTGTATGGCACAGTACCTTGACCCTTCCCCCCCCCCCCTCACGTGTGCCCTCTGTATGGCACAGTACTTTGACCCTCCCCCTCCCCCTCACGTGTGCCTTCTGTATGGCACAGTAATTTGACCCTCCCCCTCCCCCTCACGTGTGCCTTCTGTATGGCACAGTACTTTGACCCTCCCCCTCCCCCTCACGTGTGCCTTCTGTATGGCACAGTACCTTGACCCTCCCTCCCCCCCCCCTCACGTGTGCCTTCTGTATGGCACAGTACTTTGACCCTCCTCCTCCCCTCACGTGTGCCTTCTGTATGGCACAGTACTTTGACCCTCCCCCTGCCCCTCACGTGTGCCTTCTGTATGGCACAGTACTTTGACCCTCCCCCTCCCCCTCACGTGTGCCTTCTGTATGGCACAGTACTTTGACCCTCCCCCCCCCCCCTCACGTGTGCCTTCTGTATGGCACAGTACCTTGACCCTTCCCCCCCCTCACGTGTGCCTTCTGTATGGCACAGTACTTTGACCCCCCCCCTCACGTGTGCCTTCTGTATGGCTCAGTACCTTGACCCTCCCCCCCCCCCCTCACGTGTGCCTTCTGTATGGCTCAGTACCTTGACCCTCCCCCCCCCCTCACGTGTGCCTTCTGTATGGCACAGTACCTTGACCCTCCCTCCCCCCCCCCCTCACGTGTGCCTTCTGTATGGCACAGTACTTTGACCCTCCTCCTCCCCTCACGTGTGCCTTCTGTATGGCACAGTACTTTGACCCTCCCCCTCCCCCTCACGTGTGCCTTCTGTATGGCACAGTACCTTGACCCTTCCCCCCCCTCACGTGTGCCTTCTGTATGGCACAGTACTTTGACCCCCCCCCCCTCACGTGTGCCTTCTGTATGGCTCAGTACCTTGACCCTCCCCCCCCCCCCTGACGTGTGCCTTCTGTATGGCTCAGTACCTTGACCCTCCCCCCCCCCCCTCACGTGTGCCTTCTGTATGGCACAGTACTTTGACCCTCCCCCCCCCCCTCACGTGTGCCTTCTGTATGGCACAGTACTTTGACCCCCCCCCCCCTCACGTGTGCCTTCTGTATGGCACAGTACCTTGACCCTTCCCCCCCCCCCTCACGTGTGCCTTCTGTATGGCACAGTACTTTGACCCCCCCCCCCCCCCTCACGTGTGCCTTCTGTATGGCTCAGTACCTTGACCCTCCCCCCCCCTGACGTGTGCCTTCTGTATGGCACAGTACTTTGACCCTCCCCCCCCCCCCTCACGTGTGCCTTCTGTATGGCACAGTACTTTGACCCTCCCCCCCCCCCCCCCTCACGTGTGCCTTTTTGTATGGCACAGTACCTACACCCTCCACAGTCATTTCCCTCAGGTCCAGTCGTTGATGCCAGTTCGGATTGAGCCATACGCGGGACGCCCCCCACCTCCAAAGCCTCCCCCCCCCGGGCCCCCCGCCCCCCGCCCGGATCCTTTATTGACGGACAGTAATTGCTTGCTCAAGGTGCTGAGCCACGTTGAGCCAAAGTGTAGCTTCTTCCCGTTGTGAAGACACAGAGCCCCCCTTAAACCCACACCCCACCTTCCACCAACCCAGCCCGAGCCCCTCTTAAACCCACACCTTACCTCTCACCAGCCCAGCCCCCCCCCCCCCCCCCCCCCCCCCGAAACCCTCCCCGCCTCCAAGTCCGTGCCAGCGACTATCCTCATGGATCCTCTGGCACTGACGACTTTGTCGCGGATTCGCCGCAGGGAATTGGACAGTGGTTTGGGAATCGGCCCTGAGGTGACTACGGGGAGTAGGCGGTAGGACAGGAATAATACACGGTTTGACCAAGCTTGGCGGCCAGCTTTACTGTGGTCATCGGTGTGTCAGCTTGTGAGAGGGGTGATAGCAATGTCGCGGTTTGGTGGATCCAGTTAGGATGGTTCCTTCCTTTGTGATAATTATGCAAAAGATAGGGACATCTTGCTGTATTGTTGGTCTTGATTTAAAAAACAACAACAAACATTTGTGAGCAGTGTGTGTGTGTGTGTGCGTGTGTGTGTGTGTGTTCGCGCGCGGAAATTAAGTGTACAATTATCTGTGGCTGTTGTCGAGACGGCTATAAAGTTATGCTGGAAAACTGAAGCGAGCATTCCGAAGCTTCAGATACCCCATAGCCCCGCGTCCACCCAGCCACCCACCCACCCGCCCTGCCTCAGCGTGTGTGGCTCTCCAGCGTGAAACTTCAAACCTGGCTCCCACAGGGCTGGAAAGCCACCGGTCATTTTCTCTCAGTTTCTTGTCAGTGACCATGACACCCTGTCTCCCTGACCCTGTTTATCAGTCTGTTCCTGTCTGTCTGTCTCTGTGTCCCTGTCTGTCTCGCTCTGTCCTTGTTTTTCTGTTCTGTTTGCCTGACCCTATCTGTCTCTGTGTCCCTCTATCCTTGTCTGTTTCTTTGTCTTTCAAATCCCAGCCTTTCTCTCGGTCTGTCCCTGACTGTCTCACTGTCTTTCTGTCCTTGTCTGTCTGTATGTCTGTCTCCGTCCCTGTTTGCCTGCCTCTGTCTCACTTTCTGTTTGTCTGTCTCTCTCTTACTCTCTTTCTCTCTCTGTCTTACACACACACTCACTCTCTCTGTCTCTGAGGGCTGAATGGATGTAAAAAAAAAAATAATAAAAAGCCCACAGCTATGCTTACTCTACTACCCCCATGAAACAAAAAATGGTTTCTTTCCGTTTCGCTTCCTTTTGTCTCGTCTCATCTCTCTCTCTTTGTGTGTCTCTGTCTCTGTCTCTGTCTCTGTCTCTCTCTCTCTCTATATATATATATATCTGTCTCTCTGTGTCTCTCTCTTTCTCACTCACTCACTCCCTCACTCACTTTCTCTCCTCACAAACACCTGTCCTATCCCCCCAAACCTGCACACCTGTAATAAGCAGAGGCAAAGATAACGGGCGGAAACGGGGAGAGAATTATGGGAAAAGGTTGTAAGAGGAAACACGTGCATTCCAGTTATGACAGGAGAAATAGGCCCTGTTTTCTTCCATTAGACATGTTCGTTATCAGGCTGCTTCCCTTCCGTGTCCAGCACACAAAACCTGGGGACGCTGGAAGGATGGCGCTTCGGACAAATTGTCCATCACAGAAATTACCTGCTCTTAAGGTGTTCTCCTTTGGAGAGGAGGTAGAAAAACAACAATAGCACAATGTTGCTGCTGTCGATTGCTCACTGGCAAATCTGTTGTGATTTGTTTCTTTTTCCGCATTCTTTCTATCTTTTTTCCCCCTTTCTTTCTTTCTCATTTCCTCTTTTCGTCTAAAATGAGTATTTCTGTCTCTGTCGTCTCTGTCTCTCGTTATTTTCCTTCTCTATTTCTGTCTCAATGTCTGTAAGTCTGTTCTCTCTCTCTCTCTCTCTCTCTCTCTCTCTCTCTCTCTCTCTCTCTCCGAGCCCCTCGATTCACCCCCCTTCTCTCATTGAGTCTGTCTCTTACTCGCTCTATCTCAGCCCCTCTCACTCTGAGTACTGTCTTTCTCTCTCTCAGTCCCTCTCGCCTTCTCTCTCTTTCCCTCCGTCCCGCGCTCTGTGTCTCTTTCTCTGTATGTTCCCCTTTACTTGTCCCTTTAATTGGCTGTTTAAAGTCAACGGTTTTCCGTCCTCTCGTTTTCACACATTCTATTCTTTCTTTCTTTCTGTCTGTCTCTCTGTCTCTCTTTTCCATTTTGTGGCTATGATTTTAATGTTTCAGCATCATTTTTATATTCCTTTTACTCACTGTGTCTCTCTGTGTGTCTTTCTTTGTCTCTCCCGCTCTCTCTGTTATTTCTCTCTCTCTCTCTCTCTCTCTCTCTATTTCTCTCTCTCTCCCCCCCCCTCTCTCTGTGTCTTATTACTCATCTTTTTCTTCGGTTTCTTTCTATCTGCTTCTGTCTCTCTCTTAATTATTATCCCTCTTTTTCTTTTGTCGCCTTCTCTCCCTTTGTCTCTCAATTCTTATTTCCCTTTTTCACTCGCACACACCCTCTCTTATTATTGTGACTGTTTTCCTCCTCTTCTTATTCTTTTCTCTCTCTCTCTCTGTGTCTCTCTCTCTCTCTCTTATTTCACTTGTTTCCCGACCTCTCTCTCCCTCTCTCTCTGTCTGTTTTTTTTCTCTTAGTTTGTTTTATTTATTTTTGCCATTTATCCTATCATTTTCTCTCTCGTGCATTAATGTTCTCCAGACTGGATACATTCCAAGCATGCTTGACGGGAAATTGGCGATGATTTCGTTTCATTGCTTCGCCGCGAGCGGGCCATGAAAATGCTGGGGTGTTTTTTTGGGTGCTCATGTTCCGGGCGTTTTTGGGTTCGTGCTGCTCCGTGTGTTGGGGGTTTGTTTCTTTGTTCCTTTGTTTCGGGAGGTTTTGCTCCCTTGTTGTTGCCGTGTGTGTGTGTGTGTGTGTGTGTGTGTGTGTGTGTGTGTGTGTGTGTGTGTGTGTGTAGGGCTTTGTTGGCAGTGTTTTCAGCTGTTTGTTGCTGTTGTTTTCAGAGACGTTTTCGCTCTTGTGATTTCAACTTTTTTTTTTTTTTTTTTTTCGTTTACTTTTGTCTTTTTTTTCGAGGAATTATTAGACCTTTTCATGAATGCTGTCCGCGTCTTGAATGGAAGTAAGTGGGGAGAAAAAAAAAGAGATGAGAAAGAGATAGAGGGAGAGAGAGAGAGACGGGCGCACGGACAGACAGAGATACAGGGAGCTATACGTAGAAAAGAATACACATTGAGGGTAGTGGAATAAACACATTCATGACAGACAGACAGGCAGGCTGGCAGGCAGGCAGATGGACGGACAGACAGACAGACAGACAGACAGACAGACAGGCAGGCAGACAGACAGACACAAAAGGAGGTGTCTTAACCAGAAGCCCTATCCACAAGACCACCATTCCCTTTGACTTGGCGGAAGCTGACCACCCAGCCTGTGTTGGTTCAGGCCTGTCTGGTGACGGACAGCAAACCTTGTGTCTGCCGTGTGGAAGGAGATGAGTGTGCTGATGGACACACGTCTGTGGCCCAGGGATCTCGTGCTGCAGGAGCCAGAGCTGTTCGTGTTCTGTTAGAACCGAGTCTCGTCAGCATCCAGTCAGCAAATAGTGCACGTCATGCACACTACGCTGACAAAAACAAACAAACAAACAACAAAAAACAAAACGCACACACATAAAAAAGAGGCCGAGAGACAGTTTCCGTTTCCTTTTAAGAATGTGTCATAACGTGCGGATATATCAGTATGTGTTACACTACATCTTAAGAAGAAGAAGAAAAAAAAAGCGAAAGAAAAAGAAACGGAACAGGTGTGTGACCTTCCCGCTGGCCCAACATGCTGACCAGGCCCTGAGAGACAGTGGCCTCGTGAAAGAGGGACGGGGAAGTGTTCCAAACGATACCTTGAGCTTTTATTGAAATGTCACCTCTTTGACCAAGCGTCCGTCTACTCTTCAGATCCCTTCACAGGCCAAAGCCTACACTGTGATCATCCTATATGACATCATGACTTAGTTCCCAAAACTGACCTCTGCAGACCGTGCCTATCAACGAAGACCTGCAAGTGTGGCAGACCAAGGACCATAACTCAGGGAAATGAAAGTCGTATTAATTAGTCGAATCGCAGTCATGTGCTAATCAATCAACTCGCATCTGTGATCGGGAAGTCTGCTGGTGCCAAAGTCGCCCCTGTTGTGTCAGGACAATTGCCCAGACCTCACTACTTTACTGTGCAGACCGAGTTCTTTACAGTCTTCTGGCCGACGGTACTGTTGTTGGGGACCTCAGGCCGGGCGGACCATAAAGCTACATCATGTCAGCCCCCGTCCCAGCGCCGTGCAGTCTGTTCAGCCAATAGGCAGGGCGCGACACGGCGACCTCATTAAGGGGGGAAGAAAGGAAATCGAAGGACGCTTCATCCCTCTTACATACTCTTCTGCTTTGATGTCCTTCTGTTCTCTTTGATGCGTTTTGTTTTCTCTGGAAGACCTTCTGTCCCCCGAGTAGTTTATCATTTCAGGAGGCTCCGTTCTTCCCCCCTCCCCCATCTTTTGTTCTCGCTAGACTTGTAATTCTGTCTGTACCATTGTGTTGACGACGGTTGGTCATCGGGGGTGAAGAGGGTGAAGATGACTGGCTGGATAATAGGGTACAAGATGGTCTGGCCAACCAAGCCCGTCCCTTTCCTCGGAGGACTTATCTGAAGCGTGATCTCATCCACAGAAAATGTCTCACGTGTCTGCTGGTCATGACCGAAAAAAAAGAGAAAAAAATTACTCAGCGCAAATTAGTGACATTACCGAGGAGAGTAATGCAAATGATAAAGTCATTGCGAGAATGGCAAAGACTTGTGGTCATTCATAGTCAGTGATTTTCTTCTTTCTTGTTCCTGATCCCGGAGAGAAAAGGTAACTACTTCTTCGGTTGATGAAATGTGTGTGTGTGTGTGTGTGTGTGTGTGTGTGTGTGTGTGTGTGTGTGTGTGTGTGTGTGTGTGTGTCCTGTATCAGTGTGGTTATTGAATCATTGCAATACGAACACAAGGTTTAATCACCTCAATGCCAAGGCCCACAGATTCATTTCGTAGTTCATACCACAGTCTACAGCAGATGAAAGAGAGGGATTTGCTCTGGTGTAAGCACTTTAAAACGAGGACCAGGATTCAAACTGTTGCCTGCACTTTCCATCCGTCCCTCCACAGAGGCCGGAGCCCAATTAATCCCCCCGAGGACCTGGTGCCTACTGTGGCAGTGCCGGTCCCTTCACGCTGTACAGCCATCAGCACAACCCTGCCCGCCAGACAATGGACCCGGAATCAAAAGGAGAACCGATGTGCTAATGAACACGTCACTGATCAAGGGATGATCATTTCTCCCTCTGACATAAACTCTGCTGGTGCCGCAGCCATTCATCGCGCTGTCTGGAGAATTGCTGGGACCCCGCAGACCCTCCCTCCCCCAGAGGGCCAGAGGAGGCCGGGGAGGGGTGGAGGCAGACCCCGACCTCAGCCCCCATGAATCTCCGTCCTTTCACTCCGCAGTCAGCAGCCGTCCCACGTCTGTGCACACTGTCCGGCCAATCAGAGGGGGCGAGACGCCGACGCCATTAAAGACGGGGGAGGGGGGGGGGGGGAAGAAATCAAAAGACGCCTCGTTTGTCTCATGTACGCTTCTGCCTGCAAGGAAACCTCGTCACTTGTGTCTGTCCCCCCTCGCCACCCTCCCACTGGCCCCCTTAGTTACCGTTTGGGGGGATCCCCTGTTCTGTGTGGTCCCCCGTCACACTTGCCAGTCTCCTTTGGGATTGTTGTCCAGCCGCCTTTCAGCTGTATTGGCAAGCGTGGAAACCACAGGGGTGTTTCTGGCTGAAAATGGTTGACTGGACAATAGATTAACCCCTCCACCCACCCACCCAAACAGACAGGCAGAGAGACGGACAGACCGACAGACACACACACACACAGGCAGAGAGACAGACAGACAGACACACACACACACACACACACACATACAGGCAAATTGAGTGGTTTCAAAACCACCAGAGAAGTTCTCAAACTGCTGGGTAACTGCTGCCGTCAGAACTGGGAAGAATATAAATATTCCCACTTTTCGATATTTTTTTTTGTTTTGGAAATAACAACAACAACAACAAAACTGTATTGATGTTAAAGCTCAGCCGACTGCAAGGCCATAATCTTAAAAAATCTGCACAGAAGTTCACACGCCAGTGAGTCCACTCAGCCCCGAACCTTGTAACACCCAGTTTGCTTTCACGTTTTGCACATATACATGTGCAACAAACAAACAAAAAGTTTAATAAAAACAACAACAACAACAACAACAACACACACACACACACACACACACACACACACACACACACACACACACCAGAAAACCATGTCTACTCAAACCCAGGTCACAAAAGAGACATGAAACATGCATGGAAAAACTTTCTTGGCACGGATGTCCCGGAAGATGGTGAACACTGCTGTGGTAGGTATTCTCACAGGGACTTATCTGGAATCTTACGTCTTGTGGTCAGTCGTCTTTCGTGTTATTCTCTCTGTCTCTATCTCTGTCTCCGTCTTCTTCTTCTTGTGTATATGTGTGTGTGTGTGTGTGTGTGCGCGCGCGTGTATGAGAGAGAGAGTGTGTGTGTGTGAGTGTGCGCGCGCTCGTGTGTAAGTGTGTGAGGGTTTGCGTGCGCGCCTGTGTGTTTGCGTGTGTGTGTGTGTGTGTGTGTGTGTGCATTTGTGCGCACGTGTATGTGTGTGTACGCGCGTGTTCGTCTTCAGTTTAACGTCTTTCCACTTGAAGTGATAAGTGTGTGAGGGTTTGCGTGCGCGCCTGTGTGTTTGCGCGCGCGCGCGCGCGCGCGCGTGTGTGTGTGTGTGAGCATTTGTGCGCGCGCATGTGTGTTTGTGTGATTGAGTGAGTGAGTGCGCATGTGTGTATATATATGTGTGTGTGTGTGTGTGTGTGTGTGTGTGTGTGCTTTCCATCTGTTGTCATTCTCTCAGTTTGGTTTTCGGTTTTCCTTTCCCCCCATTTTTTTTCATTTTTTAAAAGTTTTTATTATGCCCCTCCAACACCCCCCCCCCCCCCCCCCCCCCCTTTTCAGCCCAGTGCAGTCCCACACCCCACAGCCCTTGGCATTGTTTATGGGCCAATAAAGAGGTCCCTGGCTGAAGAGACGGACGGTGGCCGGACGGAAAATGACGTGGCTGTTGACACGATAAAGTGAGCTGTCAGTCCGCCCGTCCTGGAAATGTCGTCATAATGTGCGTCATTATCCGCCATTTAACCCCAACCGCATCCCCCCCTCCCCCCTAACACTCCACTCCCCACTTCCACACCGTTATCATGATATCCAACGAGAGAGAGAGAGAGGGAGACGGAAAGAGAGACAGAGACAGAGAAAGAGGGAGACAGAAAGAGACACAGAGAGAGTCCCCCACCCCCACCCCCTCCTTCACCCCTTCTCCCCACTCGGTAATCCCCCACCAACTTTTTCTTTCTTTCTTTTTTGTTTTTGCATGCTTTGTGTGTGTGTGTGTGTGTGTGTTTTGTGATGGGGGAGGGAGGGTTCCGGAGGGTCTGAAAGGGAGATGGAGGTGGTCGCACCGGTCTGCCTCGCTACCCCCTGGTTCTGCTGATAAGAAGATGGGCGCAACATTTACGTAACAGAATGATTGGTTGTCCATTCTATCGTGCTTCCGTTAAGTGCGGTCTCATGTTTTTTGTTTGCTTGCATGTTTGCTTAGGTTTTCTTTGTTTTCGTTGTTGTTTTTGGTGTGTGTGTGTGTGTGTGTGTGTGTGAAAGAAGGTGGGGAGCGGGGGGCATGTCGATGTGACGTCCACTTTTTTTTTTTTAAATAAAAAAGGGGGTGGGACGTGCGGGGAAATTGGAGGGCAGGGGCGTTGAATGTTATGTAAGCACATAATTCTGCATTGTCGGCAATGAAATGTCCTTGCGCCTGTCAAAAGAAAACCCCTCCTCCACCTCATCTCTCCTCAACATCTGTTCTTCTTTTTCTTCTTTCTTTTTTGTTGTTGTCACAAGCACGTTCTGTGCTCTTTGTGTGCTTTGAGGAGTTACGATGATGCAGATGATAACGGTGATTATTATTGTCACCTGGAATCTAGATCGTAGTGGTAGCGGTGGTGGGGGTGGTTTTAGTGGTTGCAGAAAAAAGTAGTAGTTGTAGTAGAAGCAGCAGCAGTAACAGTAAGAGCAGCAGTTGTAGTTGTAGCAGTAGTAGCAGTGTTACCCTTTTCATGTGTCACTCTGGAAATGCTGTCCTCGTCCCGGGGTTTTGGGTTCGATTCCCTTGTTAAACAATTGTAGAGCAAAATGGAGTCATGGCCTAGAGGTAACGCGTCCGCATAGGAAGCGAGAGAATCTGAGCGCGCTGGTTTGAATCACGGCTCAGCAGCCGGTACTTTCTCCCACTCCACCAGACCTTGAGTGGTGGTCTGGACGTTTAGTCATTCGGATGAGACGATAAACCGAGGTCCTGTGTGCAGCATGCACTTAGCGCACGTAAAAGAACCCACGGCAACAAAAGGGTTGTTCCTGGCAAAAATCTGTAGAAAAATCCACTTCGATAGGAAAAACAAATAAAACTGCACGCAGGGGAGAAAAAAAAGAAAAAAAAGGTGGCGCTGTAGTGTAGCGACGCGCTCTGCCTGGGGAGAGCAGTCCGAATTTCACACAAAGAAATCTGTTGTAATAAAAAGAAATACAAATACAAATAATGCAACTGTGTTTTTGACAAATGTATTTCGCGTAACGTTTCTCACACAAGGACATGTGTAGTGACGATTCTGAACAAGTGCCATCGTATATTAAAAGATCACAATCTGTTTTGTAACTGTCTGTCATGTTTATGTTTTATTCATTATTGCTATTTTAAAGAAATGTATTTTTATCTGTTTCTTTGGTCTCTTTGTTTTTAGTTTTGTAGCTGTGTTTTATTTTCCCCTCATCCAATCATTTCAAAGAGGAAAGGTACTAGTTACTAATGTGGTACACAATAAAAACAAATTTCTACATATAATTTCATTGTTGATATTGTCTAAAGGCCGGTTCTTGTTTGAGTATTGATTTTTAATATAACCATTTCACTGTCATATCTGGAATTGAGAGGAGAAAAAAACAAAACAAACAAACAAACAAAGTTTAGAAGAGAATGGTGTGATGTTGAACTGCTACCGAAACAAAAAGCATGTAAACAACATACAGATAAATAACCGACCTCCCAGGTGTAAACAACATACAGATAAATAACCGACCTCCCAGGTGTAAACAACATACAGATAAATAACCGACCTCCCAGGTTTTCCTCTCAGTGACGGGCAGTCTCCCCATAACTTAACAGAATTCAGGTCGCCTTGAAACAAGACCCCCAGACTGTCTGTGACCCCCCACTCCTCCCGTCTTTCCGCCGCCGTCGTCGAGCCGGTAACATAGAACTGTAAGTGGGTACATAGATACGCGGGGAGGAGGCCCGACGTATGCAGATGACATGCAAATGGCGAGTGCCGGAAACACGTCACCCCTGACCGGGAACCCCATTCCGGACACACACGAGGGGAAGAAGGACCGATCATAACGTCTGGGGTCACTGGGACAGGGGTGGGGAGTTGGATGAACACACACACACACACACACACACTTTTTTTTTCCATTTCCATGCCTGGACGTTTTCCTTAACCACGTCAGACAGTCTGACTCCATGCTCCCAGTTGTCCACTTCAGTTAAGATCACTTTACCTTTTTGACCCTTATAGTAACAACCCAGCATGCACTCTCTCTGTTTCTCTCTCCCCCCCTCCCCTTTCTCCTTCACTGTCTCTCTCTCTCTCTCCCCTTTTTCGCCATCTCCCTCTTCCTCTCTTCCGCTCTTTCCGTTTGTCAGTCTGTCTGTCTGTCTGTCTGTCTGTCTCTATCTCTCTCTGTGGAGAAGGTGGGTCGATGGTTGTGTTGGTTTGTGTGGTACGTGAGAATTCGTGAACGATTTTGTCCATTCTTTACAAACAAACAAAAATATTGAGGTAGGTTATTTTCTTCAGGATTGAAGAACGATAGAAGCCGTAAGGATAATCACATCCAGAGGTTGCTGAGCATAGGGGAAGGGGTGGGGAGAGGGGGAGAAATACTTGGATTACAGACGAAGACGATTTTTCTCTCCGTTCTAAATAGTTTGAAGAGAGCCGCATATGAAAAAAACAAAAAAAAAACCAAAAAAACAAAACAACAACAAAAAACAAACAAAAAACAAACAAAAAAACAACACAACAACAACAAAGAACAGAAAAACAAAACAAGAATAACTAATCATAGAAAGGAAATGAGAACGGAAGGGCCATGCGTTAAGATTAATGAATACGTTCATGATTTAATACCCCGTTATTGAGAATCCTGCACATCCAACGTCTTACGAGCTAAAAGTACGCTTTGCTGTTCTTACTGCTCCAGGGCACCCATATGTCAAGAATCACGTTATAAGGGAAACTGCGAGGCAGCGAAAGCTTTGCCTTCCTTAACCAGTTTGAAAACAACATCGTGTATTGGGCAAGTCGTGTACGTGGAATGCCAGAAGAGATACCGAACTCCGTGCTGTTCTTACGACTCCGGGATAAAGTTTGCTGGAGGTCAGGCTTTGAGAGAGGATTTGAGCTTGGGGGAATCAGAGGAGATTGGAGGGGGTGGGGGTGGAAAGGACGGAGAGGTGGAATGGTGGGGGTAAGGAGAGGGAGGTTGGACCAGCGTGGTACAGAAAGCGAAACAGCACGGAAGAAAGAGGATACAGGGAGTTGTGAAAAGGATGTCGGAGGGAGTCTGGGGCCAGGAGGGTCGGGAAAAGGCCTGTTTACCTCCCCTGTACCGTAACGGTCCGGGAGAGGTGAAGGTGAGATGGAGGAGGTTGGGGCGCTGAGAGGGGGAGGGGAAATGGTGGCGGGGTGGGGTTACTTGCACACAGTTACTTGACGAGGTTTCTCGGTGGTTAGTTTGGGTGATATGAACGAAGTCACACACGAATGGTGAATCAGGGCTGGTGGGTCCAGACGGATCTTTCTCCTTTTCTTTTCTTCTCTTCCTCCTCCCCTCCCCCATGTCCCGGTTGGTTTTGAATGATTAATTCAGACACTGGTGTGGGTGGTGCTGGCACTGAGAGAGAGAGCGAGACCGAAAGGGAGACAGAGACAGAGAGGGAGGGGTACTGGGGTCCTGGGAAACAGCAATTAGTCACGGACACTTCTTTCACATCGCGCTTCGACCACCAGATATTTGACGGCAGTCAAGTAGAAAAAGTCCGAGCAGTGTTGGATAAGCAATTTAGTCTCTGATATGTGAGTCCAAGCAAGCCGGACTGAAGATAAAAGAACTTGTGTTCGATTCTGCTTTGAGTGATGTGTGTGTGTGTGTGTGTGTGTGTGTGTTGTGTGTGTGTGTGTGTGTGTGTGTTTGTGCTTACGCACACTGGGGTGCATATTACGATGAAAATTATGAAGGCGTTATGTTATTAATCATAATGCCTGTGTCCATGTGCGATTGCAAAACTTTTTCATATGATCATTCCTTCCTCCTCCCACCCACCCCTGTCTATGTTTATGTCAGCTGGTTTGCAGTGATGTGACTGGTCCTGGGTGGGACGACTGAAGTGGGTTTGAACTGACTCGACTTGGAACGGGGTTTTATAGAGTTTGTTTGATGTGACTGGTCCTGGGTGGAATGAATGAAGTGGGTATGAACTGACTTGACTTGGAACGGGGTTTTATAGAGTTTGTTTGATGTGACTGGTCCTGGGTGGAATGAATGAAGTGGGTATGAACTGACTTGACTTGGAACGGGGTTTTATAGAGTTTGTTTGATGTGACTGGTCCTGGGTGGAATGAATGAAGTGGGTATGAACTGACTTGACTTGGAACGGGGTTTTATAGAGTTTGTTTGATGTGACTGGTCCTGGGTGGAATGAATGAAGTGGGTATGAACTGACTTCACTTGGAACAGGGTTTTATAGAGTTTGTTTGATGTGACTGGTCCTGGATGGAATGAATGAAGTGGGTATGAACTGACTTGACTTGGAACAGGGTTTTATAGAGTTTGTTTGATGTGACTGGTCCTGGGTGGAATGAATGAAGTGGGTATGAACTGACTTGACTTGGAACGGGGTTTTATACAGTTTGTTTGGAGAAGTGATGCTGCAAGACATGACTGATGATGATGTTTGTTTTTCTGTTCCAGGTAAGTGCATGTGTCGTGGTGCTCCCTCCCCTGATGACACAAGACACACTGTGGTGTGCCTGGAGATATGTGCCTGGCGTCAGTGGGTGACGTTGAGTGTATGTATGTGTGTGTGTGTGTGTGTGTGTGTGCGCGCGCGTGTGCGTGTGTGTCTGTGTCTGTCTGTCTGTCTGTCAGCCAGTCAGTTTATCTTGTCTGTCTGTCTGTCCCCTCCCTCCCTCCCTCCCTCCCCCCCCTCTCTCTCCCCCCCCCCACCACACACACACCTCCTACCTCTTCTCTCTCATTTGCTTTACTTTGTGTGCTTAATTGTCTGATTTTATCATTATTGTTGTAGCCGTTGACGTCGTGTTGTTGCTATTGTAGTTGTTGTTGTTGTCGTTTTGTGTTGTATTTGTGTTGTCGCGCTCTGCCTCTCTCGGAATGTCCGCCAACCAGCAAACCCACCACAACAATGAAAACCACCAAGCCCCCTTTCAGAAGGAAAAAAAAGACTGTTGGAATAATTGATTGGAATTGTTAGAGGTGGTTTGTCACGCGGGAGAGAGATTGGAAGGGATGGGGTTGGGGGGGAGGATTGGGGGGATAAAGAAGAAACGCTGATGGCCCAGAACTAATTTCTTAATGACCCTGATTACTTGCCCTTGCTTGAGGCCATGGAGCGTCTCTGCTTTTCTTTGTGGGGCTGGGTGGCAAGGGGGTGAGAACGGGGGGAGGGGGGTGCGAGAAGGGTGGGAGGGAGCAGTGGAGAGGGGGGGGGGGAGAAAAAGAAAGAAAGTTAGTGGGGATATAGAGAGAGAATGAATGAATCAATCAATTTTCTTAATAAGGGAAGTGAAATATATTATTTTTAAAGAAAAATGAAAATAGAAAATGATAAAAAAATAAATAAAAAAAAACCTGCACGTGCACAAGCTAGCGTCTAACCACCCAACCATCTCTGTGAAGACGTTGCATCGAGAGATGGTGATGGAAATCGCCATGGCCATGATCGTGGTTGTACATGTCAAGACTTACCACCGTCTTCAGAGATCACTGTTACGACCCCTTTGATTGTATTCATTCATTCATTTATTTGTTTGTTTCTTTATTTATTTTACCTTAGCAGTCACCGGGGTGATTCCCCCACTCCACCCCCACCCCCACTCCTCGAAAGACCCCAGCAGACGTCCTCAGCAGCTTCTGCGGCTTATGGTTGACTTCCCTTGCATGTAGTGGTGTCCACTGTACTGCCACCTTCCCCATCAGGCCCTACCCCATTCATCCATTCCCTCCGGCCCTTAACCACTGCTTTAAGTCGTGGAATAAATCGCCCTGCAGTGACGTTCTAAACCTTCCAGTGCAGTGGCGAAGGTAAGGTGTGTGTGTGTGTGTGTGTGTGTGTGTGTGTGTGTGTGTGTGTGTGTGTGTGAGAGAGAGAGAGAGAGAGAGAGAGAGAGATGAAAAGGTGCAGGGGGGTGGTAGGGGAGGGGAGAGTGAAAGAGAAATACTAGGGGAGGAGGAGTAGGGGTAGAAGGAGAGAGACCATTAGATGGAAGAATGCATTGTGCCGGAAAACGTGTTGTTGACGAGAGAAAGAGAGAGACTGGTGCAGAGAAAGCGAGGCAGTAGGGGGAGCGAGAGAGAGAGAGAAGGCGAGAGACAGGGACACACAGAGAGAAGCAATTAATTTATTAACAGCCGAGTCTTCTAGAGCTTCTCCAATTAACTCCCCAAATAAACAGGTTTTAATGCTGACAATTGGCATGGTCCGGGGAGAGAGAGAGAGGCGGGGGGGGGGGGGGGGGGGGGGGGACAGACAAACTAGACAGACAGAGAGTGAGACAGAGATATCGCCGCAAAATTAATTCCTTCAAACCGTGCCCTCCAAATCAGTAATTGCTGATAACGTTTGACACGAAAACTTCAGGCAGAAGAAATAGTTTGTTCTTAAACGAGCTGGGCGTTGATATTATGAGGGGGAGGGGGGTGGGGGTGGGGGGGGGGTGGGTTAAGGAAGAAGGAAATACCTGTCTCCGCAATCTTTCATCCCAGCTGACCAGCACCACTGCATCCAAGCCAGGAGATAACCACCACAGCGGCAGCAGCCAAGGAAGCGGATGGATGGATTGGATGGAAACCGACATCTTTGTCGGCTGTCATTGCGTGACGCGCTAGGATTAACCAATCAGAAGTCGGCCCGGAAATGACGATTTATTTTTTAAATTGGGTTTTTTACTGAAACGTGATGATTTCCTGTTGCGGGGCTTTGCTGTGTCTGAGCTCTCCGTCCGGTTAGCTAATTGTTGCTGGGTGATTTTTTTTTAATTGATTTTTTTAAGAGACGAGGGGTGATTGGGGAGTGGTCGGGGTACTGGAGGGGACAGATGATCCAGCCTTTGGGTTGGAGAGGTCTTCGACTGGTCCAGGGAAGTAGACGCGATGTGTTTTCATGGGTAGGAGCGCGCGTGTCACCTTCCTCCCTCATTCTCTTTCCCTTCCTCCCCTACACCATGTTTTTCGTTTGTTTGTTTGTTTTTTCCTGTCTTTTATTCCGCCAGTGAGGGATGATCCGATAGCGTGTGGTAAAATTCAAAAGAGTTTCCCGTTTGTGAGTTACTGTTTGGTTTGAATACTTTTAGTTTGGTTTGGTTTTTAGTGCACTTTTGTTTTTGTTTCGTTGGTTGGATTTTATTACCTTTTTTGGAGCCGGGGTTAGGGGGAGGGGAGAAAGTGAGAGGGGGGGGGGGGGAGAGGTATGGGCTGGGGTAGAGAGAGCGACAGACAGACAGCGTGAGGCAGATAAAGAGAAGGCAGGAGGGGTGAAGCATAGCAACTATCATTTATCGAAAATACTTCACGCAAAAGTTCTTAAAACACATAAAATTTCGACACTTTTTCATCTCCCCCCCCCCCCCCCCCAAAAAAAAAAAAAAAATTAAGCGGAGGAGAACTAGTGACAATCATGAGATCATTCAGCTTGACGTTCTATCAACACACAGCTGTCCTCCCAACTCTAACTCACACTGCAGCATGAAACAGAAGCCCGAAATTCAGAGGACAGCAACAACAAACACTGAGAGGAAGGGGGGTCGGGGTGCAAGACAAGGCAGCGTCTACCCACGCCTGTCATCGCGTGAGGCGGTAACCACTCAAATCTCGACCCGGAAATGACGATTTGGTGAAACGTAGTGATTTCCCTTTGGAGGCCCGAGCATGCTCTCAGAGCTTTCATGTCCGGTAATTGTTGCTCTGGCGATTGTGGTGTTTTGTTTTTTAGTTTTGTTTTGAAGGTGGGGTGGGAAGGGGAACAATGACACTTTTAAGCCTGAGAGCTGATGGCTAGAGTGATGCTGCTGCTGCAGATGCTGGCCTGTGTGTGTTTTTATGTGTCTGAATGTGCGTGACCACTCACCCGGCCTCATTTTCTCCTCTCCTTTTTAAAAATATTTTAACCTTTTTAAGATGTGTGTGTGTGTGTGTGTGTGTGTGTGTGTGTGTGTGTGTGTGTGTGTTGATTCTCCTCCTCGTCTCATTGAGAAAATCATGGTGTGTGTGTGTGTGGTAAAACGGTTGGCCCAGTGTGTGTGTGTGAGTCACGGTGTTTGCGCTGTACCGAGTTCGCTTCTCTGTGAAGTCGCATCTCAGCTAGCAAACAGTTTGATTGTCTTCCATTTGGAGTGTCAATACAAGCACGGATTCTGTGGAACACCCCACCTCCACCCCTCCCCTCCCCACCTCCAACGACGTTCCCCTACAGTCTCCCCATCCCCCACCACACCAAGAAAAAACAACAACCTTAAGGTGATCTTTGCTCCCTCTTCCCCCTTCACAAATCAACACACTCGTACGCACATGCACGCGTGCACAGACACACACACACACACACACACACACACCACAACACATAAACACACACATACACACACACTTATGCCCGCACACACACACACACACACACACACACACACACACACACACACACACACACACACACACACACACGCTCTCATGCCCTCACACACACACACACACACACACACACAGAGTGTGCGGGCATTAATGCATAAGTGACGTTTTTTTGTGAGGTGTGGATGTGCGTTTGCGCTGTCTCTGTCTCCGTCTGTGTGTGTGTGTGTGTGTGTGTGTGTGTGTGTGTGTGTGTGTGCTCGGTGCGCATGAGTGAGATTGCCTGTGTGCTGACCGTATACTAATGCTGATCCGAACGCTCACATAATTCATGGTTTATATAAATAATGTAACATGGCACTGAAAAAAAACAAGGCCAACTATTCTCAGAACCCCAAGCAGATTGGGGCGTGTAAACATATGATTGAGAATGGAAGGCGGAGAGAGAGAGGGGTATGAGAGAGGGGAGAGAGAGGGGGGTAGGTGGGTGAGAGAGAGACCGGGAGAGAGGGAGGGAGAGAGAGAGAGAGAGAGAGCAAACACATAAACGCATATACTCATATACGCACCTCACAAAACCCAAAAGTCAAAACGTTTTGTATTCAAGGATGACGATTTTGGAACGAGACAGACAGACAGACAGACAGACGGGGAAAGAGAAACTTGATGCATGAAATACGTCCCGTTGTCAAACGTCAGCCGCACGTCAATAATTCACTTGCCTCAGTTATGGTGCACCAAGGAATAGTCGTTTTTATTGTCCCCAGAAACCACATTTTTCAGTGCTGCGCTATGGAGAGCTGGCCTAGTGGTGACTGGTAACGTGCCCCAATGGGAAGGGAGTGTTCGCTGCTTCCATTCCTATACGTAGACCGGATTTTTATCCCCCCCCCCCCCCAGCCCCTCCTCACCCCCTTCATCTAGACTGGTGGTCTGGGTGTTAAGTATTTCGGATGAGACGATAAACCATGGTTCCTTGTACAGCATGCACTTAGCACACGTAAAAGAACCCGCGACAACAAAAGGGTTGCCCCAAGCAAAAATCTGTAGAAAAATCCACTTTGATAGTAAAACAAATACACTTGCAGATAGGGGGAAAGGGTGACGCTGCACTGTGGGAACGCAGTCTCCCCGGAGAGAGAGCCCGAATGCCACACAGAGAAATCTGTTGTGTCAAGAGGTAATGCAACACAGTACTATACAATACAACACAACACAACATAGCAAAAGAATACCACGCATCGCAACACAACACAACACAACACAACGCAACACAACACAACGCAACACAGCACAACACAACACAACACAACACAACACAACACAGCACAACACAGTACAGTACAGCACAACACAGCACAGCACAGCACAGCACAACACAGCACAGCGCAGCGCAGCGCAGCACAACACAACACAACACAGCACAGCACACCACAGCACAGCACAACACAACACAGCACAACACAGCACACCACAGCACAGCACAACACAACACATCACAACACAGCACAGCGGAACGCAACGTAAAGTCTGTTCGGTGACCGTTCTCTGGCATATTACAGAAGGTCCTCACCACTGAAGATTGGTAGCTAGCAGCTTAAAGCTGTTGCCGTTGTGTGTGCTCACGTTCGTGTGTGTGTGTGTGTGTGTGTGTGTGTGTGTGAGTGTGTTTGCTTGTGGGAGAGAGAAAGAACGATCAGACGGGAACAAAAGTAAGAAAGAAGGAACGAAAGAACAAACAGACCCGTTGCCAAACGTTTCTTACTTGCTGATGCCTAAGAGAGAACATCGGAAGTTATGGCTGTCGTACTTTGCACGGGCAACGAGACCTCCCCCCCCCCCCCCCCCTTTTTTTTGCGCGGACTGTCTTGGGTCGACAACCGTTTTATTTTGCATACAAATTACACAATGAACTAAAAAAAAAAAACGTGGCAGTAATCAAAACCAATACCCGGCATTCCATAACTATGTCACTGTAATCAGTAGCATTCATGAACTAAATCACACACACGAGGGCGACGAGACCTGGCTGCAAGGTAAACAAACATGGCGGGCTGGAGGAAATAAAGGAAACGACTCTTCTCCCTCCACCCTGCCCCTCCCACCCGTCACCCTCCCTTACCCCCCCCCCCTCCCCCCCACCCCTCCCTCCATGCGTACGAGACAACGATGGGAGTCCAAGTTAAAAAAGAAAAAAAATAACGAAATTCTTCAAGCTTCTTCAAACCACAGACCGCAGCGTCGGCCACAGTCTGACCCTCCCTCTTGTGTTAAAGGTGTCTCGTCCAGTTCAGCGCTGACCACAACCAACATTCCATCGTGACCACCACCACCCCACATCAGTGTTATCCTCGGACAGATCAGAGGAGAGTGAGGGACATTCGTCAGGCCCTGGACGTCCCTCTCCCGTGTGTGGAGCTGTCCTCGGGCCTCTGCCAGTTTGGACAGAACGCCCCCCCCCCCCTCCTTTTTTGTTGTTGTGTTTTTTGTTTGTTTGTATTTATCTGGATACATCTTGAGGGAGTCAGGATTCGAGTCTGTTCTGGGCCAGATACTCTCGTCGTCTGTGTCTGATGGTGAGGGCGGGAGGGGGTGGTGGAAAGGAGGGGACAGAGTGGGGTGTGTGTATCTGGAGCGATCTTGGGTTTGGGTGTTGGGATGGCGGGGACCCGGGGAGGGGAGGGGGTGTATGGTGGTGGTTGATTGGGTGTCGGGTACTGTTTTCGTGTTAATGAAGGTGAACTGTTTCGGTTTATAGGTTATCTTTGTTTCGGTGTTGTCGTTTTTGGGCCGGGAGAATTTGTACGGTTGTGTTAATGTCCACGTCAGGTCTGTCTGTGTCTAATTTTAGTTTTGTACGCATGCACACACACCCATGTTCCCCTCGCCCCTCACACACACACACACACACACACACACACACACACACACACACTAACACACACACGGATACACACGCACGCCCTTTCTTTTGCTGTTTCTGTGTCTGTCTGTCTCTCTCTCGCGCGCGCCTATCCCTGTCTTCTGTCTTTCACAAATGCTCTCAATTTCTCGTATTCTGTCTCTCTCTCCCCCCCCCTCTCTCTCTCTCTCTTTCATTATGTCAAAGAGCTTCATTAGCTTTCAAACTGGAAGGGTCAGACAGGTTCAGTTCGTGGTAAACGCTCCTAAAAAGTCATGGTGAGACCAATACCCGTGCTTCACACAGGCTGTCAGATAGAGAGGGGGTAAGGGTGAGGATGGACACACACACACACACACACACACACACACACACACACACACACACACACACACATACATACATACATACATACATACATACATACATACCTACCTACCTACCTACCTACCTACCTACATACATACATACATAACACCATACTACAAACGCATATGTACGCACACGCAACGCACGTTCGCACTCACAAAAAAACCCAGTGACTCAAAATATCTAAACACACACCCCGGTACCCACCTCCACCCTGTCCCTCCACATATACCACCATCACCACACGTGCACATACACAAACACACGCATACGCACGCGCACACATTAAATGCATATGCACGCACGTGCACACACTGACTCTGAACCGTGCGCACCCGTCCCCACCCCCTTCCTCCCCCCAACACACACTCTCTCTTCAAAAACTCACTTCACCCAACCACCCCCTTAACTTGACAAAGTTGTGGGTTTTTTTATGACAAAGGGTTGTGTCAATGCGAAAAAAAGGAAAGTCATTGAAAGTAGGGGGGTTGGGGGTGGGGGGAGGGGTGTGAAAAAAAGCGACTTCCACCCTTTCCAGCAGCTAATGAAGCAGTACTAGGTGGGCGGTGATTGGCTGATGCAGTCGTGTCACGTGGTGACGGCGAGAAGACGTGAATGGTTAAGTGGCAGGGGAGTAGTCAAAACGGGGGAGACAATTAAAAGCGCACATCTTGTAAAGTTGTTTTTTTTTTTACACACAGTACGTACATGCGGAAGTCCAACGCCTCACCGACTTTACCACGGCGCCTCTGTTAACCCTTTAACCATTAACATACAGACAGACGGGCAGACAGACACAAAAACAGAGATAACATACGCCAGAAAAAAAAGTCTGAAGTCAGAAAAAAAGCAGAAAAAATCAGTACAGGAAAGTAAAAGCTGTGGCAATGTGAGGAGAAAAAAACAACAAGGCAGCCCATTTTTCTCCCGAACAACGGTACTGCATGATGCATGATGCCAGACAGCTGAGAGAGAGTGGGCAGATTGGAGGTAACTGCTGCTGTACACGGCATGGCGCAGTGGCTCCGGGGAAGGGGCCGAGGAGGACGGGAGGAGGAGCTGATGGGAACAGACAGAAAGAAAAAGGGACCAAGACAAATCGATGGAGTCTAGAATCGAACGCCCCGAGACCCGAAAGGGTTTTGAATAATGAAAGACCTCCTCGGTGCACACTATCTGTGTATGCTCTTCTGATCCAGTCTTTTTCTTTTCTTTTTTTTGGGGGTGTGTGGGGGGGAACAAACTTTCTTCTGGGTGTGTTGTAATAGGTGGTGGGGGGAATATCTATTTGGCAAGTTAATTTATTTATTTATTTACTTATTTAGTTATTTCTCCTTTTGTGTATTTATTTATTTATTCATTTATTCATTCATTCGCAGTTTCCTTTCATTTTCTTGCCAATAGTAATATGATTTATGTCAGTCTCCACCACCACCACCCGTCACGTCCTCTCTCTCTCTCTCTGCCTGTTTCTCTTCTTTCACTCCGTCTTTGCTTTTGTTTGTCTTATTCTCAAACGCTTTTTGTCATTGCTTCTCCTTTCCTATGTTTTCCTTCTCTTTCTGTGCAGATATGTGTGAATGCGTGCGTGTGTAAGTTTTTGTGAATGCGTGTGAGCGGTGCCCTTCTTACCCACCACCCTCCACCCCCCACACCGCCATTTGCAATGCACACTGTTTTGGAGGTTCACTCCTCCCTCCCTCTCTTTCCCCCCTTCCCCCTTCCACCCGGATTAAAACCCAGGGGATTGATTCCAGCCTCTTGATCAATTAAAGGCATCAGTCCATCGTCCTCTGGCCGCTTCGGCCTCGTCTGTCGGTCTGGCCGTCCGTCTGTCTGTGTCTGTCTGTCTGTCTGTCTGTGTCTGACTGTCTGTCTGTGCGCTTCTACGTGTTTTCCTGTGATAAGAAGTTATCTACTTTCTTTCTCCTTTGTGTGTGTGTGTGTGTGTGCGTGTGCGCGCGCGCGCGCGCCGCATTTGCGCAATCACATGCTTATGTTTCTGTGTGTACGTGTATCGGTCTGTCTCTCCGTCACACACACTCTCTCTCTCTCTCTCTCTCTCTCTCTCTCTCTCTCTCTCTCTTCTTTTCTCTCTGTGTATCTGTCTGTCTGTCTGTCTGTCTGTCTGTCTGTCTCTTTCTCTCTCTGTCGTTTACTCACCTGGAGTGGATCTTTGTGTATGAAGCCAGTTCGGTAAGTGTCCATTGTCATGGTTTTATTTAACAAGTTTGTGTTGACAATACGTGCAGCTGATGTTAGCGTCCACCAACTGCTGCTACAACTACTACTGCTACTACTACTGCTACTGCTACTGTTTCTCCTCCTCCTCCTCTTTCTTCTTCTTCTTTGCTGTTGCTGCGTCTGCTGCTGCTTCTACTACGCCACAACCTCACAAAGAGAACAACAACATGGTTACTGTGACATAGATAAGTACGCCAGACTCCCACAATCAAAGCTTTCCACGCTGGTCTATTCTATGGAGAATTCCTCCGTCACTGAAAAGTAAATTGGTTGGTCTCGATTGTAAGGGGTATCTGGGGCCAAGGGATTTTCTTCTCTCGTCTTCTGTAATTGCATGATAAATTTCATTCACACACATACGCGCGCACGCACGAAGTTGTTATTTCACTCTGTCGCTGTTGTCTCTTATCTTGGTTCATCGACGAAAACTCGCCTGAGCACCAAAAGCCTCAAAGTTTGAACAAAATGCGCCCTATCGCATATTGTCCAAACCAAATGAAAACAGAAACGTCATCCCAAAGTGTGAGTCTTTTGTCGTCCACACCAAACGTACGTTCTCTCTGTCTCTCTCACAAAATCTCTCTCTCTCCTGTCCTCTCCCCTTTCCCTCTGTCTCCCCTCTGTGTGTGTGTGTGTGTCTCACTCTCTCCCCGATTTAATTATGGTCAGGATGTCGTTCAACGGACGTTGACAGCCGTTCGGAGTCAGATTAAGGAGGGAGGCAGACAGAGGGAGGGAAGGGGGAGGGGGGGAGGAGACAGGGCAATGCAAATACTGGTCAGATGGCTAGGCGCAGACGGGACTGACCACAAAGTAAATACAGTCACACTTCTCATATGACGCTGTCTCTACTCCAGCCTCCATCCACATCTCCACCCCTTCCTCCTCTCCGATTGGACCCTTGACTCCGCGCGACCTCCTTCTCCTTTCACGGTGCCGTGTGAGTTGGTGGACCCCGTCATGAAAAGGGGGATCCCTGGTAGAGAGGCAAGGCCTTCACGACTCAATTGTTACGTACTTTTTCCAGTACGGGAACCAGGAGCCAGCTGCATTGCTCGGACGGAAAAGCCTAGTATGGTCGTAACCCTCTGCTGACTGTGTGTAGTATGGAACTGACCAATGACGTAGTTCGGTCAACGTAGGCATTTAGTCACGTGTAACTGTCAAAAAGTTAGAACCAAGCAATGCAACAGGCACCAGGAGAGAAAACGGAAGAAGAAAAGAATCGTTAAAATGTGTTCTGTGTAGATTTTAGTAAGCTGGGAAAAAAGCTGCGGAGTGGGATTGAACTATACAAGTTTCGTTCAGTAGCAAGATTTACCACAGAGCCAATATACATTTGACCATTAACACCCAAAACGAATGTCTGAATTTACACGTTTTTTAAACGCGATAAATTGATTACTCTGTTCGAGGTGAAAACACCGTTTAAATGATTATTTTTATGTATCTCGATTATCAAGAATTTTTTTTTTTTAAGTTCTTGGCAAAGCAAATGTTACCATCACCAAAGGCACACCACAACATGTTGCCGTTTTCTCCAGATCTGCACAGATTGGCGTACACTAACGAAACAAAGTAAGCTTAGAGAAAACGTTGATTAAATTTTTCTAAATGTTCACTCCAGTTGATTTGGTATCCATTTTAAAACATTCATGTGCAGTAAACACGTCGTTGGTGTAGTTGTCATTCACTGTATTCTGTCCAGAATTTGCATTTCTTTTAATTGCGAACAAGAATAACAATGCCATGCCGTCTTTTGACTCAAACAAACGTTCAGGCAACTATCTGGGAAGAGCCCAATTAAAATTTCTGGATCCGGAGACTCAACGAAATAAATCATTCATGATCCGAAAATACGGCTTTATCCAGAAGACTTACAACCTATCATTAGTTTTTGAGTTTAAATAATCTAAATTTATTATTAACAAAGCAAAAAACGAAAACATGTGCTTCTAAAGGCCTTCAGTAAACTTTTTGTTTGAAAAGTCAAGGACTTCGACTGTTAACTCAGAATGGAAGTCCTGGGTACTTTGAACTGAATGGACCGGGGCGTCTTAATGCAATTGGGGGTTCACCAAGCGGGTCAGACATCAGCCCGGGAGAAAAGATGAGAAGCTCTTGAGAACAGGCGGTGGTGGCTTCGATCCCAGTCCCACCCCCCCCCCCCTTCACCCCCTTCACTTCCCCCCTTCCCCCGTGCAGCGTTTCATTACGGAATGGAGCAAGAGTGGCCATCTCCCAAATGAAGCCCCAGGCCCTATTGTTTTCACAGAGGGGGGAAGAAAGACTGACTGCAGTGATGGTCAAGGCGGCACGATTCCGTCTGGTCATGCACCTCTCTCCTGCAGCAGGCAGGACAGTTTGGTGTTCACCACTGGGATGTGCCAAAGTGACGGAGGGCGGCAGGTGGGGGGGGGGGATTCTCCACGATGGAGAGGGGGGAGTGGAAGGGATGACGGGTTGGGGGGGGGGGGGTTAGGCTCATGTTTTTGGTTTTACGCCCACTCACGCTTGTGTGTTATTCCAGTTGCAACTGCTGATCTTTGTAGTAAGGTTTTGCCACCCAGCCCTCACCCTCTCTCTCCCTCTCCCTCTCTCTCTCTCTCTCTCCCTCTCTCTCTCTCTCTCTCTCCCCCTTCCCCCAACCCTAGACGAAAAGTCTAAATTATCCTTAACTCAGTATTTTCGTTTCGTTAAGTCATCAGAATGTCAGTAGTAATCAGTGTTCATTTTACTCAAGGCTTGGTTTGTTTAAGTGTGTTCATTAAAACTTCTGAGTTCTGTCTCTCTCTCTCTCTCTCTCTCTCTCTCTCTCTCTCTCTCTCTCTCTCTCCCCCCCCCCCACCCCGCAATCTCTCATTTCGATTTACAATTTCACGAGAAGAGCTTGGTCCGATTGACACATAACTGTAATGATCGAGTCACAGGAGGACCAGGAAGCAAAAGCATTGAGGAGATTTGGGTCATGTGTTTGGGACAGATGGCCCACGAGGGACGGGAACACACTTCGCTGTCAGATCGGTGGTTCGCGTGACGCGGCCTGTGAAGGCGCTGTGTTGGGAGAAGGCTTGATTGCTTTTCTGATGCTGTACGGCTTTACGCCAAATCACCTCCAGAGTTCAGTCACGGCTATCTTTAAGCTGACGTTGTAGGCAGATAGATTCCTCACTCCCCTCTCTCTCTCTCTCTGTCTCTCTGTATCTGTCCATCTGTCTCTGTTTCAACTCTCTCTGTGTGTGTGTGTGTGTGTGTGTGTGTGTGTGTGTGTGTATCTGTCCATCTATCTGTCTCTGTTTCAACTCTCTCTCTCTCTCTCTCTCTCTAATACATTATGTCATTTCCTTAGTGAGCTGTATAGGTTCAATGTGTTGTTTTTTTGTTTTTGTTTGTTTCGTAACACAGACTGTCGGCCTTTTTATCTGTTGACTTTGTTGTTGTTACATACTGGATGCGGAAAACTCGTGAAGATCCAGTGGAATCATCGTTCAGCACGTTGCTTTCCTCGGAACGTCTGTTTTGGGATTACAGTTTTTCTTAATAACAGTAATCGGACCATTGTAGAGTCGTGATCCAAATTCAAGCGAGAGAATTGTTTGATTCTGGCACCGATAAAGCTAGCACGGAGTTTGTAACGAATGGATACATACTACTTAGAATTCTTTATATTCTTTCAGGATATGAACGCAGTTGTAAATTCTCGTTGAAGAAAATAACCCTATCCAGTTTCATCATTTGCATTCATCTGTATTCTTTAGATATTGGAGTACAGTAATAGTAGGAGGAATGATGTAGATTGGTTTTACTGTCCGTGGCTTCACGATCATCAGTCAGCCATGCCCTTTAAATATTCCAGTGTGGTGACAATAAGAGTGATGTTGACTATTCCGGTTTTATGGCCCGTGGCCTTTAAATATTTGAGGTCTGTAACAACAGGAGTGATGATATTGACGATTTGGGATTTATGACCCACGTCCTTTGAATATTAGAGTGTGGGGACAAGAGGAGCAGACATGTTATTTTGTTTTTATGATCTTCCGTCCGCCCATGTCCTCTGAATGTTGTGAGTGTGAGTGTTAGCAGTAAGAGTTGTGTTGGTCCCTCTGTTCACCAGCACCGTACTGTGTGTTGTTTATTCGTAAACAAGAAGGAAGTTTCGGCTGAGGTTTTTTTTGGGTTTTTTTTTAATTGAAACCAAGAATGCAAGAAATGGAAAGGGGGTTAAAGAAAAGGATGAAAGCAAGGAGAAACTGAAGGGAATGTTTGCAAACAGGGGGGACCGAGTGGAAGCCTTTCCAATGTACTGACACCCGTCAGACAATGACTCTCACGGGGACGCTGCCTGCAGTTTCCTGGTTGATTAGTTCTCACCATTGACCGGTATTTGATAATTGTCCTTCCTGTCGACAACTGCCCGCCAGATATTCAATTACCGAGGGGGGTGAGGTGGGGGCGGGGGGGGGGGATAAGGAAGGGGAGGGAATTTGCAGATGCCGAGGACTTGGCTTCCAGAGGCCTCCCCCCACCACCCCTCCCCCTTTCCCGGCCTGTCACCGTACCGTGCAATATGGCTGACCCTGAGACGTGTCACAATTGGTAATTAGTTGTGGTAATTGTCACCTCCATGCCGTCCGCTCGCGGTCTGTACGTCCTGATCCTCCGACCATGTCACACACCATCCGGACTTCTCCGGAATGGCGGATTTACAGACATGCTTCGATCGGGTCTGGAGACTGATGAGTTCGGAGAGGGGGAAGAGAGGGGTATGGAGGGGCCGGGTGGCGGGATGGGGGGGGGGGGGGGTCGAGAGAGTGATTGTTTCAGTCTGTTACATTGGGAAGGGTGGAGTTAAGGGTCTTCACAGTTTACGTCTCCAGTGCTCTTCAGATGTGAATACTTGCTGTTTGGAGTTGGAGTTATGGAAAGTGAGGGTTAATACCGACATTGTTCTCAGGCGGCATGGCCAAAGGGAGTAACCCATGACCATCATAACGTTAATGGGAGACTTTCAGTGAAAGTGTCTACCAAGGGCCGAGTTTCAGTCAGTTTCTCCAAGAGCCGAGTTTGGATAATAGTTTGCTTGTTCTTTGGACCAGATACAGCATGATTTGTACTCCCGTTTAGAAAATGACCTGCTTTAACGCTCTGAAGACACGATCAGTGCAAACACGAGTGCTAAGACGCGTGCGAACTTTCTTGATACAACACACGCTCTTTTACTACAATACCTTTTTTTAAAATTTGAACTGTTTGTCACCAAGCAGATGTGTGACCAACCATCAGCATTTATGTAACTTTCAACATAAGATATAAACTGTTCAAACCACTTTTTCTGATAATGACCCCTCATAATTAAACTTGTAACAAATGCCCAAAGTTGGGTGAGAAGCGGGAGTGGAGGTGGTTGGGGTCGGGGGTGTGGGGGTGGGGTGGGGGGGGGAGCAGATGGGCTTTTGGAAGTGTGTAGAGGGTGGGCGAGAGGGGGCTGAATTTTGCGGAATTTTTTGACAGGAGTAGCAGCCCCTGACAGTTATCTTTTTCTCCTCCCCCCCCCCTCCTCCTGCCATCCTTTCTCCACCCACCCCTCCCCCCTCCTCGTCCCCTTGGTCCGTGCTTTTTGAGCAGTGCAGGGGGCCTGGTGTTTCCGCCTGTCAGGGTTAGCGGTGTGCTTGTTCGTCCTCGTTTTGTGTCTGGTCCCCCCTCACCCCGACCTTGCCCCCCCCCCTCTCCTCCCTGGGAAGTTCATGGGGACTGTGTGTGTGTGTGTGTGTGTGTGTTCCCTTCTCGTTTCTCTTTGTGTCTGTGTTTGTTTTTCTCTTTTTGTCTCTTTCTGTCTCTGTCTCTCCACATGAGTGGTTCGGTCTCTGTGCTTCTATCTCGTTGTCTCTGTGTCTCTGTTTGTCTCTCTCTCTCTTTCATCGCATAAACACGCAATGCACACGCGAACGCGCGCGCGCACATACACACACACACACACACACACACACACACACACTATCTCTTTTTTTGTCTTCACACATATGCACACCCCCTCACCCAACACACACACACACACACACACACACACACACACACACACATACACACACACTTTTCTCTCTCTGTCTCTCTCTGTCTCTCTCTCTCTCTTGAGGAGAGTGGGGGGGGGGGGGGGAGTTCGAAGGGAATGGTTGAAACAAAATTGAAGTGTGGCACCCGCCCCTTCCTCTTCTCCAGGGAGAATGGTGAAGGAGGGGGAGGAGCAAAGGGGGGAGGGGTCAGGGGGGAGGAGGGAGGGGTGTTCATGCAAGTGAAGGATACACAGGAGGAGGGTGGTGTGTGTGGTTTGAGTTAACCCCCCTTCAATTATTCATAAGCGTCCTTCCACCAGCTTTGATCAGTTGTCTCTTGCCGCTTCCGTGTCCTCCCCCCTCTCCCTCCCCACCCCACACCACCCCGCCCACCCACCTTTGTTTCCTGGAGGCGACTGTCTCTCTGACCCCTGACCCCACACCACGACCCCATCCTCCTGTCTCCTTCTACTTCCATCATTTCTCTCTTCTTCCTTCCTTCCTTCCTTTCCTCCTCTGCTGCTGTTCAGTGGCCTTGATGCGGACTCTGTGTGCCCCACCCTGACGTCACTGTCAGACTATATTTTGAATAGAGAGGGAGAGGGAAGAAGAAGAAGAGGGAAGAAAAAAAGGAAAGGGTGGCCTCTGTTGTCTCCAAGAGTGACTTGAGCTCAAGAGCCGTTTGTTGTTGTGTGCGCCTCTGAGCTCTGGGCACACACATAATGTACATACACACACGCGCGCGCATACACACACACACACACACACACACACACACACACGCACGCACGCACGCACGCATATATATATATATATGCACGTACATTCATGCACATTCATGTACACGCGCACATACACACATTATTTCTGTCTTCTGTCATCCGTCCCCATTCAAGATCACTGTCTTTTCCTCCTGTCACCACCGCTCACTGTTTCCTCTGTCTCTCCCTCTCCCTCTCTCTCTCATACACAAATGTTCTCTCTCTCTCTCTCTCTCTCTCTCTCTCTCTACGTGATTTTTTTTTTCTCTACTCCTCCTTTCCTCTCTTCTCAGTCTTCTTGATTTTACCTCCGTCCCCTGCCTCTTTCCTCCTCTCTGATTTCTCTCTCCTTCCCTGGCTCACTCTTTTTGTTTCTTGTCTTGCTTTTGCCACCCCCTCTTACGTCCCGCTCTCCTCCCCATTTCTCTCTTTTCTCTCTCCTTCCCCCACTCCTCTCTTGCTTCTTAATTTTGCGACCCCCACCCCGAATCCCCCGTCCCTCACAGACATGACGACAGACGATGGGGTGACGCCAGCAAACTAGCTGAGGACCGAGGAGAACGGAGCGCCTTGACTGCCTCGTGTGTCCAACGTCGCGGGCATCAAAGTCTAAGTAAAGTTATTCTTCTCTTCTTCTCCCTCTGACCTTCTGTTTTTCGTTGTTGACGTGCCAAAGACCACGATGCCCAGCCACAGAAGAAACTGTTCTTATAATTAGCATATATCACTTTTCTTTCCCCATCCACAGGAAGCTAACCATTCAGGTATTTTTCTGTCCACAGACACGCCAACAGAACCACACGAACAAAGAATGGCTGGTATGAAAAGCAAAACAAGTAGGGTGAGGAGTTGGGGGGCGGGTGTGTGTGTGTGTGTGGTGGGGGGCGGGGGGGGGGGGGCAGAAGGAGATGAGAAGGAGAATAGGTGGGGTAAGCGGGGCTTACAAGGATCAGACACTGGGGAAAAAATAAACAAACAACAAAAACAAAACCCGAAGGAATAAAAAAAAAATAGTTTACTGAACATGACGTACTGTACATCCATACCATATTGTGCTCACTCTCTGTCTCTGTCTCTGTCTCTCTCTCTCTCTAATACACACATATTCTGACTTTTTCTCTCTTTCTCTCTCTTACACAGATACATTCTGACTCTCTCTCTAATACACACATATTCTGAATCTCTCACTTTCTCTCTAATAAGATACATTCTGACTCTCTCTCTCTCTCTCTCTCTCTCTCTCTCTCTAATACACATTCTGACTCTCTCTCTCTCAAACACAGATACATTCTCTCTCTCTCTCTCTCTCTCTCTCTCTCTCTCTCTCTCTCTCTCTCTCTCTTAGACAGACATACGCACTTACTCCGTTTCTCGTGATTTTCTTTCTTTAACTGACGCTGAATGGGTTGTAAATGTTTTCTTCAATATCTTTAACGGCATCAGCTTTTCCACCTTGCCAGGCCATAATCTCTTGATACCTAGGATTTTATGATCAACAGTCGATGGAGGAGAAAGAACATTAGAAAACTGACGAAAGTCGCAGTCGTTTAGAAAATTCCTGGCTTCCTCCACGTGGTTTAATACCTTATACCTTACACATGTTTTAATTCCTAATATATGGTTAAATTTCTCACATGAAATAAAGCTATACCGACAGTCTCCTTATTCCGAAAAAAAGGAAAAGATTTTGATGGTTAGATGTGGTATCACCGTAACGCATTCGCATATGCTTGAACAAAAAAATGCCTCGTTGGCGGACATAGTTATGGTATTAATGTTGTTGTGCAAGGACTTACATGTTCCCGTTCCTTTCTTATTTCGTTCCTTTACTGCTTCTGTATCGACCAGCATGCAGGATCCTAGCATGCCTTTAGTTCACAGACAACGGCCGTTAGTCTCCTGTATTGCTGGCTGAAGACCGGAATCCTAGCTACAAGATGTATTGATCAGTCCTCAGTTTCACCAGAATCAGTTTTCAAAGGGAAGGTCATAGTCCTTCGCCCACAACATTACAATACATCCTTAAGTCATCCCAGAGGGTGAGACGTGCTAACCATTTGTAACTGGGTCTCTTTTGTGCAGAACAGTCTGATCTGCAGTAGTATTTCTTCTCAAGTCTTTAGGGAAAGCACCAAGAGAGATCAAAAAGCTGATTACTCTTGCTTTTCAGAAACGAAGGCTGCAGAACTTTTCATTGTAAGTGAAAGTCATGCCAGTACCACCAACACACCAAAAGAATAATTATGGATTTCATTTGGTAATTTGGTGGCAAGGTGTAGACAGAAATGCTATGGATGACGAGAGCATGGTAGATTTCCCCACCCTACTTGAAATTCACGATGAGGCCTGTTAGTTGATTATGTATGATTTGTCATCTCCTTGCCTTTCTGAGAGAGCATTCTATACAACAACATGAAAGACAGGAACGCGGGTCGGGGAAAGTATCACATGTGATGAAGAATCCTTGTTGGGCCGCTAACTGTCAGCTGGGATGGAGGATGATCCACACCGATCCAGCATCATTGCCCAGATCCATTGTGTGCCCTCTGACACCCTCAGCCCCATCGCTTTTAAGATGGAAACCACCCCCAGCAGTCCACCGTCGGCACGTCAGCACGAGGTCCTTCACTGCATAACAAAGACATCGCCTTTGTCCCTCCACCCACTCCTTTTTTTCCCTTGTCCCTTAGAGTCCAGTCTCAGAATTTGATCAGAAATTTTGTATCCAAAATATCCACGGTGGCTGCAAAGTTTGGAACTTAAATCTGAAGGCCTTAAAACGTGCTTAAATAAAGAGAAAGAAAAGAAAAAAACCGGGCAAAAACGTATCCATTTCTGTGTATCCCTTTCTCCTTCAGCTTGAAAATCTATCAGGTTCTCTTGTTCGGATTCCGTCCGTTCCAACGGGAGCGCTGCCAGTTTTGTTTGTCATTCATCGCTCTTGGCAAATGCTGCGTGTTTGGAGTTGAACGTTGCTGTTTGGTCTCCCCGTCCGGAAGGAGTGCCGGACTGCCCGCTGCTTTGAACTGCAGGCTTCAGGATGGGCACACATGGTTTCTTACGTCTGGCCATTGTGTACTTATGACCACTTGAGGTTTTTCTCTGGGGGTGAGAAGTAAACGGGAGGCCTGTGGGGGAAGGGGAGTGGCTGTGGGGTGAGGAAGGAGGGTGGAGACTGAAAACGGGACGGACATTTCACAGGATGCTGCCTGTTCAGAAAGGCTGGATGGGGAATGCTGAGGAGAGGTGGTATCTGAAGGCAGCCTTGTAGAGGCCTGTTGGCAGCCACGCCCACTGTTCACATGACGATGTGTGGAACCTCTGATATGATGTTTTATGAGATTCTCTACATAAGTGCAGATATGTTACGTCTGTATTATTTTTTATTTCTGGATGTTGGGTTTACGAGAATCCGTTGTTTGTATTTTAGACTGTGAAGAAGTTTATTATTCGTGAGTTCGCAAGTGCTTCGTGTATCTTTTTGCTAATGTCAACAGACTACCATTCTTGCTTTGGACGTCACGAAGCTCATAAAGCTTCATAACACTTCAATTTTATTGTTGCTGAATTCATGAAACTTCATAACCCTTGATGAGACTTCGTGGATCTGGCAAATCATGCTGTGACATATCAAGAGATTTCATGCACTCTTGCTCATGTTGATACTGTTTGCATTGTTGTATACCCGATGCTCCCAATACTTTAGTTCTTAACAACGAGATTGTTGGACGGGTGTGTAGCGTCTAACCCTATGCTCAGTTTCCTGTTCAGTGTTCATGCTGATATTTCAGGAGCGGATGATAAACCAGTGTTGAATAAGTCTGTAAGGGTCTCCTCCCAACAGCCATCCTCATATCATTCCACCGACGGCTGTAACCTACTTCCACACCCAACACCACCCACGTCTCACGTCCATCACCGGCCCCAATTTCTAAAAGTTATACTTCTCCCTTCAGACCTGTCTTTCAAGACGTACCGAGCTCATCGACAGGACCTAGCGGCATCCGTCCACTGACGACACTTCAAATCACATTAGAGAACTATCTGTGTCTGACGGCTCATAAAATGCTGTCTCTCTCTCTCTCTCTCTCTCTCTCTCTCTCTCTCTCTCTGTGTCTTCCTCTCTCTCACCCAGTGTGTGTGTGTGTGTGTGTGTGTGTGTGTGTGTGTGAATGCGAGAGGAAGAGATTGTGTGTGTGTGTGTGTGTGTGTGTGTGTGAGAGAGAGAGAGAGAGAGATTCTGTCTTAATAGATAAAGAAAGAAGGTGTTATTTGGGGGAGGGGGGGGGCATTTTCCGTTAAACCTGATGATATTCCAAAAGAGATTAGAGGATAGACACACTTAGGGGGCCGGTATGCATGCTTAATAGATGCATTTCAGTTAGTGCCCCGTCAGTTTGACTCACATTTCAAAACTTCAAAGTCTTGCAGGATTCTAGAATGTGTATTGGAACTGACAAATATGCCATGTTGGTGCATAAACTGCCTTTGATCTTTCAGCGAAAAAGTGAGTATTGAGTATATAGTCAGGACTTTGAGTTCCCAGCATAGTGCACTCACTGTTGCACGCATGCATGCACACATGCACGACCACACATATGCACATACATACACGCGGGTATGCATGATCACACGTACACACATACACACACGCGTGTATACACACACATATATGCGCGGGCGCGCGCGCGCGCAGACTACCTCTGAGGACGAACACTGCAAACTCAATAGAGGCTTTCTGTTATGTCTGGATCAACTTTAAGCTCTTGGGGAAACTTCTCCGCAAGTCTGGTCCGATTGGTGTTGAGAGATCATGCAACTCTGCCCTCGACAGTCATTACAGGGCCACAGACTTGAGTCACGTGCCGTGCCCTCTGTCCCCTTCCTTCTCTCAGAGAGGGGTGTGGGGGGTGGGGTCTCTTTTTCTGGTCGGTACGCGGGTGGGTGGATTACAGAGTGCAGAGCCCTTTACACCCCAGACTGGTTACCATTACAACCAGGGAAAAGGAGCACTCCTGTACTCTTCGTTTCTGGACCAGCGTTGACAATAGTGACGTGTCTCTCTCTCCTCCATGAAAGCCAGTAGAATGTCATGTCCTGCACCTCCCACCCCCATCTTTCCGTGTTTCTCCACGGCACGCCTTCCTTCCCTCCCTTACTCTGCTGCATTTAGATGGTCTGGGTTCAGCACACCGGGATCGTGAAGAAGGGAGGGAGACATGAAACTTGAAAGAATGAGGAATGAAACGAAAATGAAAGAAAGAACGGGAGAAATACGAAAGAAAAACGACTGGAGGGAGACGACTTCTGTCTGTCTCTGTCTCTGTCTCCCCCTCGCCCCCTGTCTCCCCCTGTCTCTCAGTCTGTCTCTTTCTCACCCTCCCCTCTCTATCTCTCTGTGTCTATCTGTCTCTGTCCTCCTCTCTCTCTCTCTCCCCCTCTCTCTATCAGTCATGCACGTACACATCCTTTGTGTCCCCCCATCCCATCTGTTATTTTTGTCGTGTCGGCGGCTTCAGTGCCTGGAGACAGAACAAGCTCCTTTTAGTCCAACATATATTACATTTTCTTCTCTTTTTTAAATGTGTAAGTTTTACCGTGTGTGGACACGCCAAGAGATGCGATAAAACGTGCAGATGTACGATAGCTACATGAGTAATCAATATAAGAGAGAAAATAACAAATTCAGAGATAAGGTCATTGAGGAACAGGAGCAGAAAAAAAAGAATCCGCCAACCCCATCCATCCCCCAAAAAGGTGGAGGAGCTGTTTTTATGAACGAGATACTGAGACAGTAGATCAACCAAGGATTGATAGGTATCCTATCATGATATATCTACATTCTGTACACATTGTGCTTTCTTACATCCTGCTTGATATCTCTCCCACTCCACCCCCTCCCTTCCACCCCAACCCCTCACACACACAAACGTGCACATCCTGTTTCTTGCCATTCCACACAGCTGTGTCAGCAGTCACTATTGTTGTTCAGTAGGTTGTGAACGTGTTTTTTCCCCCTCCGAAATCGGTAACTGTGTCGACATGTTATGAGTCCATAAGCTCAACATTCGTAGCTTTTTTTTCCTTTTTTTTTTTTTACTTCCAGGTTTTACAATAATCATCATATCCACTGTGGAAACTTATTGTCAAAGCTGAGTCGTCAAGAAATGCCTGGCCTATATCAGAAATGATTGCTGGAGATCGTTGCCACAAGATTCAATACCTGAAATAAAATAATAGGAACAGCCAGAGTTTTCTTTTTATGAAATAAGTTTTACGTTTGGATATGGATATCATTACTGTAAGGCATTCGCATTTTCTTGAACAAAAACAACCTCATTCGTGGACGTCGTTATGGTTTCAGCATTGTTTGGTTAGAAGTTATCTGTTCCAGAAGCTGTCATTTTCCGTTCTTTTATTGCTTCTGTATAACCAGCATGCATGCCTTAGTTCACAGACAGTGGTCGTCATTCTCCTGTACTGATGGCTGAAGACGGAAATCCTAGCTCGTCAGGGGATTATTTCGAAGTGGTGGACTGTACAAGAGATTGAACAGTCCATGTTTCCTGCTGTCATTGATTTCACTGGCATCAAATTTCAGAAGGCGCAACATGTAGTTTCACCAGCAACACTCAAAATGCATATCAAAGTCTTGAATTTCAAAACAAGGGCAGTTCACTGAAATGATTTGTATGATTTGTCATCTCTCAGGAAGGAGCCTTTGGCATGGACCCACGTTGGGGAAAGTAACACATGTGATGAAGAATCCTTGTTGGGCCGCTAACTGTCAGCTGGGATGGAGGATGATCCACACCGATCCAGCATCATTGCCCAGATCCATTGTGTGCCCTCTGACACCCTCAGCCCCATCGCCTTTAAGATGGAAACCACCCCCAGCAGTCCACCGTCGGCACGTCAGCACGAGGTCCTTCACTGCATAACAAAGACATCGCCTTTGTCCCTCCACCCACTCCTTTTTTTCCCTTGTCCCTTAGAGTCCAGTCTCAGAATTTGATCAGAAATTTTGTATCCAAAATATCCACGGTGGCTGCTAAGTTTGGAACTGAAACCAGTGGCCTTAAAAATGTTTGTTGGTGTGGTTTTTTTTGTTTTGTTTTTGTTTTTTGTTGTTTTTTTCAAAGAAAGGAAGAAATGAATGAACAAAATTCTGTCTTTTTCTATGCAAGATATGTATCAGCTTGAAAATCGATCAGGTTCTCTTGTTCGGATTCCGTCCGTTCCAACGGGAGCGCTGCCAGTTTTATTTGTCATTCATCGCTCTTGGCAAATGCTGCGTGTTGAACGTTGCTGTTTGGTCTCCCCGTCCGGAAGGAGTGCCGGACTGCCCGCTGCTTTGAACTGCAGGCTTCAGGATGGGCACACATGGTTTCTTACGTCTGGCTATTGTGTACTTATGACCACTTGAGGTTTTTCTCTGGGGGTGAGAAGTAAACGGGAGGCCTGTGGGGGAAGGGGAGTGGCTGTGGGGTGAGGAAGGAGGGGGGGGGAGACTGAAAACGGGACGGACATTTCACAGGATGCTGCCTGTTCTGAAAGGCTGGATGGGGAATGCTGAGGAGAGGTGGTATCTGAGGGCACCATTGTAAAGGCCTGTTGGCAGGGTCCGCCCACTGTTGACACAAATCGATGTCTGGAACCAGTTATCTGTTTTTAACTCCAGAATAATGCAGATCTGTTCACAATGCATACTTGCTTTAAAAAAAAATTATACTTGATTCTAAATATTTCGCTGTGTGTGTGTCAGACTTTACAAAGATATATATTTTTTCTTATTGCTTATTTCACTGGTCTTTGTTTTCTCAGTGCTGAGTTAGGGAGAGAGGCTTCATCATCCTCACTGCTGACACCACGATACTTGATAACACGTCACAAGTCTTCGTGCTTCATGAAACTGTGTTGTTCTTGTTGATAAGTTCACAGGATCTCATTTCAGGTTGACAAGATTACTTGAATCATGCCAAACATGCTGTCATTTTCAAGAGATTCCATTGTTCAAGTGCTGTGTTCATGAGATCCCATTGTCTAAAAAGAAAGACTGCATGGTTTATGCTGCTCTTCATACTCTACTTCTATGGTCATACCAATTACATGATTGTTAGTGATTACATGATTATCAGTGCTGTTATGGTTCCATGAGACACCATTGTTCTTGAGACACCGCTGTCCATACTCCTGTTATTTTAAGACCCCATTTTCTAACTTCACTGCTCATTCTCCTGTATTCTTGAAACGCTATTCTTCTGACCAGGAGACATTATGGTTCGTGCCACAGTGTGCATCATGTTCACAAAGCCTAAACTTTAAATTCCTTACAACGAGATTTTACAATTTTACAATGGTTGTCGTATTTTGTGTGCATCAGTTGTCAGGGTTTTTTTTCCCCAGTGTCGTATTTCACCCGTTTTCACCTCCTTTCTTCCTCTTCTTCATTTTCCTTCACTTTCCTTATTCCTACTTCCATGCTCCTCCTGCCCTGTCTCTCTTTTTTTCTGCTGAACTATTCCTGGCCTTGATCTCTAAAAGTTATCCTTCTTCTCCAGACATGTCTTTCAGGACCCGCACAGCCCATGAACGGAACACCGGGATCCGTCCTCCGATGACACTTCAAATCATGTTAAAGAACTGTCTGTACCTGACGGCTCATAAAACTCTGTCTACCTTTCCGTCTGCCTCTGTGCTTCCTGTTTGTCTCTCTCTCTCTGTGTTCCCTCCTTCCCTCCTCGGTGTGTGTGTGTGTGTGTGTGTGTGTGTGTGTGTGTGTGTTTGTAAGTGTGCGCAAAAGATCAGAGAACAGAGAGACAGAAACAGAGAAAACCTCTTGGGAGAGGTTCTGCTAACCCGAACACTTTCCGAAGAAAATCAGGGGACAGACACGGTTAGGGGAGATGCATGCTTAACAGTTGCATTTCCTTAAGTGCCCAGTCTATAGTCGATCCTAATTGAATTACAGAAACTTCAGAGTCTTGCAGGTTTCAAGACTTTGATGGAAAGTGTATATGCCATATTATTCCCTTGATCCTTCAAAATGTGACAGTGAGTGAACATGGAGTGATGGGTATCGTTCTTACTTTTGCATCTCCGCGCATGTTCGCATGTACACAGACGGACACACCCACACAGCCCCCACACGCGCAAGCGTGCAAACACACACTTACTCATTCACACCCCTGAAGACGAACATTGCAAACTCAATAGAAGCTTTTCTGTTGTGTTTGGATCAACTTTAAACTCTTGGGAAACTTTCCCCCGCAAGACTGGTCCGATTGGTATTGAGAGATCATGCGACTCTGCCCTCGACAGTCATTACATGGGCAGCAGACGTGCCCTACGCACCCTGTCGTCTCTTAGTCAGGGGTGAAAAAGTCTCTTTTTCGGGACTGAGCGAGGGAGGGTGGATTGAAAAGTGCAGAGCCCTTTACACCCCAGACTGGTTACCATTACAACCAGGGAAAAGAAGCACTCTTAAGTACGCTTCGTTTCTGGACCAACGTTGACAGAAGTGATGCGTCTCTTTCTTCTTGACGAGAGCCAATAAAATGTCATGTCCTGCATCTTCTGCCCCTTTCTTTCTTTTCTTCCACCAAACCCTTCCCCTTCTTCCCGCCCTCTGCTGCTGGGAGATATCTTGGAGGAGAGTGTAGAAGAAGAAAGCCAAAATGTCAGAAAGGATGAATGGAAATAAGATAGAAAGGAAAAAAAGAATTAGAGGGTGTCAGCTTCTCTCTCTCTCCCACCCCCCTCTCTCTCCCCTCCCCCCCCTCTCTCTCTCTCTCACTCTCCACTCCCTGTGTCTCTCTTTCTCTCTACCTTATTTTCTGCGTCGCTTTGCGTGAGTATGTTAAAATTCGCATGCCAAAAGCTGTCTCGAGTATATTGAGAAACACAGTCATAAAACTTACCTTACACTTTGGCAATTTCACGTTCAAGCTGCCGCGTATATTATATTTCCGAACTATGATTACATTCGTTACGTTTGAGCCACAATTTTCCATGCAAGCTGTTGTGTCTGGGGCATGTTGTCTGATATCATATTATGGTTTGTTACCATATTATTTTTGACTTTCGAAACCAGAAAACTCGCGTCACAAACATTGAAAACGCACGTCGAAGATATATTGTTACTACATGTGGCGGTTGCAAAACATCGGGCAATTCACGCTGTTCGCACGTGCGCGCGTTACTTACAAGTTACAATGCACTTGGTGAAGATTGCGGGGAATAGGGGGGGCGGGGAGATGGGGGTGTTTGTGTCTGGGCAGGGGCTGGGATTGTGTGAAGGGGGTGTGGGGGTGGGCGGGGGGCAGGGGGGGAGGGGGAGTGCGGATGGTGGAGGTGGCGAGGGTGTAAGGAGGAGAAAGGGAAGGCTGCAATTTGTTTCGGTGTGGTTTGTTATTACCGTTTGACGTGGTGGACAGGGCGTGCGATCCGGCTATCATTTGGTGATTGTGTTTATTGAATATCGTTATCCTGCCGTGTTTTGTTTCGGGACACTTTCCCATATTGTAGTGTTGCTGTCTGTTTTCGCTCTCTCTCTCTGTCTGTCTCTGTCTCTCCCTCCCTCCTTTCTTTCTCTCTCTCTCCCTCTTTTCTCTATCTGTCTTTCTGTCTCTTCCCCATTCATTTCCTATCTTTATCACCCCCCAGAGAGAGACAGAGAGAGAGAGAGATGTAATATTTTCCTGAGTAGTACATATTGTCATTCTTCTCCTTCTTGTTCCACACCTACTACTCTTCCTCCTCCTTCCCTTCCTCTTCCTCCACTTTAACCTCTTTCTTCGTGTTTTCCTCCCCCACCACCACCACCATCCCCTCCTACACTTCCTCAGCCTCATCCTTGTCCTCTTTGCCCTTCTCCTTCTTCTTCTCCATCGCCCCATTCCGCGCTCCTTTCTTCTCATCCATCCGTCGTCTTCCTTCTTTTGTTCACTTCCTTCTACCTCTCTTCCTTTCTGCTTCCCCTCGTTCTTATTCTCCTCTTTTTTACCTACTCTCTTCCTCTTCTTCACTCTGTTTTTCCTCCTCTGTCTTAAGCCTTCTTCTTCTTGGTCTTCTTCTTGTTAGCCTTCTTGATGTTGATGTTGTTGTTTCTGGGTGTTTCCCCTCCCTGTGCATCCTATCGCATTCATTCCTTCTTTGCTGCATCACAGTGATGTATGTGCTGCTATCACATTTGACAGTGTCACATATCACCGCTCTTGCGAGAAAGAAAGAAAAACAACAAAAAATCATCATTTTATTTCATTTTCTTTTTGTTGGGTTTGTTTGTTTTTGATCACTTTATGTATGGTAGTTTGAACACAGACATTTAAATTGTTTTCTGTTGTTTTTTTCCCCTTCGTTCATTTCTGGTGATCTAATTTTGTTTCATGTTTTTGTTGGGAAAGAATTATAGTTTGCTTGATTTTATTCTGTTTCATTTCTTTAATTCGATTTTTGTGATTAGAAAAATGGTTTGTTAGCTTATTTCCTTCTTTTTAATCTTATTCATTTTCTTGATATTATTTATTTATTTATTTATTTATTTATTTATTTATTCGTTTTTTCATTTGTTTATTTATTTATTTATGTATCTATTTATTTACTTTTTTTTTAGAACGGATGGGCTGACCGAGATTCTCTTTGCCAGTGAGCCAGCAAGTGAGGTTTTAAACGAAGACAAAGAGCGACTTGCTGACAATGTCTGGAGCCATCATACTGCACCCACGTGCTGCAGCGGCACAGTTCCATAGTTTTTGTTTGGTTCAGTGTCTACCTCTTTGGTTACTGATAACTCAGGACCCCAGCCACTAGTTGGGAGGGTGGGGGAGGGGGGGAGAGAGAGGGGATATATATATATATATATATATATCTCCGTGTGTGTGTGAGAGAGAGAGAGAGAGAGAGAGAGAGAGGAGGGGGACAGAGACAGACAGATGCAGAGCTCTGTGAGTGCTGTTCTTATCTGAAGTTGTTCTTTGGGGGACTTGGAGACCCGAGCTGGGTTACATGAGCGACCTTTGCAGCGCTGAGTTTGCTCAACATTAAGAATGTTCCTTGTCCTATGGAATTTCCCTGGAGTTGGGAACCTTCTGTTCACTAAGTAAACTTGGCAATGCCAAGATGGCATGCAAGATAGCATCCCTGGGCAGGGTTGACAGAGGTGATCTCAGCCAGCGTTCGGTTTGCATGGTGTGAAGAATTTCCAGTGTCCAAACGTCTATGAAATTAGCGAAGACTTGCGAAACTTCTCTCCGCTGAGGAAGCCGGGCGCTGCTGATACCAGTGGTGCAAGCTGGCCCTGGTGTTGGTGAGAGCTGAGGACATCGGTATTCTCCTCTCACCACTGCTGGCTGGCGGCTGGGGGTTCTATCTCAGTTGAAACAATGTACTACTTTTACTGCTGCTGTTGCTGCTGCTGCTACTACTACTGCTATTACTTCTTCTTCCTTTTTCCCCTCCTTCCTTTATCTCCTCCTCCTTCTATTTCCCAGTCTGCCATGTGGATTCCCCAGTCTTATTGCGTTGTATCCCTTTGGGCAATTCTTACACACACACCCCTCCCCACCCGACCCTTTTAAACATTTTTTTTTTTATAACTCTCCTTATCAAGAGAAGAAGTAGAAGCAACAACTGCAACAACAACAGCAGCAGCAGCAACAGCTTCGGTGCGAATACGAGCAAAAAGAAAAGAAGAACGGAGGAGACAGACAGACAGAGAAGCGGGAAAGGCATCCTGATTCCGAACTAATTGCTTCCTTTCTTTTTAGGTGAGTGAATCAGGCTTCCGAACAGACCCGCCACTAATTGCTGTGGAGAAAACAGCTGCACAGTTGTCTTCACACCACGATGATCGATAAACTGGGTGGTGAGGGGCGGGGGGGGATGAGGAAGGAGGAGTTGGTAAGGGGATGTGGGGTAGGGGAGGAAGGGGGGGATAGAGAGGGGGGGGATGAGGAAGAGAGTTGGTAAGGGATGTGGGGATGAGGAAGGAGGAGTTGGTAAGGGGATGTGGGGTAGGGGAGGAAGGGGGATAGAGAGGGGGGGGATGAGGAAGGAGGAGTTGGTAAGGGGATGTGGGGTAGGGGAGGAAGGGGGATAGAGAGGGGGGGGGCAGGGTAGTGAAAATAAGACCAAGAGGGAGGGAGAGAGAAGGTTTCAGAGTGAGAGAGAGGAAGAGCATGTACGTGTGTATGAGAGAGAGAGAGAGAGATGTTTTTGGTTGTTTTTTTATCTGAGACTTTTGTTGTTTTATTTTTTTTAATTTCATCTCCTTTTTTTTCTTTCTCTTTTGTTGTTTTGTTTGTGAAAGTGAGTGTCCCCCGCTCCCCCCCCCCCTCTCCCCCCCCCCCCCCCCCCGCCTCTTTGGCCCCCAGCTGACGTTGAAGTGTGGTGTTTAATTGTTGCACCTTGTCTCCCAAACTACAACCCCCAGCCTACCAAGCTGTCCATTATTTTCTTAATGGTCTTCCTGGCTGCTGGCTTTTCTCCTTCATTCTTTCTTTCTTTCTTTTTTCTTTCTTTCGTTCTTTTGTTCTTTCCTTCTTTTTCTCTCTTTCGTCCTCCCTGTATTATTTGTTGCTTGATTCTGCATGTTTTTTCATCTTCTTTTTTCTATCTTTTTATGTATATCATTGATAGTTTCTTTTATTCCTGGTTTTCGTTCTGTTTTTCGTCTCTTCTTTTTTCCCTTTGTGTGTGTGTGTGCGTGTGCGTGTGTGTGTGTGTGTGTGTGTGTGTGTGTGCGATTCTTTCTTTCATTCTGCATGACTTTTTATTTGTCATTGTTTGTGTGTTTTGTTTCTGTCTTTTCTTTCTTTCTGTGTCACTTTTTCTGTCTGTCTTTTCTTTCTTTCTATGTCACTTTTTCTGTCTTTTCCTTTCTTTCTGTGTCACTTTTTCTGTCTTTTCCTTTCTTTCTATGTCACTTTTTCTGTCTGTCTTTTCCTTCTTTCTGTGTCACTTTTTCTGTCTGTCTTTTCCTTCTTTCTATGTCACTTTTTCTGTCTGTCTTTTCCTTTCTTTCTATGTCACTTTTTCTGTCTTTTCCTTCTTTCTATGTCACTTTTTCTGTCTGTCTTTTCTTTCTTTCTATGTCACTTTTTCTGTCTGTCTTTTCCTTCTTTCTGTGTCACTTTTTCTGGCTTTTCATTTCTTTCTATGTCACTTTTTCTGTCTGTCTTTTCCTTTCTTTCTATGTCACTTTTTCTGTCTTTTCCTTCTTTCTATGTCACTTTTTCTGGCTTTTCCTTCTTTCTATGTCACTTTTTCTGTCTGTCTTTTCTTTCTTTCTATGTCACTTTTTCTGTCTGTCTTTTCTTTCTTTCTATGTCACTTTTTCTGTCTTTTCCTTTCTTTCTATGTCACTTTTTCTGTCTGTCTTTTCCTTCTTTCTATGTCACTTTTTCTGTCTGTCTTTTCCTTTCTTTCTATGTCACTTTTTCTGTCTTTTCCTTCTTTCTATGTCACTTTTTCTGGCTTTTCCTTCTTTCTATGTCACTTTTTCTGGCTTTTCCTTCTTTCTATGTCACTTTTTCTGTCTGTCTTTTCCTTCTTTCTATGTCACTTTTTCTGTCTGTCTTTTCTTTCTTTCTATGTCACTTTTTCTGTCTGTCTTTTCTTTCTTTCTATGTCACTTTTTCTGGCTTTTCCTTTCTTTCTATGTCACTTTTTCTGTCTGTCTTTTCTTTCTTTCTATGTCACTTTTTCTGTCTGTCTTTTCCTTCTTTCTATGTCACTTTTTCTGTCTGTCTTTTCCTTCTTTCTATGTCACTTTTTCTGTCTGTCTTTTCTTTCTTTCTATGTCACTTTTTCTGTCTTTTCTTTCTTTCTATGTCACTTTTTCTGTCTTTTCTTTCTTTCTATGTCACTTTTTCTGTCTGTCTTTTCTTTCTTTCTGTGTCACTTTTTCTGGCTTTTCCTTTCTTTCTATGTCACTTTTTCTGTCTGTCTTTTCCTTCTTTCTATGTCACTTTTTCTGTCTTTTCCTTCTTTCTATGTCACTTTCTCTGTCTGTCTTTTCCTTTCTTTCTATGTCACTTTTTCTGTCTGTCTTTTCCTTCTTTCTATGTCACTTTTTCTGTCTGTCTTTTCTTTCTATGTCACTTTTTCTGTCTGTCTTTTCTTTCTTTCTATGTCACTTTTTCTGTCTGTCTTTTCTTTCTATGTCACTTTTTCTGTCTGTCTTTTCCTTCTTTCTATGTCACTTTTTCTGTCTGTCTTTTCCTTCTTTCTATGTCACTTTTTCTGTCTGTCTTTTCTTTCTTTCTATGTCACTTTTTCTGTCTGTCTTTTCTTTCTTTCTATGTCACTTTTTCTGTCTGTCTTTTCCTTCTTTCTGTGTCACTTTTTCTGTCTGTCTTTTCCTTTCTTTCTATGTCACTTTTTCTGTCTGTCTTTTCCTTCTTTCTATGTCACTTTTTCTGTCTGTATTTCCTTCTTTCTATGTCACTTTTTCTGTCTGTCTTTTCTTTCTTTCTGTGTCACTTTTTCTGTCTGTCTTTTCCTTTCTTTCTATGTCACTTTTTCTGTCTGTCTTTTCCTTCTTTCTGTGTCACTTTTTCTGTCTGTCTTTTCCTTTCTTTCTATGTCACTTTTTCTGTCTGTCTTTTCTTTCTTTCTATGTCACTTTTTCTGTCTTTCCTTCTTTCTATGTCACTTTTTCTGTCTGTCTTTTCCTTCTTTCTATGTCACTTTTTCTGTCTGTCTTTTCCTTCTTTCTATGTCACTTTTTCTGTCTTTTCCTTCTTTCTATGTCACTTTTTCTGTCTGTCTTTTCTTTCTTTCTGTGTCACTTTTTCTGTCTTTTCCTTTCTTTCAATGTCACTTTTTCTGTCTGTCTTTTCCTTTCTTTCTATGTCACTTTTTCTGTCTGTCTTTTCCTTCTTTCTATGTCACTTTTTCTGTCTGTCTTTTCTTTCTTTCTGTGTCACTTTTCTGTCTTTCCTTCTTTCTATGTCACTTTTTCTGTCTTTTCCTTCTTTCAATGTCACTTTTTCTGTCTGTCTTTTCCTTCTTTCTATGTCACTTTTTCTGTCTGTCTTTTCCTTCTTTCTATGTCACTTTTTCTGTCTTTTCTTTCTATGTCACTTTTTCTGTCTGTCTTTTCTTTCTTTCTATGTCACTTTTTCTGTCTGTCTTTTCCTTCTTTCTATGTCACTTTTTCTGTCTTTTTCCTTCTTTCAATGTCACTTTTTCTGTCTGTCTTTTCCTTCTTTCTATGTCACTTTTTCTGTCTGTCTTTTCTTTCTTTCTATGTCACTTTTTCTGTCTTTTCCTTCTTTCAATGTCACTTTTTCTGTCTGTCTTTTCCTTCTTTCTATGTCACTTTTTCTGTCTGTCTTTTCTTTCTTTCTATGTCACTTTTTCTGTCTTTTCCTTCTTTCAATGTCACTTTTTCTGTCTGTCTTTTCCTTCTTTCTATGTCACTTTTTCTGTCTGTCTTTTCCTTCTTTCAATGTCACTTTTTCTGTCTGTCTTTTCCTTCTTTCTATGTCACTTTTTCTGTCTGTCTTTTCTTTCTTTCTATGTCACTTTTTCTGTCTTTTCCTTCTTTCAATGTCACTTTTTCTGTCTGTCTTTTCCTTCTTTCTATGTCACTTTTTCTGTCTTTTCTTTCTTTCTATGTCACTTTTTCTGTCTTTTCTTTCTATGTCACTTTTTCTGTCTTTTCTTTCTTTCTATGTCACTTTTTCTGTCTGTCTTTTCTTTCTTTCTATGTCACTTTTTCTGTCTGTCTTTTCCTTCTTTCTATGTCACTTTTTCTGTCTGTCTTTTCTTTCTTTCTATGTCACTTTTTCTGTCTATCTTTTCTTTCTTTCTATGTCACTTTTTCTGTCTGTCTTTTCTTTCTTTCTATGTCACTTTTTCTGGCTTTTCCTTCTTTCAATGTCACTTTTTCTGTCTGTCTTTTCTTTCTTTCAATGTCACTTTTTCTGTCTGTCTTTTCCTTCTTTCTATGTCACTTTTTCTGTCTGTCTTTTCCTTCTTTCTATGTCACTTTTTCTGTCTGTCTTTTCCTTCTTTCTATGTCACTTTTTCTGGCTTTTCCTTTCTTTCTATGTCACTTTTTCTGTCTGTCTTTTCTTTCTTTCTATGTCACTTTTTCTGTCTGTCTTTTCTTTCTTTCTATGTCACTTTTTCTGTCTTTCCTTCTTTCTATGTCACTTTTTCTGTCTTTTCCTTCTTTCAATGTCACTTTTTCTGTCTGTCTTTTCCTTCTTTCTATGTCACTTTTTCTGTCTGTCTTTTCCTTCTTTCTATGTCACTTTTTCTGTCTTTTCTTTCTATGTCACTTTTTCTGTCTGTCTTTTCTTTCTTTCTATGTCACTTTTTCTGTCTGTCTTTTCCTTCTTTCTATGTCACTTTTTCTGTCTGTCTTTTCCTTCTTTCTATGTCACTTTTTCTGTCTTTTCTTTCTTTCTGTGTCACTTTTTCTGGCTTTTCCTTTCTTTCAATGTCACTTTTTCTGTCTGTCTTTTCTTTCTTTCTATGTCACTTTTTCTGTCTGTCTTTTCCTTCTTTCTATGTCACTTTTTCTGTCTGTCTTTTCCTTTCTTTCTATGTCACTTTTTCTGTCTGTCTTTTCCTTCTTTCTATGTCACTTTTTCTGTCTGTCTTTTCCTTTCTTTCTATGTCACTTTTTCTGTCTGTCTTTTCCTTCTTTCTGTGTCACTTTTTCTGTCTTTTCCTTTCTTTCTATGTCACTTTTTCTGTCTGTCTTTTCCTTCTTTCTATGTCACTTTTTCTGTCTGTCTTTTCTTTCTTTCTGTGTCACTTTTTCTGTCTTTCCTTCTTTCTATGTCACTTTTTCTGTCTTTTCCTTCTTTCAATGTCACTTTTTCTGTCTGTCTTTTCTTTCTTTCTATGTCACTTTTTCTGTCTGTCTTTTCCTTCTTTCTATGTCACTTTTTCTGTCTGTCTTTTCTTTCTTTCTGTGTCACTTTTTCTGTCTTTCCTTCTTTCTATGTCACTTTTTCTGTCTTTTCCTTCTTTCAATGTCACTTTTTCTGTCTGTCTTTTCCTTCTTTCTATGTCACTTTTTCTGTCTTTTCTTTCTATGTCACTTTTTCTGTCTCATTATTTCCTCTCTTCTTTTTTTTCCCTGTGAACAGTTTTCTTTTCTTTTCTTTCTTCCTTTTCTTTTCTTCCTTCCTTTCTTTCAGCCCTGAAATGGCACCTTTGTGGTCGGCTAGGCTATAAGCAATATGATTTGATTTGATTTGGTTTCTTTCTTTCTCCCCCCCCTCCCCTCCCCCCGCCCCACGCCCTCCACCCTCTCCACCTCTCTCCCGCTCTCGCCTTTGTTTTTCTGCTTTTCTCTTTTTGTCTACAAAATTCTCTCGTATAACTCTCTCTCTCTCTCTCTCTCTCTCTCTCTCTCTCTCTCTCTCTCTCCCACCCCCCCTCTCTCTCTCCCTCCCCCCCTCTCTCTCTCCTTCTCTCTCTATTTCTCTCTCTTTCTATCTCCCTCTATCCCTCTCTTTTTGTTTTGTTTTTTTCCTTCTTTCCTTCGATAATTCTTTTCTCCGTTCTGTTTTTTCTTTCTTTCCTTCTTTTTCCTTCTTTCTTTCTAGTTCTCTTTGATTTGTTGTTTTTAGATTTCAATTGGTGTATTTCTTTTTCTTTCTTTCTTCATTTCTTGTTTCTTCTTTCTCTCCACATTTCATTTTCATGTTGTTGGGTTTTTTTCTCTGTATTTCTGTTGTCCCCCTTTGCACCCCCCCCCCCTCCACCCTCCACTCTCCCACTTCCCTTCAGGAAACCTCCCTTACGATCGGCTGGCGACAGTCTGTACTTACTAATTATAGTAAAGGGCACGGCAAAGTGGCATTCTGGGGTCGTCATTACGTTAAAACCATGTCTGTTATTTGCCAAACGACTTCCAAACCCCTCCCTCCAGACCCTCCTCCCCCATCACCCCCATTCCTCTCCACCTCCTCCTCTTCCTCCTCTACCTCCTCCTCCAGGCTGACCAATTTATTGTGAGAGACAAGGCATGAGAGCGGTGCTCGTTATGTCCCGGGTAGGACATTGGTGGAGGAGGAATACAGTCTTGTCAGGATCATGGGGGCATGGGGGGAGCCTGGGAGGGGTGGAGGGGAGGACAGGAGGAGAGGGAGGAGGTATGTGTGTATGTAATGTGTGTGTGAGAGAGAGAGAGAGAGAGGGGGGGGTACGAACTGAGTTGAAATTTTCAACAACGCACATTTCTCTCTCTCTCTCTCTCTCTCTCTCTCTCTCTCTCTCTCGACGAACAGACAGCTTATAGTTACCTCTTGAGGAAAAATGACACGGCGACAGAGGGACGGGCAGGCAGTCAGGTAGACAGACAGAGGGACGGGCAGGCAGTCAGGTAGACAGACAGAGGGACGGGCAGGCAGTCAGGTAGACAGACAGAGGGACGGGCAGGCAGTCAGGTAGACAGACAGAGGGACGGGCAGGCAGTCAGGTAGACAGAGGAGCAGAGACCAGGAAAGACAGCTAGGGAAGTGTGAGGGGGCATACCTCAGAAATGGATGGAGGTTGGAGGGAGGGGTGATGGTTGTTGGGTAAGAGGGGTGTTGGGACGCGATGTTTGCCCCGACAAATTCCTCTTCCGGGTCTGACAGTTCCGCTTCCTGTCCTTTTTTTTTCCCCGGTCCCCATCACTGCCAGTGCGGGAAAAGACAAAAGAGGCTTCCCCCCTCCCTGTCCACGTTTGTTAAAAGTGGGCAGAGTCGGAGAGAAAAAAATTGCTTCTCTTTCCCTTTGTTGCAGTTATCCATCGGCCTGCCACCAGATGGTTAGAGGTTGGGAGGGGAGGGGAGGGGGGGGGGAAGGGAGGTCACTCTTGCCCTGACTCATTTCTCTCAAATCACCAGGCGGCTGCTTTTCTCTTCAGTGTGTGTGTGTGTGTGTGTGTGTGTGTGTGTCCATGGCTTGGCGTGTTGTCATCTTTAGTTCTCTCTGTCTTTCGTTTTCTCTCTGTCTCCCTTTTCTCAATATCACATGCGCGCTGAAAGACCCCAGCTGGCTGTGTGGTGTCCTTCGTCTCTTGGACACGGGTCATCATGACCCTTGACCAGTCTCTTCCGCCTCAGTTCTAGTGGGCGTCAGTCATTCCTCTGTGTGTGTGTGTGTGTGGAGGGGGGAGGGGCCGGGGGCCGGGTTGTCGGAAGATAGAGAGGGACAGAGAGAGATTAAACGGACTCAACAAGCAGTATGAGCTATAATCAAAACATTCACATTGTTGCCGTGGTCTTACTTCAGCGAAATTCGGCAGTTAAACGGAGAGACAAGCCAGAGAGATATGCACTTTTGGGGACTTCTTATCCTTATATTTACAACAGACAAAAACGGGTAGGATTTAACAGGAAGAACTTAAATAAACAAATAAATAGATACATGAAAAAATAAAAACGAAAGTAAACGAAACAATCACTAAAGGAACGCAAGAAAGGACCACCCAGAGTGTTTTTTTAAGAGGAAAGAAGAGCTGAACAAACCTTGCCATAAAACAAATTGCTGTCACCAACTGCTGCTCGGAGACCGGTACTCGACTACCCAATCACAGGATCAGATCGTCGGTCTGAGCTGCCCTGCAGTCGTTGCTCTCGCCGTTGAACCGTTATCTGCCCATTCCCCATGTCTTCGGCCCCAGGCAGTGGTAGAATTAACAGGGATTCCCCTCAAGTGGTCCCTCAAGGTCCTTGCGGGGCTCAAGATGTGGCACCTCTACATTGGTACCATCTGCACTGCCAGAGTGCTCCCTCTCTCCCTCTCTTTCTCTGTGTGTGTCTCTCTCTCACAGTACTGACAGAGTATTATCTGGTACCCCCCTCTTTCAGATTGTGCCCAGGATTTTTTTTTTCCGGGGATGTCGGGGTAGGTGAGGGAGTCTTTTTGCTTGTTTCTGTCTGTTTGTCCGTGTCTGTCTTTCCATCCTTCTCTGGTTCTCCCTCTCTTCCTTTCTCTTTCTCTTCCCCTTTTCTTTCTCTGTCTGTCTGATCTCTCTCTCTCTCTCTCTCTCTCTCTCTCTCTGTCTCTCTCTCTGTCTCTCTCTCTCTCTCTCACCTAACACCTTTGGAAGAAGTATACATTCACCGTTAAATGCCAAGGCACAAAATCCTGACTTTTTGTGTTCACATGACAGGTAATTGAGCCTGCGTCTCTGACAGCCAGAACAAAAAGACAGAAAGAAAATTCCAACAAAGCAAATGGTTGGCTTGGAGATACTGCTTCTGGGTCATAAGTCAGAAAGAATGAAAGAAAGAAAGAAAGTTAAAAAAAAAAAAAAAAAAAAAGAAAGAAAGAAAAGAAAATAACGGGGCATAGAAATATTGCCCGTGGGGTCTTTTTTTATGGTGTAACACCATCCAACAGAACCCCATCATCCCAATGCCTCTTTTCCGCCCAAGGTTATCTTTTATTTCCCGCCGTGAGTGAGTGGGGAGGTATAAGGGGAGGGGGCCGAGTGGTACACGGTCCCTAGTGGGTCGTGCATGGCGGCTGGCACGAGCTTTAAACCCCATTGTGGGGGCTGTCACCCCCACGACAAGCCAAACGCGGGCAGTAACTGTGATGGACGAGGGGTCTTCAATGTTTCAAATCACAGATTAAGGTTTTAAGGCAGGCGATGGGGTCATTGTCTTTATTACTGCTCTGCCCTCTCTGTCTCTGCATCTCTCCCACTTTCTCTGTCTCTCCTTCTCTCTTTCTTTCGCCTCCCCAACCCCCTATTCCTCCTCATCTTCCTCCCTCCTCCGCCTTCCACCTCCGCACCCCCACCCCCCCTCCCCCACCACACACACTTTTCTTTTTAATTGGCGGCTGGTGACTTTCGTGTGTGTGTGTGTGCGTGTGCGAGCGCGTGCACGCGCCCTGGTTGCTCTTTTGACCGCCCGGACTGACGTGTGACTGTTAAGCTCCACTGACGCCAAGTGTCGTTCTGGTTCATTGATGATCCAATGACTTCTGTCGTGTGAGTCTGTAGCGCGTTTTGCCGTTGTTTGAAAGTGAAGAAGAGGTGGTGGTGGGTGAGTGTGTGGAGTGGGAGGAGCACGAGGAAGCCGGAGGGATTTAGTCAGGGTCGGGAACGGCAGTGAAGGCATTATTAAGTTTGTTTCCCTGTTGTTTACTTTTAAAGTCTGTTCGCACTTGGTGATATCTTGAATGTTGGGGTTTTTTGTTGTTGTTTTTTTTAAACAAGTGACTTGGATGTTGGTTTTCACTTCATTGATTTTTTTTCTCCGTTGGGATTACACAATGAATGTGCACGAGCCAAAAGTCTGTATAAAAAGTAGAATCGAAGTCTTTTGATAAAGATTTTGGCCGACGTGAACTGTTGTGATGAAGTGGGGGTGGTTTGTACGGAGCAAAGAATCTCACAGACATTGCTGCCAGAAGGGTTTGTTGTTGTTGTTTTCACGCCTCAGTGGTGGGATCGTTATTGCAGTGGGACGTTTGGTTTGCATTTGAGGTCTTTGTGACTAGCGGTTGGTCGGTTGATCAACTTGTTAAAGAGGAGACTGAAATATGCATGGGCTTCACCGTCGCCAGTTCGGTGTCTGTTTTGATGTTCCGAATACCTGATGGCGCTGGCCTTCAAGCTGCAAAACTCCAGATTATCTGCTTTAACTGGAGAGAGAGAGAGTTAGCGAGGAAGAGATGGAGAGGGACTGTAAACATATGTCGGTGGAAGGGCGGAGGGGAGTTTGGAGCGGTGGTGGGGTTTGAGATTTTTGTTTTGTTTTGTTTTGTTTTGTTTTTTGTTGTTGTTTTTTTGGTCTCGAGTCTTGTGTCAAATCTACAGAATGTATCTTGCACTGAGGAGTTTGCACGTGCGCGGCTTCCTCTCACCCTCCCTCTCTCTCTCTCTCTCTCTCACTCATTCCCGCTCTGTCTGTCTGTCTGTCTCTCTCTCTCTGCCTCTGTCTCTCTCCCACTCTCTGACTCTCTCTCTCTGTCCTTCCTATCCAGTTCTTCCCTCCATCACTCTCGCCTTCCCCCCTCCATCCCCGCCTCCCTCCCTCCCTCCTCTCTCTCTCTCTCTCTGTCTGTCCCTCTCTTCCTGTCACGTGGTATGTTTGCACCAGACAGCTGCCTGTCGCTGAGTGTGATTGCCCCGGGGACTAATGATCCCTGCACAGACACAGATCCATACCTGGCCTGTAATCCTGGCAGCTATTAAACGTGTGCCCCGGCATGTGGGTCCAGGTATTTATCTTGTGTACTGGCACTCGGTTCACCTGCTTCTGGACTGGCTGTCCCCATCACCTGAAGCTATGGGTGGGTGGGCGGTGACGGAGGTGGGAGAGAAGGGGGGTGGGGGCACGGCGGAGGATGGCAGGGGGTGGGGCGGAGAGGTTTTCTTAATGGAACCAACAAACAACGTCATCCCTCAGCCTCCCCACCCCCACCCCTCACACCCCCTCACACACACACTCGGAGGGAAAGATCGGGAGGGGAAGAGAGAAAGCGATCGATCAACAATATAGTTATGAATAAAATTTAAAAAATATTTTTAAAAGCCTAACAAAGACCAAAAAAGCTTCCAGACATGTAGCAACAACTCAGACATGTAGCAAAACGTGTAGCCAGAACCCTGACGTGTAGCAAGCTGTGCACCCAGAACTCTGACGTGTAGCAAACCGAGTAGCCACAACTCTGACGTGTAGCAAACCGTGTAGCCAGAACCCTGACGTGTAGCAAGCTGTGCACCAGAACTCTGACGTGTAGCAAACCGAGTAGCCACAACTCTGACGTGTAGCAAACCGTGTAGCCACAACTCTGACGTGTAGCAAACCGTGTAGCCACATCTCTGACGTGTAGCAAGCCGACTAGCCACAACTCTGACGTGTAGCAAACCGTGTAGCCACATCTCTGACGTGTAGCAAGCCGAGTAGCCACAACTCTGACGTGTAGCAAACCGAGTAGCCACAACTCTGACGTGTAGCAAGCCGAGTACCCACAACTCTGACGTGTAGCAAGCCGTGTAGCCACAACTCTGACGTGTAGCAAGCCGAGTAGCCACAACTCTGACGTGTAGCAAACCGTGTAGCCACAACTCTGACGTGTAGCAAGCCGAGTAGCCACAACTCTGACGTGTAGCAAGCCGAGTAGCCACAACTCTGACGTGTAGCAAACCGAGTAGCCACAACTCTGACGTGTAGCAAGCCGAGTAGCCACAACTCTGACGTGTAGCAAGCCGTGTAGCCACAACTCTGACGTGTAGCAAGCCGTGTAGCCACAACTCTGACGTGTAGCAAACCGAGTAGCCACAACTCTGACGTGTAGCAAGCCGAGTAGCCACAACTCTGACGTGTAGCAAGCCGAGTAGCCACAACTCTGACGTGTAGCAAGCCGTGTAGCCACAACTCTGACGTGTAGCAAGCCGTGTAGCCACAACTCTGACGTGTAGCAAGCTGAGTAGCCACAACTCTTGATTTGTAGCCAACCGTGTAGCCGGCACTCTGACGTGTAGCAAGCGGTATAGCAAAAGCTCAGACGTGTAGCAAATCGTGAAGCTGGAGCTCAGACGTGTAGCAAGCCAGCGAAACGTGAGGAGGGAGTTGATGTGGACAGTCAATGGGCCGTGTGGTGGTTGATGTGGAGAGAGGGGGACAGGGGGGTGGACAGTCAGTGGGCCATGTGGTGGTTGATGTGGAGGGAGGGGACAGGGGGGTGGACAGTCAGTGGGCCATGTGGTGGTTGATGTGGAGGGAGGGGGACAGGGGGGTGGACAGTCAGTGGGCCATGTGGTGGTTGATGTGGAGGGAGGGGGACAGGGGGGTGGACAGTCAGTGGGCCATGTGGTGGTTGATGTGGAGGGAGGGGGACAGGAGGGTGGACAGTCAATGGGCCGTGTGGTGGTTGATGTGTGTCAGACAGTTGGTTCAGGCCATCAGAAACACTGGGGGGAGTTGGGAAAGACACAATGGGTTCTGGTTGTACTGTGCTGGTCTGTTCCACTATGTTTGTTTCGACGTTCCTTCGTGTCTTTGCTTCGACCTTTTTTTTTTCTTTCTTTCTTTTTCTCTTAATTTATTTTTTTCTCTCTTTTCTTAATCTATTGCTCTCTGTCTTATTATATGTATTTTTTTCTTTCTTTTGTGTACTTCTTTTTTTTCTTTTTTTTTCGTAATTTCTGTCTTTCTACTTTTATTTCTCGATTTCTTTCTTTCTTTCTTTCTGTCATTCGTTGTGTGTCTGTGTCTGTCTGTGTGTGTGTGTGTGTTTATTTTTTAAATATTTTTTTTATTATCATTATCTTTCATTCATGTCTTAAATTCTTTCTCTCTGCCAGTTTTCTTCTTTTCATAATTTCTTCATACATAATTGTTTTCACCCTTTTTTTCTTCTATTTCTGTCTATCTATCTTTCCGTCTTTTTCATCGCTTCATTTTTTCCTGTCTTCGTTTTCTTTTTTCTTCTTCTTTTTTTCTTAATTGATTTTCTTTTGTTGGTGTTTTCTTGTTCTTCTCACTTGCCCACACTCCTTCCTTAATCAGGACAATGCCTCGTCACACCACCATTTAGCATATTTACCTCAAATCGCACAAAGAGAGAGAGAAAGGGAGGGGGGGGGATGGAGATATGAACAAGAGAAGGAAGAGAGAGACAGACAGACAGACAGACAGACAAATTGATTGAATGACAGAGGAAGAAGCGAAACCAAACAAGAAAACATACAAACAACGTTTTCCCACCTCGTACTCTCCTGCAGAAAAAAGAAGAAGATAAAAACGGGTGAAAGCAAAAAATGAGAGAGAGGGGGTTGCGGGGGGGGGGGGGGGGGGGGGGGGGGGTGAAAAGTTTCTCTGGGCGTTAAAAGGAAGCGGAGGAACTATTGTTATCGGTTTGAGTTTTCTCTCTCTCTCTCTCTCTCTCTCTCTGTCTTTCTTTTGAATAGGGTTTAAGGGGAGAGTGCGGGATGGGAAAAGTTGCATGGTTTTTATTTGGTTTCGCTTTTTGGGAGTTGTTGTTTGTTTGCTTGGCTTTCGGTTGTTGTTGTTTTTCCTTCTTCTTCTTCTACTTTTTTCCTCTTTTTTGTTGTTGTTGTTGTTGTTTTTTGGGTTGGTTTTTTGTTTGTTTGTTTGTGTCATTGTTATCGTCGTTTTCTGACTGGCTGCACAGCAATAATTTCGTGGCAAATTTGGAACATCTGCACACGCAGGGCCCGAATGACGCGCCTCTCGGTATATGTTTATCTTTAAACAAAGACATGTTTACGGGGAGTTCAGGAAGAAAGGATTTCGCAGGAGAAGGGATGGAGGAGAAAGAGAGAGAGGGGAGAGGAGGGCGGGGGATTGTGGGGGGGGGGGGGGCGAGTTCGGGTGGAAAGCGGCAGAGAGAGCTGGAACGCTGATAACAACAGCGCTGACGACGTCGATGACGATGATTTAAATGCTCTCTTCGACCCCACCCAGAGGCGTCAGAGCGAACAGCTTAAAAAAAAAGAAAAAAGAAAGATTTTTTTCTCTCTCGCAGCCAGTTTTGAGAGACAGACAGACAGAGACAGCGACAAAGGGAGAGACAGATATTGTGAGACAGAGAGGCAAAGGCTGACACAGAGAGAGAGAGAGAGGGGGGGGGGAGACAGAGGCCGGGTGGCGTGCCAATGGAGAGTGGCGGGGAAAAGGGGAAAGCCCTCAGGGCAGTACCCAGTTCTTCGTGTCAGCCATGTGTGACGACGGTGCTCAGCCTGGGCCACACCCCTCCCCCGGTCTGTTTTGACCCCCCACCCCCGCCGCACCCCTTCCCGTCTTTGCTAGATACGAATCTCCTACTGTGAATGGTTTCTCCAATGCAATGGTAAATCACTTATAGCTTAGTCTTTTGTGAAGGACTATGACTCTAAAACTAGGAGGCGAAATTGCACTGGCTGTTAGTGCTGCAGCCTTGGGAGTTAATTGGCCTTTGGGAATCATCCCAACGCCGACTGTCCTAAATCCCTCTTGGCCGAGAGAGTGGGGATGTAACTTGAACAAAAGACAGTCTCCACTATAATCAAATTCTAGCCCAGATAGTCGAGACAGCAGTTACCTCCTCTGCTGTTCTGATGGTCATGGTGGAAAACGACTGGCTATCATACTGTGAGTACCATGATTCCCTCTGATTTCAGTTCATTGATACGGTCAGTATGAGTAAGGAGGGAAATATGATGTGTGTGCGTGCATCCCAGTTTTCTCCTTGGCATGGTACCAACAAACACTGCCTGCAGGGACTGGTACAGGGCAGCAGTAAAAGATCATTAACGGAAACAGGAGAATACAAACAAAACGACGACCCGTCCATTCTGACAGGACAACACAACACAGGACAGGCATTCATTCTGAAAACCCTTTGGGCTTTAGTGAAAACAACCATCTGTTTCACGTAACAAACACGTAGTAGAAACCGAATTTGACAAAGTGCACACGCTGAAATATATGTATGGTACACACACACACACACACACACACACACACACACACACACACACACACACACACCCTGACTCTGTGAACTGACGTTTCCACCCCACCCCCCGGTCCCCCCAAGGAAAGGCATGGTGAGGAGAAGGGGGGAACAGATTTACCCAGGAGGCAGTTTAAGGGTAAGGGTGTTAAGTCTGTGGTCGTCACCGGGCTGTCAAATGCCATGGTAGTTTGCACACACGCGCAAAACTCCTCCAGACATCCACAGATAATCAGACGCACATGCACGCACGCACGCACGTACGTACGTACGC
>NC_134885.1:13935424-13945424 GCF_041734735.1 Babylonia areolata | reverse complement strand
TACAGATCAAGTTCATTCAGTCACTATCTCAGAACCAACCTCTCAGTCTGGCGACGTTGATATCACAACTGATAACTAATGGATATCTCCCCTTTCCCCACTCCTCTGCTACCCCCCCCCCCCCCCTTCCACCCCACCTTATATGACCGTCCTTTCCTCTCCTACTAGCTCCGTCCCTCCATCCCCAACAACACGACATGCTGTTTATCACTGGGGGAGATGTGAAGAGGAGATGGAGAACATCCCCGTCAAGTGCTAACTCATGTCAAACTCCTTATATTTTATGCATTGCCTTCCTCCGTAGGGCTTGTGAACAATTCGTGAAATGTTATCTCTGCCCACGTAAAAATGTAACAGTGACGTCAGACTGAATTACGTCACTGCTGAGGGAGCTGACGTTTCCCGTGTCCAGCACTCACGAGGAGAACACGTCGTGACCAGGCCTGCTCTCAAAGAAGAAATAGGTGAATAAATGATTGAGACATTTGTGCACACATGAACAGAAGCTTAGGCAGGGTTATAGACACACAATGAGTGAATCACATTTTTTCTCCATATATATATATATATATACTTTTTTTTGTAAAGCAAATATGCAGAGTAGGCATTGTTTTGACCCATTTGATTAGTGGAATGAGCGTTCGTCTCCCGATTTTGAAACATCCCATGCCTGTTAACATGGATCACTGTCGTACACAGCTCGTCCTTTCCATCTTGTTTTTGTTTACTCCCTCGGTTTTAATTTGTTGTTCTTGTTTGTTTGTGTTTGTTTCTTTGCTCGTTCGTCCGTTCATCTGGGAGACTTGGGAAATCAAAATAAATGCAGCAGCGTTCAAAGTCACGTAAGTCGACATGTGTGAAAAGAAAAAAAAAACGATAAAAAGAAGAATGAAATGTAAGGAAAAAAGCCAACTAATCCAGTAATCTCTCAGTGAGGGTGGGCAGAGACAGGGATGGGGTGGATTCTTTGGGTTTTTGTTGTTGTTGTTAGTGTTGCAGAATTTAAAGCAGAATATTTAATGAGGGAGGGGGTTGGTGAGCCGGCCGGCCGCAATTAAGGGCGGGACCACGCGGTCCTTTGATCCTCTTCATAAAGTGGGCCGGGGGCGAGGGCCATAAAACCCGCGCGCTTGTCTTTTGAGTGCCCAGCCCACTGAATCATTGATAGGGGCCTCCGCGGCCACGGCGCGCCCAGCTTTTTGGGCCCTGCTCGTAAAATGTGCTCACGGCGATTTTTGTTTTGTTTTGTTTGTTTTTCTTCATTTATGTGTGTGTGTGTGTGTGTGTGTGTGTGTGTGTGTGTGTGTGTGTGTTGTTTTGTTTTGTTTTGTTTTGCTGTGTTTGTTTCCCCGTGGAGGAAAAAAGATTGTTCTGTGTCTCTGTCAAGGCGTCTGTTTGCATGTATTTCTGCTCTTGCTCTTACTGTTCATGAAGCAGAAAGAATGGTGGATGTGGCTGCTTGTTTGTACCTCATCAGCTACCACCACTACCTCCCTCTCTCTCTCTCTCTCTCTCTCTCTCTCTCTGCTCAACTCATAAGAACACAAGTGCTCATATGGGACTATATGTGGGAAGTAGCAATGTGGCATCCATATGGACATGTACTCACAGCCGCGCGCATACACGCACACACAAATTCGCACATAAGAGACACGCACGCACGCGTACACACCCTTATTATTACCATTATTGCGTCTTTTCTTCTCCCCCCTACCCCAACTACCTCTGTCTGTCAGTCATCCTCTTTCTCTCCCACCTCTCCTCCCCCCCCCCCCCCTCTTAGCTTCCTTTGGCCCCCTGTCTTTCTTCCCCTTCCCCCACCCCCTGAAACCTCTCTTCTCCCTTCTCCTCCCCCTCCTCCTCCTCCCCCTCTTCCCCCTCCTCATCCTCCCCCCTTCCTCCTCCCCCTCCCCATCCTCCCCCTCCTCCTCCACCGCACCAACCACACACATGGGAACCAGAGTGGAGAGGAGGAAACTATCGGTGTTTTTTTGGTTATTGTTGTTGTTGCTTTTGTTTTTTCAAATCGATCACGAGCCACGTGTACTTTTACCTGTGTCCCACTTTTCACCTGTGTGTGTGTGTGTGTGTGTGTGTGTGTGTGTGTGTGTGTGTGTGTGTGTGTGTGTGTCTATCTGTCTGCCTGCCTGTGTGTGTGTCTGTCTGTCTGCCTGTGTGTGTGTGTGTGTGTGTGTGTGTGTGTCTGTCTGTCTGCCTGCCTGTGTGTGTGTGTGTGTGTGTGTGTGTGTGTGTCTGTCTGTCTGTCTGTCTCCCTCCCTGTGTATGTGCATGTCTGTCTGTCTGCCTGTGTGTGTGTCTGTGTGTGTGCGTGCGTGCGGGGCAAAACAGAAAATAGCCAGGACAAAAAAAGGTGGGGAGAAAATTAGCTTTCCATCCTTTGTCGTGGAGATGTCTGCTGAGTAGGCTGTATCGAATTTACGTCTATATAAAGTGTAAGTCTCCACTTCCAGCGCGTTTAGTCGAGAGAAAATAAAACCCCACTGGCAGAAATTCACGGTTTATAAAAGAGGGAGCGCTTTATTTGTGTACACTGTTCAGACCAGTTCTAAAATCACACGGTTAATTAAGAGACAGAGATTCACCAGAATGGAACAGAATCATCGAATGGCAGGAGTGGCGGAGAGAGAGGCGGAAAGACAAGAAAAACATTTATTTACGAGGGTAATAGACAATACACACACACACACACACACACACACACACACACACACACACAGAGAGAGAGAGAGAGAGAGAGAGGTATCGACTCTTGCCAGCAATATTGTTTACATGCCATAGCAACTTTTCACTCTTACAAAAGTTGCCACGATGCCTGAAACAAAATCCAAGTTACACGGGTATGGGTTTGACATTTCATGAAGAAATGCAACATTGCTTCATAAAGAGAGGGGGCGGGGGGCGTGTAGGAGAAAGAGATTAGATTATTTTACTCCACGTTGGAAACAAAAACTGAAGTAAGGATACCTAAAACGTTCCATCTTTTTTTTTTATATTCGGTAACCAACTCATTTACACGCTTAGCTAAATCGTCACACACACACACACACACACACACACACACACACATAGTATTGTTGACAACAGATCTAGTTCTCAAATCTGACCACTTGGCACAACCATCGACCCCACCAGCAGCACGGCAGCACAATGCAGGCCACCTGACGTGGACGTGCAGGCAGAGGGTGGTGGCTGTAGCGCCGTGGCCGGGGAAGGCCGCCACCCGTGACAACGGCCGCACGATCCCGGAAATGCCATCTCAGGTGACAGGCCCGCCAGGCTTTCGTCGGCGGCGTTGTGACAGCACGTGATAATTGGAACCTGGCGTTAATTCCATTGTACGCACGTGCTGTCCGCCAACGGAAGTTGTGGGACCGGAACTCCGGTGACCGCTTCGGGTTTGACGTAGGCTGCGTTCAGCGTGTGGCAACTTTTCCTTCGTCGGGTAGTTCATCGTGTGTCTACTGTTTCTGTCATCACGTAGTTCATCGTGTGTCTCCTGTTTCTGTCATCACGTAGTTCATCGTGTGTCTACTGTTTCTGTCATCAGGTAGTTCATCGTGTGTCTACTGTTTCTGTCATCAGGTAGTTCATCGTGTGTCTACTGTTTCTGTCATCAGTTCATCGTGTGTCTGCTGTTTCTGTCATCAGTTCATCGTGTGTCTACTGTTTCTGTCGTCAGGTAGTTCATCGTGTGTCTACTGTTTCTGTCATCAGTTCATCGTGTGTCTACTGTTTCTGTCAACAGTTCATTGTGTGTCTACTGTTTCTATCGTCAGGTAGTTCATCGTGTGTTTACTGTTTCTGTCATCACGTAGTTCATCGTGTGTCTACTGTTTATATCATCAGTTCATCGTGTGTCTACTGTTTCTGTCATCAGTTCATCGTGTGTCTACTGTTTCTGTCGTCAGGTAGTTCATCGTGTGTCTACTGTTTCTGTCATCAGGTAGTTCATCGTGTGTCTACTGTTTCTGTCATCAGGTAGTTCATCGTGTGTCTACTGTTTCTGTCATCAGTTCATCGTGTGTCTACTGTTTCTGTCGTCAGGTAGTTCATCGTGTGTCTACTGTTTCTGTCATCAGTTCATCGTGTGTCTACTGTTTCTGTCATCAGGTAGTTCATCGTGTGTCTGCTGTTTCTGTCATCAGTTCATCGTGTGTCTACTGTTTCTGTCATCAGTTCATCGTGTGTCTACTGTTTCTGTCATCAGTTCATCGTGTGTCTACTGTTTCTGTCATCAGGTAGTTCATCGTGTGTCTGCTGTTTCTATCACGTAGTTCATTGTGTGTCTACTGTTTCTGTCATCACGTAGTTCATTGTGTGTCTACTGTTTCTGTCATCAGGTAGTTCATCGTGTGTCTACTGTTTCTGTCATCACGTAGTTCATCGTGTGTCTACTGTTTCTGTCATCAGGTAGTTCATCGTGTGTCTACTGTTTCTGTCATCAGTTCATCGTGTGTCTACTGTTTCTGTCATCACGTAGTTCATCGTGTGTCTACTGTTCAGTGTTATGCATGTGGAAAGAAGTGAAGGCAGTCTCATACAGCGAGGAGGTCGTGGAGTGAGAGGCGGCATGGAGAGTGTGGAAAGGCAGGACGGCAGGTGGCTGCGGAGGAGGGTCAGGCGGTAATGACACCTAAGGAGACCCTGATAATGATGGCCGTAATTAGCCACAGGTGAGCTGTCGCAGCAGCAGTACACACCTTGTCTGGTCCTCTGGGAGATAGACTGGAGCCACTGACTGGCTGTGCCAGAGAAAGAGACGGGTGGAAGAAAAGGAGGGAGGAAGGAAGGAAGGAGCGACTGGCGGAAGAAAGAAATGAACAAATAGTAGAGCACACAAAGAGACAGGGAGGGGGAGGCAGCGATGGAGAGGGAGGGGAGACAGAGAGAGAGGAGAAGAAGAAATAAGAAGTTGTTCCAAGCGAAGAAGCAATCAAAGAACAATAACCCAGAAGAAAAGAACTACCAAGCACAGCATCCGGTACCCAGAAAGAGGAGTACACGTGATTGTGGGAACCCGACTCCAGCAATAACACACACGCACTCGTACGTGCGTGCGACACAGACACACACACACACACACACACACACACACACACACACACACACACACACACACACTCTCTCTCTCTCTCTTTCTCTCTCTCACACACACACTCTCTCTCTCTCTCTCTCTCTCACTCTCTCACCCCCACGCATGCACGCACCGGAAGTGCTGGGGGAATTATCTGTGAAGAGATTGGGATAGCGAATGCTGATGATCAATTTCATCTTATCCTCAACTGTCAGAGAAAGTATGAGAGAGAAAGAAACATACAGAGAGAGAGAGGCGGGAGGGGGGTGAGGGGGGGGGGGGAGAGAGAATTTGGGATTACCACGATGATTTGAGAGAGGAAGAGGAAGGATTGAACTGAGGACTTTCACAGTTTTATTTGAGCGCAGATAGCGATCATTCATAGGATATTTGCACGCTATTGATCTTTAACGGAATGTCTTATGGAGTTTGTGCTCAAAAAGGACCCTTCTCCGAAACTGGTATCGGAGAATGGATCTACTTATTCTCTTCACCAGGGTGTTTCTGAAATTTGAGAACATCCCAGATGGAGCCCATGGGAAAGTGGGTGGTGATGGTGGCGTCCTGTTTTTTGTTTGTTTGTTTGTTTATTTGTTGTTGTTTTTTCACTGTATTTTTTCCCGGGAGATCAAGGCGAGGGTATGTTGCTTATTAATCAGGCTGGTGATATTAAAACGAATTGAAATAAAGTAGATTGATTTACATTATTTTGCCGTGATGACAATAATACATTAATTTGTTATCTCTACATTAAAAGAAAAAATGGGGGCGTGGGGGACAGAAAAAGAAAGAAAATGAAGAGGGAGAAAGAAAAACTAATTGTTCAGGGGAGGAGGAGGAAGACATACACAGATGAGAGAGATACCGAGGGAGTTGTGGGGAGACAGAAAAAGACAGAGACAGAGAAACAGAATGGTAAATGGTGGATGTTTACAGTACATTTCCCATCGGGCTGTGTGACACATAAATGATCAGATTAATTTTTAATGTGAAACGAGTTCGACGTTCCAGACTAGAGAAACATGTTGTACTGGCAGGTCATTTCCATTAACTTCAGGTGTGACCGTGTTTGCACAGAACAGAACGAAATGCATGACCTCCAACAGATGAAAAGAAGAGAGGGGTCTATAATGTCCAACACAACTGTCCCTGGGTGGTCGTCAGGACTGCCTGGATGACCACTGGGACCAATGACCAGACAATGGACAGCACATCCATAATTCCTAAGCCCCACCCTGTCAGAGTAATTATCACCTTAACAGGAACAGCTAGTGGAGTGGGGTGTCGTCGGGAGGTTATGTCAACACCAGGTCATGTCAACACCAGGTCATGTCAACACCAATAAGCGGTCCGTGTGCGTCTTTCACCTTGCCGCTGGTAACGACGTGATTTACCTGACCTGTTCGGCCATTGAGAGACGTTCGCCAGGGCAACCTGACCTCAAGAAGGGAAAGTGCCAGGCTGTGACATGGACTTCCCCCAGCCCGCTGAATGGCACACCTTGCTTTGTGGGTTTGTTGGCTGAGGCCTGTGGTCAGAGCAGAGTGGTGTTGCAGGTGCACCGGGAATGTCGTTTCTTCCGGTCTGTCGTACTTGGGGAAAAGTTTTATCGTGTTGGTTTCTGTCGGTTAGAAGGCCTGTTGTTGTTGCCCGCCTGGCGCGAAGTTCCATACTGTCCCTTCTCTAAATGCTGTCGTGACTTTCTCTGGTTTTCATTTCCCCTTAGCTTGAACCGTTTTGACATGTCTTTCATTGTAGTGCTCCGGGAGCCTTTTCATTGTTTATAGAAAAGCCCAATACAAATACAGATTTGCTATTGTATAGTTGTCAATCATCCTGTGAGCAGCCTACATAATGGCGAGCATTGCACATAACGGGAAGGAGGGAGTTTTGATTGGCACTCAAGGTGTGAGCCCGTCGCTGAGGCTAAAAATAAATTTGTTTCTTTAACCATCCCCCTGTTCTCACCCCCACCCCGCACCCCCAACACACACAAATGGATTGCGAGGTCGACTAGATTGACGCACTTTAAAAAAAAAAGAAGAAAATTATTTAAAAGAAATAAAAGGAAGAGCCTCGTCTGCCATAGCCGGGCAATGTTAGTAATTACTGTCACTAACGGAACCAGCAGTCACTTCACCCGACACCGTTTTAAACTGAAAGGCCTGTCTTGGTGAAGCTCAACACACAACAACCTTTAATAAACTCCTGAACGCCAGCCATCTGAAACAAAGTCAGTGTGGATAATGAAAACCTTCCCACACAATGCCCTATCAGTTTGCCTTCAGTTTCAGTTCCAAAGTGTCAGACCGTGCGGATTGGTCCATATACGCTTGTGCCTGACCTTCGCAAAAACCCCAGGCACTGATCAGGCTTTTAGATCCAACCTCAGGGTTATGTAAAACATGAACATAAAATGAAACAAAGTAATTAGAAAGAATAATCAAATAAGTAAATACATTGAAACGAACAGCGATGACCGTTTAACTTCGCCACGCACATTTTGCTGCTGACTTATTTTCATTTTTCTTCTTTTCTTTTCTTTTATAGATATATGTTTTTAGAATTCTATTTTCCCATGTCATTTCTTTTCCGTCATTCCTGGTATGTATTTAGAGAAGCTGTAAAATGACCAGTCCATTGTTGTTAGTGTTGTTTTTCACTGAAATTTATCATAATGAATTAGCCAAGGACAGAAATAAATAATTCTCAAAAAATCTTGTTTATATATCATTGATCTTGGCTGAATTACCAGAGTTAACGAAAAAAAAAAAGCTGTCAAATCAAAGAGCGGGGTGGAGAGGGAGTGATACTGACCCCACGTTGCCCCCTTTCTTCCCCCCCCCCTTACCCCCAGTGGAGGAGGGTGTGGGTGGGGGGACCGGAAGGGCCTAGGGGTGAGGAGAAGAGCGGAGGGGGGCAGGGAGGAAAGGGGGTGGGGGGAGGGGTCAGGAGGCCACGTCACAGGCTGGGGACGGGTGGAGGGGCTCAGGTGGAAATGGCTTGGTGATCGTCATTAGTGATGGCTGCTTGTTGGAGGTGTGGCACCGTGTGTGTATGTGTGTGTGCGCCGCGTTCGTGCGTACGCGTGTGTGTGTGTGTGTGTGTGCGTGTGTGTGTGCTCGCGCACGCGCGCGCGAGTGTGTGTGTATGGAAGGGGTGTTTGTGTGGGGGTGTGTATGTGAATGGAGGTCAGCCGGGCTGGGGAAATTGAAGGGTGCGGGCCACCCAGCGTACGATGGTGACCACCGTGCCGAATTCATTGTGTCACTTGTTTCAGGGGGAGACCACATCTGCTGCTGTAGGTTGTGTATACAGGCGGCGTTTTCAGACAGACAGTGTGACGGTGACAGCGCCTTTCACAAACAGAATGGGGGAAGTGGGTTGTGGGAGTTTAAAAACAGCAACAACAAAAGCAAAAACAAAGAAACCAAAAAAAACCCAAAGGAACTGGAAGGGGGGAGGGGATGGGTCAGTGAGGGAGACGAAGACAGAGAGGTGGGGGGATGGGCTGGGGGAGGGGGGGGGGGTTCCAGCAAACATCCACAAGGTGATACGATACGATCTTATTTTTTTCCTTTTTTTTTTTTTTTTCTTTTTGCAAGTGTCTTTCCGAAGAACGTGTGTCGTCCGTGTTTCGAGAACTGTGAATTGAAAACGACTTGTCATTATTGTTTTTTCCTTTCTTTCTTTTCTTTTCTTTTTTTGTTTTTTATTTTAAAAAAAATAGTTTCTTTTTATTTTGTCTTCTATTTCGGTTTTTTTTTCTGTCACCCAATGGCTCTTTCTGTCTCTCTCGCTCTCTGTCTCTGTCTCTCTGTGCGTTTTCTTCTTGTTATTCACTTTGCTTTTTTTTTCAAGCTTTTTTTTTATCTTTTCGTTTTCAAGATGGCATGGTGAAAAGAAGCTTTTAGCTTACCCTTTTACCCTCAGTATAAAACATTTCAGTTTGAGCTCTCCCCCGCCCAGACCTCTCTCCTCCCCCTCCCCCCCCCCCCCCCCTCACTTACCTCCCACCCATCTTGTCAACGTCTATCTTTCTGTTTCATCTTTCCCCCTCCTCCATCTTCTTGGTGCTGTTCCTTTTGTTGTTCTTGCTGTGTTTGCCGCTGTGCAGACAGGGATTTCATCAAAATGAAGAGAGAGAGACAGACAGACAGATACAGAGAGAGAAAGATTCACAGAGAGAGAGAGAGAAACAGACAGACAGACAGATGCAGAGAGAGAAAGATTCACAGAGAGAGAGAGAGAGAAACAGACAGACAGACAGATGCAGAGAGAGAAAGATTCACACAGAGAGAGAGAAACAGACAGACAGACAGATGCAGAGAGAGAAAGATTCACAGAGAGAGAGAGAGAAACAGACAGACAGACAGATGCAGAGAGAGAAAGATTCAGAGAGAAAGAGAGAGAAACAGACAGACAGATGCAGAGAGAGAAAGATTCACAGAGAGAGAGAGAGAAACAGACAGACAGATGCAGAGAGAGAAAGATTCAGAGAGAGAGAGAGAGAGAGAGAGAGAGAGAGAGAGAGAGAAACAGACAGATGCAGAGAGAGAGAGAGTTGCATGCCTGATATGACTGCAATTTCTTTTCTCGTCAGTTATCTCTGCAACCCCCCTGCGCCCCCCACCCCCATCACCCTCCCCCCACTCCCCTCCCCCTCCCTGCCCCATTCCGCCAACTCCCACGGTAAATGATCTAGAGACGTCACTCACAATTTAGTCGTGTTCCCAATCTCTGCGGAAAACACGCACGCACGCACGCGCGCACACACACACACACACACATGCACGCAGGCATGCTCACACGTACGCACGCACACACACACACACACACACACACACACACACGCACGCACGCACGCACACACACACACACACACACACACACACACACACACAC
>NC_134885.1:13920424-13930424 GCF_041734735.1 Babylonia areolata | reverse complement strand
ATTCGGACCTGCTCCAAGTGCCCCTTACATTTTAAGGACACAGGTTGCTGCTATGGACACACTGCGGGGGGAGAGGGTTGAGGGGAAAGGGAGAGGGGTGCAGGTGAGGGGAGGGAGGGTGGGGGGTGAGGGGGCGTGGTGGTGAGGGGGGGGTCAGTGTTGGGAGGGGCTGGTGGGAGATGAGAGGCTGGGTTGAATAGCGGAGTGTGGACATTGGGTGAGGGGTGAGGTGGGGTGGGTGGGGGGCGTTTGTTTACGAGTGGTGCACCTTGCTGGGTCTTCCTCTCTGTCTGTCTGTCAATCTGTCTGTCTGTATGTCTCTTTCTCTGCTCTCTCTCTCTTTCTCTCTCTCTCTCTCTCTCTCTCTCTCTCTCTCTGTTTTCTTCTCTCTCTCTGTTTATTGTCTCTGTCTGTGTCTCCCCCCCCCCCCTCTCTCTCTCTTTCATGTGTGTGTGAAGGAGGTGTGTGTGGAGGGGGGTATGGGGCACGCGTGTGTGTGTTGGGGAGTGGAGGGGCGGTGCGCGCGAGCGGGCGTGTGTGTGTGTGTGTGTGTGTGTGTGTGTGTGTGTGTGTGTGTGTGTGTGTGTTTCTATCTCTGTGTTTTCATTCTTCTGTCTGTCTGTCTGTCTCTCTAGATTAGCAAGGACAGATTGGAAGAATAGGCTATACTTAAAATTTTAATCCTTGAATGGAAACGTTTTGAGTTCTGAGTTCTCTCTCTCTCTCTGTCTCTGTGTGTGTGTCTCTCTCTGTCTCTCTCTGTCTCTCTCTCTCCCTGCTTCTTCTTCCTCCTCACCCCCGTCCTCAAGGCCAGAGTGACTGTCAATTGTCAGGGATGAAGTTTTCCTGTTTTCACTGGTTGGCATCACGTGCCAGGCTGTCACACCGTCCTTTGGGCCACTGACAGCGGAGAGCACGTCATGACTCTTCTGTGTGTGTGTGTGTGTGTGTGTGTGTGTGTGGTGTAGTGTGTGTGTGTGTGTGTGTGCGTGTATGTGTGTGTGTCTGGTATAGTGTGTGTGTGTGGTGTAGTGTAGTGTAGTGTAGTGTGTGTGTGTGTGTGTGTGTGTGTGTGTGTGTGTGTGTGTCTGGTGTAGTGTGTGTGTGTGTGTGTGTGTGTGTGTACGCGCGCGCGCATGTGGGCGTGTTTCTTACCTCGCCATTGCTTGCACTAATGCTTCCTTTCTCAAACAACCGGTCACGCATTCATTTATGCAAGCGTGCTGACTCTGTCTTTCACTCAGTCTGTATGTCTGACTGACTGTCCGTCTCTCTCTCTCATTCTGTCTCATTGGCTCTCTCTCTCTCCCCCCTCTCTCTCTTTTTCACTCTTTCTATCTCACACCCGCCCACCCACCCTCTTGCACATACTCACGCAGACACTCACGCGCGCACACACACACACACACACACACACGAGCGTACACACACACACACACACACACACACACACACACACACAGCCTCTCTCTTTGTCACGCGTGCGCGCGCACGCACACTCACGCGCGCGCACATAAGCGCTTAGTGCCCGTGCTTCTCGAAACAATGTGAATTTTCTTATTTGGAAAGGAAAACCACGTTGGAGTTGATTTCAATAATGGTGACTGGTTATGGGGACAGATTATCGTGCGATCAATACTTTCTAGTTCTGATCTTTCTGTTTTGTTCTTCTTCTGGTGGTGTTGTTTTTTTCTCAGTAGTTTATACCTTTAAAGAGAGAGAGAGAGAGAGAGAGAGAGAGAAGGTGGGTGGGTGGATTGGAGGGGTTAGGGTGTAAGGTAAGTGGATCTGGGGGGAGGGGGGGGGGGCTAACGTCAGAAATAACCAGTCGCATTCTTTTTGAACGCCTGACTCCATTCCCGACCATCCTCAAAATGCAGGGGGTGAGGGGGTGGGCGTTTCAGCCACATGTCCAACTCCATAAATGGCGGCAGTATGTGTCTGTGTGTGTCTGTGTGTGTGTCTGTCTGTGTGGTCAGAAAAAAGAACAGCTCAGAGAGGACCCAGAACACAGGGATCTCCGGCGCAGGCTGAGGCAGGGAGGGAAACCATTGATGTCGTCTCTTTGACAAACAGCCTCCGTGGGCAGGAGTCCTGTGTGGATTAACACAGGCAGCCTCAAACATCTGTTGTCCTCTGTCTCTCTCTTTCTCTCTCTCTCTGTCTGTCTGTCTGCCTCTCTCTCTGTGAAATATATATAAGTAGATAGATTGACTGATTGAGGAAAACGCTGCAACGAAATAAGTTTTAATCACACAACCGCTGAAAGGGGGAAAGCTACTGTATAAAGACCCCATGATACACACTCCCACACAAGCACACAAGCGCACACACACACACACACACACACACACACACACACACACACACACACACACACACACGCCAAGCAGAGAGGTCTTTGACAAAATAGAATAAATGAAATACAGCAACAAGGACAGCATCAGCAACAAACGACACGAAGCTTTGAGGAAAGTGGTAATCCCTGTGCTTGACGCGGTCGATGAGGGGAACAAACCCATTGATCCACGGCCCAGTTGGACCACAAAGACGGGAGCCTGAGCCACCAGTCATCCGGCCAGCAAACAAAAGCCCCCAACACCAAAGACCAGTCATAATCCGATAAACCAAACCGCCCTGTAAAGCTGACCGCTCCTTCCCCTTCCCCTCCCTTCTGTGTGTGTGTGTGTGTGTGTGTGTGTGTGTGTGTGTGTTCTTCCACATTCGCAAAATAAAAAGAAGAAGAAAAGAAGAAACTGCCATCCCGCTCGTGAGAATGGAAGTGAAATATTCGCACAAAAACAAAACAAAAGAAAGCAACAACAAAAGAAGAAGGGAGAGAAAAAAAAAGGGGGGGGGTGTGTGTGAGAAGAGCGTTCGAAAAGATGACCCCCCACTCCCCCCGCACCCTCACCCCCTAAAACTTCTTATGAGGACCGAAAAACAAACTCCCCACAAGAACTGGCTGGAAGAAGAAAGCGAACCGTGGAAACGTAAAACGAAGCTTTTCAACAAGGTATTGATCCTGTTCCGGTCCAAAACTCCTAGGTCCACACAAGAGGACAAACGGCAGATATTTTGTGTCCACCGTCATGACTTCGTCTGTGCAGAGGAGGGAGAGTGAGAGTGGGGAGGAAGAGGAGGAGGGGATGGTGGGCGTGTGGAGGGGGGGGGGGGGGGGGGGTTGGGGTTGGGAGGAGAGGTATCACTGTGGCCTCCCAGTTGTTGGTCCATCGTGCGTGCGTTCTCCTTGGTGGCTTTGAAGTTCTCCGGCGTCTCTGTGAGTCAGTCACTAAATGCTATCTTCCCTGTTTTTTATCGTCATTGACTGGGCTGGGGAACGGGCGGTTTATGGTTTCATCGGTTTGTCCGTAGTTATGTTTGTCTGTCCGTCTGTCTGTCCGTCTGTCTGTCTGTCTCTGCGCTCTCCTGGATTCTCCTCTCTTTCTCCCCCCTTCTCCTCCGCCCCTTTCTCTGCCTCTGGTTCTTGCACATGTTGCCATGTTATGTTGACTATCCAGTTATCCCCCTTTATGAGACGTAATGATCTAAGGTATGAGTGAACAGTCTGTCTCTTTCACTTTCTCTCTCATTGTCTGTCTGTCTGTCTGTCCCCCTCTCTCCCTCTCTCTCTCTCTCTCTCTCTCTCTCTCCCCACCCTCCTATGCCTACTGTGTCTGTCTGTCTCTCCCTCTCCTTGTTCCCCCCCCACCCCTCTCTCTCTTTCTCACAGAGAGGAATTCGCAACACCGTGCACGGATGTACGTGTTGTCAGTTGTCTCCCTTGACGTGGATTCCAGACCGCTCCGTCACTTGTCTGGAGACTGGGGAACCTTGAGCTCTGCATGCAGCCCCTTTGGCAGAGGCTCCATCACGTTTCTTACACGTTCCACAGTCTGCATCAAATTTATCCCCCCGCCCCCCACCCCAAGCTCTCCCGACGCTTCCGAAGAATAGAAATTCTCACGGATGCCTGCCCGCTTTTCCTTTTCTTTGATAAATCGATTCATTTGTTTATTTAGCTAGTTACTTTGTCATTTATTGTTTTATCCAGGCGATTAAAAGGTTTTCTGAGGGGGGGAGGGGGATGTTGTCCCGTGATGTGTCAGAAGTGGCTGTCTATTGGAGGGGTGGGTGCTCTGTTCTTTGTGACCTTTTTGACAGTAAGGTCAGGGTCACTTCAAAGAGTCATCGTGTCGTCAGGGCACAACACGTCCAGTGTCACCAAGGTCTGACGGCCAGTTGGTGACACAGAAATGCCCGAAAAATTGTTCAAAGAACAACTGTGAACTGCTCTTCAACTCTTCTTACATCTGTTGACAGCAGAGAAACCAACAGATACACGAAACACACACACACACACACACACACACACACACACACACACACACACACACACACACACACACACACACACACACACACACACACACACACACACACACACACACACGGCTCATACCGTGCTACCAAATTATCTTCGCCGTTGATTCTTAATTATTGAATTGAATTGATTAACGAACACGTCCCTCGGAACCGATAAATATACCAGACTTGCTCAGCACAAAGCAAGCATGAGCTGTAGAAAAGAAATAAAAGAGTATGACCGACGAAAATGAAAATTACGAACATGAAATAAGGAAGGGGTTGCGTGATATTTGATTCGTCCACTGCGGACAGACAAAGCGAAACACACACGGGGTCCTTCCTATGTAGGAGACAGGACGTGTCAATGACAAAAACCAAAAGCAAAAAATTCAAAAGCGGAACGCTGTCATCAAGGAAGACTTGCAGCATTGAGGGAGAGAGGGAAGAGAGGTGGGGGGAGGGGGGATATAAAGGGGAGGGAAGGAGGGAGGGGGGAGCCATTAAGAGCCATCAGGCGTTGCCGTTCCAGCGATCGTCCCGTCTTTCGCCTCAGCGCCCCCTACATGAGGGGAGACAACAGAGCCCCCCACACAGCTGGTTTGCTTATACTGGCTGGTTTGGATTGCTTTCGTGTTTTTTCTGTGTGTGTTTTTGTTTGTTTGTATGTTGCGTTCTTCTCCTTTGTTTTGCTTTGTTTCGTTTCACTGCTTTCTTTTCTGCTTATTTGTTTGCGTAGTGTGTTCTTCTTCCTTCTCCTTTGTATTGTTTTGTTTCCTCCTTGTTTTGTCTCTTCCTTTGTTTTCCTGTTGACAAACTGTGTCCAGAAGCCCTGATATGATAGGCCGTGTGCGGGTCGGACATGGCTGTCAGCAGCATGGCTCGTTTTACACTGTTTTGGCCTGTTTCTCTTCGCCTTTCTTCTGTCGTCATTGTTGCATTTTGCTTTGTTTGGTGCTCGGAATCTTCCTTGTGTTTAGCCCCGCCCCCTCCCCTCTCTCCCACCCCCCCTACACCACCACCTCCCTTTTTGCTGTATTTGTTTTTGTTTTTCATACCTGTCTTGTTTCATATGCTGTTGTTTTTTTTTGTTGTTCTTGTTGTTGTTGTTGTTTGTTTTTGTTGTTTTTTTCCGCCTTCTCCTGTGAGATCAGCTAGGGAAAGATGTCGGACATCTTAAAGTGTGCGATCTTTCTTATTATTCTTATTCTTTTTTCGTCGTCTTCTTTTTTTTTTTTTATCATAGCCAATCATCCAAAAATCAAGTATGGTGTGATCACAAATTCTTTTAGATTGATTTTTTTTCAATTGAAACAGGAGAGAAATATAGACCAACAGCAAAGTCTGAAACAAAAAGAAGACAAAACCAAACATAGACAAAACTAAACACCAAACAAAAAGAAGATAAAACCAAACACAAACACAAAGAAGACAAAACCAAACGAAAAGAAGACAAAACCAAACAAAAAGAAGACAAAACCCAACACAAAAGGACAGTGAAACAGAAAGCAGTGGGAAGGAAGGAGGGATGGAAGAGAGGGAGGGGCCGGAGAGAAGGGGGTGGAGAAGGGTGAGGTAGGGGTATGGGGGGCACGGGGGGTTGTCGGCCATTAAGACCCATCAGGCGTTGCTGTTCCGGTGATGACGTGTCCCTCGCCTCAACGCCCTCGTTTGGGGCGCGCGTCACTCGCAGCGACCGTGGAGACAACACTGCCGCCAGGGCAATCTTTGTCTCTTGTTGTTATCTTCGTCTTATTATGTTTTGATTTGTTTCATTTCGGTTATTTTATTTCATTTCGTTTGTTTTAGATTTATTTTATATTATCTTTTTTTTTCCATTTATTTTCGATTTAGTTTATATTACTTTGTTTCATTTCGTTTTATTTCATTTTATATTGGTGGGTGTTGTGTGAGCGTGTTTCGTTTCCATATTGGAGGTGTGATGCCTTGTTTTGTTTTCAGGCTTTTTGTTTAAGCTTTCTTTTTTTTTTCTTCTTTTGTTTTGTATGGGGGCAGGGGGGGGGGGTAGGGGGTCCGGGGGGAGGGGGGGGGAGGGGCAATTTCTTTACAGCTTGTTCGCCCTAAAGACCCCCACCTCCCTGCATATCTCTTTTAACTCGTGTTCAATAGTTTTCGCGTAATTTTTTCGGTTCAATATTTACCGTAAAAACATCACTTAAAAAAAAAAAATCTTGAGGGTGGGTTAAAGTTCAGTTAAACACTTATCGATAAAGTTTATACCTATGCGCATATTTATGTCTGTGAACTTGAATTTAAAAAAAACTCGCAGGCGCGTGCATTCATTCACTCACCTGCGTGCACGTACGTACATATATTCATAAGAACCTGCGTATGAATATTACGCATTCATTTTGCACTGCGTAATGGCGGCTGAAGAAATATATTGGCAAACAACACCTTCACGTTTTCGCGCGTTCAGACACATACACACACGCCCGCACACAAATGCACACAAACACACAGAGAAAAGCATACACACACACATGCATGCATGCATTCACACACACACACACACACACACACACACACACACACACACACACAAACACACACATATATATATATATATATGTATATATATATATACATACACACACGCGCGCGCGCGTTTCTTTTAAAACAAACGAAAAGAAACAATAAGTAATGCCTGGAAGTGCGATCGAAGCTAAAAACACTTGAATAAATGAATTAATTAATTAATCTACAGATAGATTAAACAGGGGAAAAAATGTTTATGCTATCGATGCTTTAGGCGAATAAATGAATAAATAAATAAATAAATAAACAAATAGATAAATAAATAAATGATTTTTTTTTGCTTTATGGATGCTTTGGGGCAGTAAACTCGACCCGTATGTCTCTCTTTTTCTCAGCCCGTCCCGCACACACGTACAAACACGCGCGCGCGCGCACATACACTCTCTGTCCTCCCCCCTTTCACACACACACACACACACACACACACACACAGAGGAATGATTGACGCCCATGGCATTGAGGTGGACCAGGCTGGTCAAGGGTCACGATGACCCGTGTCCAAGAGAGGAAGTACACCTCACAGCCAGCTGGGGTCATTCAGCCCGCCTGCCCGCCCGCCTGTGGTCAACAGACAACATCGCAGTGCTCCCCACTTCCCTGAACACAGCTGGGGCTTTTTCACGACTGTCGTTACAGCTTGATGTTCTTTGTTTATCTTCTGCATAAAATGTTCGTTGTTGATTTTTTATTTATTTTTTTCTATTTATTAAAAACAGCAACAACAACAAAAAGAAACTTTTGTTACATTCCAGTAGTAGACTTGTCACGCGTCTGGATACCCACATTGCAGAGACTTCAACACGCGCAGACACAGACACACGTGTGTTATCACACACACACACACACACACACACACACACACACACACACACACACATCAAACAGAGGCAGAGATAGACGGAACACTGTGTGAGTGTGATTGTCGTTATATTGTCATTTTATTGATATCTTTTCCACACATAGAGAGAGAGAGAGGTGGGGAGGAAGGGGGGGGGGCTGAAGGGAAAAGAAAGAACGGAAAGTAATTGAAGTCCCTTTTATTATTATTCATTTTATTTTCAGCCTTATTGGACCGAGAGGGGTGGGGAAAGAGAGGACATTGTGTAAATGTGATTCCTTGTATCCCCATTTTATTTTCACCCGACAAAGAGAGAGTGGTTGGAGGGAGGGAAGGGGGGGCACAATGTGTGAATGGGATTTGTTTTACTCCCCTTTTAGTTTCACTCTAGAGATAAAGGGTAGAGGGGAGGGGAACGCACAATGATTATTCATTTCATGTTCTTTTCATCCACAGAGAGGGTCACAGACACAGAAAGGGACAGGGAGATAGGAACAGACAGACAGACAGATAGACATACACAGACAGACAGACAGAGACAGCTTTGTAACCCAGTTTATTTTCATGTTGTTGTTTTTCTTGGCTGGAGGCAAGGTGGGGCTGGGTAAGGGGAAGGTGTGGGACAGAAGCAGGAAGACGTGATAACACGTGGTTGCTAGGTCACCAAGAGGACGTCCTGCCGAGAAGCTGTCGTTTGATAGGAGGCAGGCTGTTGGTCTCTTCTCTCTCTGCCAGCCTGTCTGTCTGTCTGTCTGTATCTCTCTGTCGCTCGCAAACAGCAGCAACAACGACGACAACAACCACAGACACACACAGACTCGCACACACACACACACACACACGCACACGCACACTCCGTTACTCTTGAAGCGTGCATAAGCGTGGTGAGAAAGAGAGAAAAGGAAAGAGTGAAAGGGTTGGGGAGGGAGACATAGGGGGATTGAGAGGTGACAAGCAGGCTCTCTTGTAGAGTTAAGCCGCCTTGAACATTCCCAAACACACCATTAACTTCGTGTCTTAAATGATGGCAGCAGACATTGGGCATGTCTTTAGCAGCTCTCTACAGACGGCAGACTAGACGTCTAAAGCCTGCAACCAGACAGGTCTTCACCGGAAAGAAGGTCTCCAGAGCAAGTCTCTAAAACCCGCTGCATACTGATCGCCGGAGGTTGAGAGGGTTTCCATAAGGAGATGCTGCTGTTAATGTATATATGGTGATTTTTTTTTCTTCACATTTTAAGTGTGTGTGTGTGTGTGTGTGTACGTGTCTGTGTGTGTGTGTGTGTGTGTGTGTGTGTGTGTGTGTGTGAATATTTTCCTGGTTATGGGGGAACCGGAACGCCACGACTTTAAACCGTAAACAAAAGATTGTTGGTTAACTTTTGTCCCCTTGCGTCAACACGAACTCCCCTCTGGGTTTTTTTTTTTGTTTTTTTTTTGTTTTGTTTTTTTAAGAGCAGCGGCAAGTACTAAAAAGTCATTGATTACATGGGTTTGTCGCGAGAAAAGTAGGTTGGTTCGCTTATTTGCAGTGTATTGATCGAAACTGGTGATTTTTGTTCACATTTTCAGTTTTTAGTGTGTGTGTGTGTGTGTGCGCGCGCGCGCGCGCGTGCGTGTGCTGTGTGTTTTGCAATTTGCCATTGAACCTCAGCTGTGTGCAGGGTATAACAGCAGTGGAGTGAGACTGATTTCAGACCACCCGCTCCGTTACGCTTGGAGACTTGGAAGAGAATGCATGATCGGCCCCCTCAACCCCCAGTCCTACCCCACCCCCTTGTCAGCTAGTCTGCTTGTCCTCCGTCTTTACATCAGTCTGTCTGTCTGTCTGTCTGTGTCTGTGTGCCCCCTCACTCCCCTCTTTGTACAGCTGTCTCTCGCACTCAGTCATCACAGTGTCATTCAGTGTTTGAAACGTTTCACGCCTTGGTAAGGTGCCAGACCAGCTCACAGAACACTCCAGCCTCTCCAGCCCCTCTCTTCTGCTGACCAGGACCACAATTTCCCTTCTGCTTTCTCTTCAAACCGCCGCTCCCTGTTGAGGTTTGAGGATCGGTGTGAGAACGAGATTCCAGTCTTGCCGTGAACCCCCACCCCCTCCTCCCCCCACTAAGGGGTGTATAATGGCGCCCCCTCCTCCCCCCACTAAGGGGTGTATAATGGCGCCCCCTCCTCCCCCCACTAAGGGGTGTATAATGGCGCCCCCTCCTCCCCCCACTAAGGGGTGTATAATGGCGC
>NC_134885.1:13910424-13917924 GCF_041734735.1 Babylonia areolata | reverse complement strand
ATTCCATTTTCCATCTTAACATAAACATGTTGATATTTTAAACTGTACACAAATTCATCAATGATTCCAGTAGATTTTAAGTATGCACTGTTCTCGTTGTGTAGGTGTGACTCACCATATCTTCTGTTCTGAACATATTGTAATCTTTCCATACTTCCTGCGGCGGTTTATTAAGGTATAGTATCGGTGTAAAAATGATAAACAGATGAAAATATCAATATTAGCCACAACAGTTTTTGCTTTTTTTCTTCCCGGGGAAAAACAAAACCTTGTCGTTTATGATAATACCTTGCAGCGTCAATCTCTGCCACGTTTTTCCGAACCTTAGCGTGGAAGCAATGAACTCATATCCACCGTGTCCAGGGCTTGGCACAGGAAGGCGCGGCCCACTTCTCCCCTTCCGCTGTTTCAGCCTTCCCCAGCTGGTCAGGTACTCATTCACACCTGGGTGGAGTGAGGGCAAATCGGAGTACAGTTCTTTCCCAAGGACACAACACCATGCCGAAACGGGGCCTCGAACCCTGATCACTGGTGAACACTGGGTCACAAGTCCAAGGCCAAGCCAAGTCTGCCGCGGCGCCCCCTCAGCACTGTGTCCTTGTGGTGTTAACAGACGGCAGGCGCCCCCTCAGCACTGTGTCCTTGTGGTGTTAACAGACGGCAGGCGCCCCCTCAGCACTGTGTCCTTGTGGTGTTAACAGACGGCAGGCGCCCCCTCAGCACTGTGTCCTTGTGGTGTTAACAGACGGCAGGCGCCCCCTCAGCACTGTGTCCTTGTGGTGTTAACAGACGGCAGGCGCCCCTTCAGCACTGTGTCCTTGTGGTGTTAACAGACGGCAGGCGCCCCCTCAGCACTGTGTCCTTGTGGTGTTAACAGACGGCAGGCGCCCCTTCAGCACTGTGTCCTTGTGGTGTTAACAGACGGCAGGCGCCCCCTCAGCACTGTGTCCTTGTGGTGTTAACAGACGGCAGGCGCCCCCTCAGCACTGTGTCCTTGTGGTGTTAACAGACGGCAGGCGCCCCCTCAGCACTGTGTCCTTGTGGTGTTAACAGACGGCAGGCGCCCCCTCAGCACTGTGTCCTTGTGGTGTTAACAGACGGCAGGCGAAGAATGTGGGGTGAGGTGTGCAGGAGGGAGAGAAGGGGAGAGGAGGACAAAGGGAAGGAAGGAAGGAAGAAGATGACAATGGGATGAGGTGGGGGAAGTAAAGAAAAGTGAAATTGGAGAAAAGAGAAAAACCAAAAAGAACAGAAAACGGAGTGGTGGGATCTTGAAACAGGGAAAGAAAGACAGAAAAGGAACAACAACAGAAATAATCCAGAAAGCAAACCGTCACATCATATTAGTATTACTGTCGCCTTGCCAATGTGGTTTCTTCCAATGAAAAGACATTAGGGCACTCAGAGATCTTCTGCCACATGCGTTGTCTGTGCCGTTCCTCAGATACCGAGTTACTCGCCGTGCTCCGTTCTGTGTTAGACACCGAGAAGTTTGTTGTAGCTGCTGGCGTGTGTCGGCTTTCATGTGGTTGATTATTAGCGCACGTAAAAGAACCCACGGCAACAAACGGGTTGTTCCTGGCAAAATTCTGTAGAAAATCCACGTCGATAGGAAAAACAAATAAAACTGCACGCAGGAAAAGAAGAAAAAAAAGAAAAAAAGGTGGCGCTGTAGTGTAGCGACGCGCTCTCCCTGGGGAGAGCAGCCCGAATTTCACACTTGTGATAAAAAGCAATACAAATACAAATATTATTATCATCAGTGTGGTTGATTGTAAAACAACAACCAGGATTATTTTTTCATGGACCCACATTTCTCGTGATGTTTTTTTCTTTACTTTTCTTTCTTTCTTATCATCACACACACACACACACACACACACACACACACACACACACACACACACACACATATATATATATACACACACACACACATTTTTTTAACTGGTAATGTGAGTCCAAACAAATTCCGATATTGGAGTGAGGTACATAACAACTATATGCCTAAATATTGTTTTCCTGGGTTCACAGTGCTTGTGACACTGGGTTTGTTTTTTTAAATATTATTTTGTGCCATGTTGTGTTATTTTGTACTGAACTGTAGTGCACTCTGTGCTGTGCTGTGTAATGTTATTATCATATTACACAACAAAGTGTCGGGTTATGCCCCATGTGCTGATGTAGCGACACGTTCTTTTCTGGACTGTTTCTAACCTTTCTTTGGGGAAGAAAACAGTTTTCACAATAGACAGACATACAGACAGCATGACATGGGGAAAACAACCCACCACCACCAAGATGTCATTGTGGCCCCTCTCCTTGTCAGACAATGTCGGGGATGTTTTCTGCCTCCTCCAGACCTACACAGGATCAATCCAGTTCCAGAGAGCACCCAGTGCAAGCCTTTGTACCAAGAACAAACTCGAGGCAACACTCACGCACGCACGCACGCACGCGCGCGCGCACACACACACACACACACACACACACACACACACACACACACACACACACACACACATGGAAAAGCAAATATAAAAACAACAACTTTTTCTTCGATAAAGAGTTAACTGGAGTTGTCTTACGCACGCACACACACACACACACACACACACACACACACACACACACACACATCGGGAAAAACAAAACAACAACAAAAAAGTTTTTTTCCGGTAATGAGTTAACTCGAGTTGTTGTCTCAGATTCTACCTTCATCTCAGCAAGATCAGTTACGGAACACGATTTGCAGGGAGAAGGTGTGTGTGGAGGGGGGGAGGGGGGCAGGGGGGAAGAGGAGGTGAGGTATCTTGAGGGACTTGTGAGATGGGGGAGGGGAGGGGAGAAAGAGAGAGTATATTTAGACAGTGAAATTGCATTGCCAGAATAAGGGGGATGTGTGTGTGTGTGTGTGTGTGTGTTTCTCTCTGTGTGTGTCCGCGTGTGTGTGTGTGTACGTGCGTGTGTGTGTGAGTGTGTGTTGAGAAGTGATGGTGACACAAAGAGAGAGAGAGAGAGAGGAGGAGGAGTAGTTAGTGCGGAGTGCCGCGGAGGAAGAGAGTAGGGTGGTGATGGAGGGGAGGGGGGGAGTGAGCAATGAAGGCGAGGAGGAGGAGATGGGGGGTGAAGGAGGAGGGGGGTAGAGAGGGAGCGAGGGGGGTTGGGGGATGGGGGGGAATCAGGAGGCTGGAGTCACGAAACATCAGCCACCGTTTTGTTTTCTCAGACGAAAACTGTCAGGCGAGTTTTCATTAAAAGACCTGAAATTCCAGCCCCGCGCGTGCCTGGCAGGGTCGGTTGACAAGACGGCAGATGAATGTCGTCGTCATGATTTTCTGTGGACGGAGGAGGGGCCGGGGGTGGGGGGAGAGAAGAAAGGAGGGAGGGAGGGAAGAAGAAAAGGAGGAGAAGGAGAAAGAGGAGTCAGAAAAGGGAGAAGGGGAGTGAAAAGGAGGAGTGAGAGATGAGACAGAGAGAGGGGGCGTGGGGGGCACACACACAAGCGCGCACTTGCACGTACTCTCACACACACACACACACACACACACACACACACACACACACACGTGCGTGCGCGCGCTGTCACATGAAGACAGAACGGACGTTCGTTGGTTGGTTCATATACTGAGAGGAGAGACAGACAGACAGACAGACAGACAGACAAGACAGACACCCACACCCACAGATCACATAAAAACAAAGGACACTGGTTTGCCATGTCTTCTTCTGCCTCATAAATTTTCTGCTGCCGATCAGTTTAAGGGAGGAACGGAGATGGTTGGGTGGCGGTGGGTGGGGTGGAGGTGGGGGTATTGAGGGCAGAAGACGAGGGGGTGGGGAGGGGCGGGGGGGTCATGAGGGGAGCACGGAGTTTCACCCCGAGATGAGGAGGAGGGTGGAATCTTGGAAAGGTTGCTGTTGCAGGAGGTGGGGAGGGAGTGGTGGGGGGGAAAAAGATATTGATTCATTTGTTTCATTATCTGTTTATTTGTTGAACAGTTTATGTATATGTTTGTTTGCTTATTTGTTAATTCACCCATTCATGTACCTAGTTTTCTATTTTATTTATTTGTGTATTTATTTATCTATTTTCCTACAGGAACGAGCCATTGCATGTTTGTTGTCGTAAAAGTTCGTTCAGGGCAGTTCATTGAATGATGGTTTTTGTCAAGTTTGTCCCTTCTTCTTCATATCTCTCTCTCCCACTCCTTCTCTTCCATCTCTTCCCTCTCTCTCTCTCTCTCTGTCTCTTCCCTCTCTCTCTCTCTCTCTCTCTCTCTCTCTTCCTGTTCCTTATCATGCCTATGTCTGTCCCTCTTTTTCTGTTTGAATTTTGTTTTGTTTTGTTTTTGTTTTTGTTTTGTTTTTGTTTTTTGCTCACCAACTCAGGAAGTACAATAAGGATGCAAACATGCAGACATGCGTGATTATTAAACCAATACATTCGGTTAAAAAACAACAACAACAAAAACTCGCGCACACACATGCATGAACACACAGACAGACAGACAGACAGACAAAGGATAGCGAGCGAAGAAGGGCTGGAAGCCTCTGTTCCACATTTCCTGTTTGATCGGGAGAGAACTGAAGAAAATGAGCATGTGGGAAGGAAGGAAAGAGAAGAGAAAAGAGAGAGGAAGAAAGAAGGGTAAAGACAGCATTAGGGGAAACAAAGGGAGGGGGGGCTGAGGGAGGTATGGGGGGCAGTGGGGAGGGGGGTCCAGCTGAGAAAAAGGTGGGCTGGGTGTGGGAAAAGTGGGAAGGGGGTTGATGCTGACGACTGGAACGGGGCTGCAGCGGGAGACAGAATGTGACGTCAGCACTGGAGTGACAGTGGGGTGGGGGGGGGGGACATGGAGGGGGGCGGGGAGAGGGAGGTGGTGTTATCACAAGAAGCAGGGAGGAGGTGGACAACGAGGTGGGGAGCGAGGGGGTGGGGTGGGGGCGGAGTTGGAGGGTTGAGGTGGTGGAGGAAGTAAGCTCCATTTCCGGTTTCAGTTTCAGTTTCTCAAGGAGGGGTCACTGCGGTTCGGACAAAAACCATTTGGAAGTGAGAGAGAGAGAGAGAGAGAGAGAGAGAGAGAGAGAGAGAGAGAGAGAGAGAGAGAGAGAGAGAGAGAGAGAGAGGTGGAAAGGAGGTGAGGACTTGGAGAACAGCAACAATTCATTCAGCACGCACACACACACACACACACACACACACACACACACACACACACACACACACACACACACACACACACACGGAGAGAGAGAGAGAGAGAGAGAGATGTCATTGAGAAGTTGACTACTGTCAGAGAGGACAGACTCATGCGAGAAAGACAGAGAACGACATGGGTGTTGCATTGTTGGACCGTTTAGCAGAGACCAGGTGGGTGGGTGGAGGGAGAGACATGAGAGACAGAGAGAGATGAGAGAATGTGTGTGAGAGAGAGAGAGAGAGAGAGAGGGGTGAAGGGGGAGAGATGTGTGTGTGTGAGAGAGAGAGAGAATGTGTGTGTGTGAAAGAGAGAGAGAGAGTATGTGTGTGAGAGAGAGAGAGAGAGTATGTGTGTGAGAGAGAGAGAGGAGGGGGAGAGAGATGTGTGTGTGTGAGAGAGAGAGAGAGAGAGAGAGAGAGAGAGAGAGAGAGAGAACGTGTGTGTGTGACAGAGAGGTGGAGAGAGAGTATGGGTGTGTGAGAGAGAGAGAGAGAGAGAGAATGTGTGTGAGAGAGAGAGAGATGAGTGAGAGGGTGAGGGGGAGAGAGATGTGTGTGTGAGAGAGAGAGAGAGAGATGAGAGAAAGGGGAAGGGGGGGGGGAGAGATGTGTGTGTGTGAGAGAGAGAGAGAGAGTGTGTGTGTGAAAGAGAGATGAGAGAGAGGGGAAGGGGGAGAGAGATGTGTGTGTGTGAGAGAGAGAGAGTGTGTGTGTGTGAAAGAGAGAGAGGGGGGGGAGGGGGAGAGAGATTGTGTGTGAGAGAGAGAGAGAGAGAGTGTGTGTGTGTGTGAGAGAGAGAGAGAGAGAGAGTGTGTGTGTGTGTGAGAGAGAGAGAGAGAGTGTGTGTGAGAGAGAGAGAGAGAGAGTGTGTGTGTGAGAGAGAGAGAGAGAGAGTGTGTGTGTGTGAAGGAGGGATGGAGGGATCTAAAGGAGAGAGAGAGAGATGGGGAAGGGACGGGGTCGGGGACGGAGATGGGACCGTACTGTTCAGAATTCTGTTCCGGTTTGTCACAACAGATTTTTTCCATGTGAAATTTGGGCTGCTTTTCCCTGGATGAGCGCGCCGCCACAGTGCAGCGCCACACATATTTCCTGTGCAGTTTGTTGTACGATCGACGTGCATTGTCGAAATAATTTTGCGGGAGAGAAGAATTAGGAGGAAGCGGGGGTCGGGGGGAGTGTGGGGGCGGGGGGTCGGGGGAGGGAAACGAAAAAGAATTCAGTTCTGTTGTTTACAGGCGCCAATGTCTTCTCTGGAACTGGAAGAAGTAATGAAGAAAAGAAACAAAGAAGGAAGGAAGGAAAGAAAAAAAAAGAAAGAAAGAGGGCAGTTAGGAAGAAAGAAATAAGAAAGATATAAAAGGAAACACTGATTGAATAAGTGAGAAAAGGGGGAAATGAAGGGAGTGGAAGAAGAAGAAAAAAAGACAAGAGGAAAAAAAAGGAATAGACTGTGAAATAAAGAAGAGAAAGACATAAAGAAAAAAGAAGAAGAAGAAGAAAAAACAGAAAAAAACAGCAAAGGAAATTTGAGAAAGATAGATCAGAAAGAAAGGGAAACATTGATTGAATAAAGAGCCGAAAAGGAAGGAAGGAAGAATTGAAGCAGAAAAGATTCAGTTTAAGACAGACGAGAGAGAGAGAGAGGGGGGGGGAGAGAGGGAGAGAGAGAGCGGTGGGAGTGAGAGAGAGAGAGCGGGGGGAGTGAGAGAGAGAGAGAGCGGTGGGAGTGAGAGAGAGAGAGAGAGGGGGGGGGGGGGAGCGGGAGAGAGATGAAACAAACAAAGCAAAAAGCGGGGGAAGAAGGAAGGCATGACAGTGCTGAGTTCTCTGGGGAACTGGATAAAGGATCATCTGGAACCCGTGGTGCTGTTTTCCTTCTTCTTTCTTTCTTTCTTTATTATTTCTTCTTCTTCTTTCTTCTTCTTCTTCTTTCTTCTTCTTTTTTCTTCTTCGTCTTCTTCTTCTCCTCCCCCTCGTCCTCCTCCACCTCCTCCTCCTCCTTCTTCTTCTTCTTCGTCTTCTTCTTCTTCTTCTTCTCCTCCTCCTCCTTTCTATTTGTAGTCGACGTCTTGTCTTCGTCTTCTGTCCATTGTGCACTGTGTACTACAATCAAATTCCAGCCCAGCTGGTCAGGACAGCAGATGCCTCCTTTGCTGTTGTGGTGGTCATGGTCGGACACGACTGACTGCCATACAATCAACGTACACAAGACGTGGCAGCCCTGCTAAGACCGTTCGTTCCACCCAGGCGAGTGCTCAGGAATTAATGCACGGAATTGGTGCATTGGAATTTAA
>NC_134885.1:13900424-13902924 GCF_041734735.1 Babylonia areolata | reverse complement strand
ACAGAATGTGTCACAATGGCTGTTTGATTTCTGAACGAGATCTGAGCCTGGACATAGATTAAGGGACAGTCCCCAACGGACCAGTTTTATTTGTGTCTCTGTGTGTGTGTGTGTGTGTGTGTGTTGCATTATATATTTCTCTTCCTTTTGTTTTTGTTTTTTGTTATATATATATATATATATATATGTGTGTGTGTGTGTGTGTGTGTGTGTGTTGCATTATATATTTCTCTTCCTTTTGTTTTTGTTTTTTGTTATATATATATATATATATATGTATATATATATATATATATATATATGTGTGTGTGTGTGTGTGTGTGTGTGTGTGTGTGCAATACAATACAATGCATCTTTATTGATCCGATTGGAGATATATATATATATATTCGTCATCGCCGTGGTCCCGCAATCCCCACCCATATCCCCTCTACACACACACACCCCTTGTCGTCATCAGCATTATTATCATCATCTTCATCACTGTCATCCTCGGGGACTGTTTGTTAAAAGCTCCTGGTAGTTACACTGCTAAACTCAGGGCGCCAAAGGTTGGCCGAACAGGCACTGACGTGCAGTAGTCGAATCAATGCCTGCACCGTCACGTGTATTGTATTGCATGCACAGCAATGCTGGGCTGAGAACGAACGAGTTGGCTCAGTGACTGCAGTGGCGGAATGAAATCATCACTGTTGCATTCATTTCAGTTCTCTTGAATCACTGCTGCAGTGGATTGGTTTTGTTGGGGGAGTCAGGTGTTGATGTACAGGGTCATTAGCGGAGCAGGGAAGAGTGACGGGGTACTGATGGGTTGTTGGATTCCAAAAGTCACGTTCGCATCGCTCTTTAGCTGTACGTGTCCTGAATGTTCTGAGCGCATGACTCAAAGCTGATACTTGTAAAGAAACAGTTTCTCACTGAGAGAGAAAGACTCTTACATATCTGCGTGCGCGTGCGGGTGATCCCCACCCCCCTCTACACACACACACACACACACACACACACACACACACTCAAACACGCACGCACACTCATACACGCACACACATACACACGTACACACACACACACACTCACACACACACACACACACACACACACTCACACACACACACACACACACACACACACACACACACACACACACACACACACACTCACACACACACACACACACACACACACACACACACACACACATTTAAATCCAACCCTTGAGTTGTTTTTACCAGAAACACTCATCATTTCCTGCCCTTTTCGTCGAGGTTCAACAGCAGTCCTGATATGGCCCTGTGCGGTCGGCTGGACTGCAAACAACGATGTCAAACTTCTAGGTTCAACAGCATCAAATATGCCTGCCTGAGTAATCAGAGAGAGAAAGACACTGACACTGACGCTGACACTGATTTTATTGCCATTTGCGAAAATACCCTTTTGCAAAGGGGTTACGATACATAGTGCCGATTAGCATCGGCCAAAATTTGTTCGGCTGAAATAGAAACACATCCCCTTAGCAAACAATCAACAATTAAACCAACATGTGTTTATCCACACTCGCACGCGCTGACACACAACCACTCATACATTCACACCAATTTTCACCGAGAGAGAGAGAGAGCCTTGTTGAAGCTTCCTTTTTTTTCTTTTTCTTCCCCTTTTTATTAAAAAAATATTATTACTGAGGAGTGTTGTAGAGGTGTTGGGGTGAGAGGTGGGTGGCTGACGGTTTGAGGCCCTGTATGATTTACTGCCATGTAAGCCACGTTGATGGGATCTGTCTGGAGCGGAGCCCTGTAAATCCTGTCGGAGAGAGAAAGGCGCTGCAGTCAGTCAGTTGCTGGCCACTACGTAACGTGCCAGCTGCAGCAACAGCTGCAGCAACAATGAAATGTCAACAGCAACATCAGCTGCAGCAGCAGTTTTAGCAGCCATCGTCGTCGTCATCATCATCATGATCATCACCATTGTCACGTTATTGATATTATATATTATTATTATTGTGGTAGTAGTAGTTGTTGTATCAATATTGTCATTACTACTCTCGCACACGCACAGATGGTATGATATATATATATGATTTATGAAACACACGCACGCACACACACACACAACGCGCGCGCGCGCACACACATACACACACACACACACACACACACATATTTACATACATTAGGCGCGCAAACGACGTTTGAAATAGCGTCATACATTGTGTCCCAATCCATCACAACACAAGGGAGATCACTCTCAACAGCTTTCATTCCTCTTCTTTCCGTTGCACGAACGACGTCAGCTTGCCGATGACTCTGCCGTGGTTGATGCATGCTGGGTATTTTCGTGTCTCCATAACCCACCGACCACTGACATGAATTACAGGATCTTTAACGTGCGTATTTGATCTTCTGCTTGCGTATACACACGAAGGGGGATCAAACACCAGCAGGTCTGCACTTATGTTGACCTGGGAGATCGGAACAGTCTCCATCCTTTACCCACCAGGCGA
>NC_134885.1:13887924-13895424 GCF_041734735.1 Babylonia areolata | reverse complement strand
CACTAGCCGATACACCCCTAACACACACACACACACACACACACACACACACACACACACTCCGCGCTATTTTCATTGTATTACAATTGCCGTCGTCATGGTGAAGTTGTTGTGTGCCGGTGTTTTCATCGTTGGCCGTTGTGAGGAGAATGGAATTTCCCCGTGATCACAACTCGTGTTGCTGCCGTCTGATCAAATTGGGAGGTTTCGTCAGGAATTCGATACACTCTCTCCTGACACTTCCATTGTCTCCATTCTCTTGCCGCTACACCGTCAGATCCCTCCCTCTCTCTACCTCTCTGCGTATTAAAAAAAAGTGTGTGTGGGGGGGGGGGGGTTGCACCTGACATGACAGCAACAACAAAAACATGCCTAAAAATACACGCAGAGACTGCTTATTATTAATAAGAAAAAAAAAATAAAAAAAACAAAAAAACAAAACAACTACAAGTCAAAGAAAACAAATCCGAAATAATCAAGTCAAGGGAAAAGAAACTGCAGCCGTTTCATATGATTCTGTCCCCAGACTCGCCCTGACTACTGTCACTCTATTGTCTGGTTTGCCTGCTTCATCCATTTGTCCCTTCAGTGCATACAAAACTCTGCTGCCCGACTCGTCCTCAGAAAGAAAAGATCTGAGCACATCACTCCTCTTTTGCAACATCTCCACTGGCTCCCTGTCTCACACCGAATAAAGTACAAGATCAGCACTCTATGTTACAGATGTATTCACAAAACTGCCCCTTCCTATCTCTGCGGCTGCCTTCACCTCTACACTCCATCTCGCTCACTACGATCGGCTTCGGATTCACTCTGTTTACGCATACCCAGATTCAAACACTCGACTGTTGGCCACCGTTCTTTCTCTGTCTCCGGACCTTGCAATTGGAATGAACTTCCTCTTTCGCTTCGTCAAGTCTCCACACTCAGCTCTTTCAAGTCTGGCCTTAAAACCCACCTCTTCTCAAAATAGCCTCCCTTCCCTGCCTCTTCTTGTCTTTAGTTTCTCCAGTTTTAGAGTAATGCATGCGATGCGTGTGAATGACTGGTGCGAAAGCGCTTTGATTTGTCTCTGCACAAGATTCAGCGCTATAAAAATACCATTATTATTATTATTGTTGTTGTTGTTGTTCGCGGATGTAATGAACACTTGAGCAGAGTTGAAAGAAGAGGGTGTCACCTTTTCCCAAGCTTGCAGACACACCGCCAGCCTGCCTGGCTGACAAACGGCAAAACATCAAGGAAGCTGTTTCTAAGAAATGATGATTCTACAACATTGTAATAATAACCCCTCCATGGAATCAGGTCTGGGCAGAAATGGAAACTTCGTTAGTATGACAACCTAATTGACAAAGATTACAAACACGGGAAAAAAAAAAAATGTATCACATGCCTGAGAAAGATTGACGTCACAAGTTCTGCCCCCCCCCCCCCCCCCCCCCCCCCCCCCTTTTTTTTTTTTTTTTTTTTTTTACACGTGACTGCAATTTCACAGAAGACGACGCTTAAATGTCCGAAAATCTTCCGCTCGATTTGCCATGGCAACGTATCGACGCAGTGCGACACTGAAGCGTTGAAGTCATCGCTTTCGAATTCCTGGGTCTTGGGAAAAGGTATAACCTTTCATATTTATTCCCCCATCCACGCCACACCATCCTCACCCCCAAAGTTTTGTTCCACGTCGTCGATCACACACCCTGGTCGCCTTTTTCGTCTGGGCGCCGGAAGATGGCGCTGCAGTTAGCGTGCACCGAGGGTTGTCGGGATAAACTTGTGGGCATGCGTGGTGGACACAGCGGAGATAACTGTCCAAGACAGCGGGGTGGTGGAGGGGGGGGGGTGCACACAGCAAAACCTGCCTGTCTCTTTTATTACAGCATTTCTTGAGATGTTCTCAAATATTCAAAAGATAAATAAATAAATGAAGAAAGTGACTGAGTCTGACAGTGTCCAGTTTGAACGCTTTCGCCGGAAAAGCGTCTCAAACTCTTTTTTTTTTTTCCTTATTGTTTTTCAGTTGTTTGCCACTTCATGATGAATCATGGCATGATGAATTAAATTCTGTATTCTCTCGATCTCTCTCTGACTGTCACACACACACACACACACACACACACACCTTCGCTCTCTTTTTCAGCAGACTGAAAATAACATTCATTCCGTTGCATGTGTGATAACGCCATGCAGTAATGACGTTGTTGGGTCTGTCTGTCTGTCTGTTTTTCAAGGTCCTACATCTCCTTCGACATTCTGCGTCGGGTGATGACGGACTACTTCAAGTATGACGTCTTCTACTGCATGAACGTCACGGATATCGACGACAAGGTAAGCGACGTTCGTTGAGTTGGCTGCTGTCAGATGGGGTATTTCGTAATGGAGCACCGTGTCTTGTTTTGGGTTTTGTTTTTATTTTATGTGTGGGTGTGCGCGCTTGCATGCGTACTTACGTGTGCAGTGGACTTCAGTTTTACGTCTTTCCACTCTTAATGAGAGAGAAAGTGTTTGTTTCTGTGTGCGTGTATGTGTACGGGCGTGTGTGTGTGTGTGTGTGTGTGCGTGTGTTTGCAAGTATTGTGTGTGTGTGTTAACCTCAGGGTCATGGGGTCGTCAATTCACAATGGCCGTCGGGGTGAAAGGAGATTGGGGGGGGTGGGGGGGGAGTGAGAGGGTGGGGGTATTCCTGTTTCTGCTAAACTCTCTCTCTCTCTCTCTCTCTCTCTCTCTCTCTCTCTCCTCTGTCTCTAACCGTTACCCCCACCCCTCTCCACCTTCCTGTCCCCCACACTGTGCATTCCATCAGACAGAGGACAGTGACGGAGGACGGCCAGACGACAGATGACGCTGTGTGCGGTCAGTCCAGTCCAGTCCACACACAGGTGGGGTGGGGGCCCAGTGGTAAGGCGGCCGCCCAGGACGCGAGAGAATCTGTGGACACGGGTTCGAATCCATCACTCGCCACAATTCTCTCCCCCCCCTGCACTAGACCTTGAGTCGTGGTCTGGACGCTAGTCATTCCAGTCAGACGATAAACCGAGGGTTGGTGTCCAACGTTCACGAAGCGCACGCTGAAGAACCCACGGCAACAAAAGGGTTGTCTCTGGCAAAATTTCTTTAAGAAAAATTCACTGTGAAAGTGATAGAAACACACATATGTATGCAGAAAAAAAAGGAGAGAAAGAGAGAAAAAGGAATAGGTGGCGCTGCACTGTGGCGACACCCTCTCCCCGGGCCCGTTAAGAGCGGCTAGAATGTCACACAGAGACATCTGTTGTGGTGAAAAGTAATGCAGTACGATACGGTGCGATTTGATTGGACGCCATGCGATACGATACAATTCGATACGATACCATACCATACAATATGATTCGATTTGATACGATACAATACAATACAATACAATTCGATACGATACGATACAATTCGATACGATACGATACAATACAATTCGATACGATATGATACAATTCGATATGATACGATACGATACAATACAATTCGATACCATACGATACAGTACAATACAATTCGATGTGATACGATACAATACAATTCGAAACGATACGGTACGACACAATTCGATACGATACGATACATTACAATTCGATTCGATACGATACAATTCGATACGATATGATACAATACAATTCGATACGATACGATACGATACAGTCCCATTCGATACGATACAATACAATTCGATATGATACGGTACAATACAATTCGATACGATACGATACAGTCCCATTCGATACGATACGATACAATTCGATATGATACGGTACAATACAATTCGATACGATACGATACAGTCCCATTCGATACGATACGATACAATTCGATACGATACGATGCAGTTCGATATGATACGATACGATACAATTCGATGTGATACGATGTGATGCGATAGATTACAATTCGATATGATACGATACGATACAATTCGATATGATACGATACGATACAGTTCGATATGATACGATACAATACAATTCGATACGATACGATACAATACAGTTCGATACGATACGATACAATACAATTCGATATGATACGATGCAATACAATTCGTTATGATACGACGCGATGCAAATCCGATAGTCCAGCACTAACTGCCCTTTACCCTTCTTCATCTTCCTCCTCCTCCTCCTCCTCCTTCTCCTCTTCCTCCCTTCCCCCTCTTCCATCTGGCCTGTTCTCACCCGTACCCGCTACTGACCTTGAGCCCTGCTCCTCCCTCCCCCTCCTTCCCCCCTCCGCCCTCTACCCCCACACCCTACCTCCACCCTTTTACCCCGCACAATCCCACGGGACATGCGAGCTGTTAGGGAATGAGTCCTGTCGATATAGCGTCTCTGATTGTTCCCACTGGCCCTTTGTCTATCCGTCAGTCCCTCTTAGGTGTGTGTGTGTGTGAGGGGGGTGGGGTGTGTTGGGGGGGGGGGGAGTGTATGTGTGTGTGAATGCTTGAGAGAGAGAGAGAGTGTGTGTGTGTGTGTCTGTGTGTGTGAAAGTGAGAGAGAGCGAGCGTGTGTGGGGGGAGGGGGTAGGGGGAAGGGGGGGAATGTGAGAGAGAGAGAGAGAGAGAGAGTGTGTGTGTGTGTGTGTGTTACCGAAAGAGTGGTGTCGGAGTTGGTGTGACAACAGGGCCACTTTCTGAGGGTGGGAGTGTGGAGGGGTAGGTGACGGGGTGTGTCGGCAGTGAGTTTCCTTTCTGGAATCAGCAGCATCGTTCCCCCTTTATCATCATCAGCAGCAGCAGCAGTATTATTATTGTTGTTGTCGTTATTATCATTATTATTGCTATTATTTTTATTATTATTTCGTTTTTAAGCAAGCATACGAAAGGTACGAACGAAAACAAATTTCTGAAGGGTAGTGCTGTGTAAGGAAGACACTTGGAATTGAAAAAAATCAGAAACAAACAAAGCAAAGAAGGCCATAATAGAAAGCAGTAGTTTTGTAAGGAACTCCAGCTTCAGCTGAGACAGACTATTCATGACTATTGCATACACACAGGTTTGTTCATAATGTGTTATATATATATATATATATGTGTGTGTGTGTGTGTGTGTGTGTACACGCTCATGCATCATCGTGAATATTGCGAGTGAAGATTAACAGGCTCTAAATTAGACGCACTCATGCATGCACGCACGCGCGCGCGCATGCACACGTACATACGTGCATTTGTGCTCGGGTAAATACATACACTTACGCACGTTTGCACGCATGCATACACACACACACGCGCGCGCGCGCCCACACACACACACACACACACACACACACACACACACACACACACACACACACACACACGGAGAGATGGAGAGAGAGAGAGATAGAGAGAGAACTGACACATGGCAAACATGATAATTTTATACTTCTGTTGTTTCTTCTTCATTTTATTCATTTTAAAAAAAATAAACATACATGTTCATGTCAGTCTCGCTCCCCGTGAGCAGGCAGGATCGAAGAATTGAAAATTGGATTCGAAGTGCATGCACGCCCATATGGGTACATAAGAGAGAGAGAGAGAGAGAGGGAGGGAGGGAGGGAGGGAGGTGTTCAGACTTGGTGTGCTGGGTCAAGAGGAAATGGCACATGGCGTGCATAACAATGCCTTCAGAAATAGAACACTGTGGAAACAGGGACAAGCGGGAAGTGCCAGAACAAGAATGGTAAAAAAAAAGAAGACAAAATAAAAATTATTTTAAAAAAAGGCCAGGAAGAGGAAGAGGGAGACGGAAGGGGTGAGGACGAGGTGAGGACGAGGGTTGTTTGGATCCCACATCACTGTTTTACCTTGTGGTCCCCAGAGGTCGCTGCATCAAGAAGTGGCCCGGAGGACTCTTACCTTAATCCCCATCAACCTGGCCCTCACAAATATTGACTCCGGCTTGTCTTGCAGGGCTTTCTTCTCAACGTCGCAACTCTGTGCCCAAAGATGGCATGCAGTCGGTTAGCAATGAAGGCGTGTGCGCGCGCGCTCTTGTATGTGTGTATGTGTTCCACGCATAAGGATCAGCAGTTTCTGTTTGTTTTTTAGTTTTGTGACGTTGCCATTAATTAGAATTCGGGCAGACGTCTATTGTCCACGGGCATGGATCTCCACAGAAGAAAGTAGAAGAGGTCTGTGAAGGTCTTCAGTCTGGTCGTCATTCCGATACACAAAGGCAAAACAAACGAACAAGCAAACAAACTTTTGATTATTGAGTACACTATAAACCTCCATTGCAGTCTGCAGTGAGTACCACAGGAAGTAGCTACGGTTTCGCTCTGTGGAGAACACCTCAGGTGGTACTGCTTGCATCTTAAACCAGGAGAAGAGAGATGTTTTTACGCAGAGAAGCAACTACCTAAAATCGGATATTGTATCTTGCGTAATAAGAATGTTTTCTTAAAACGATCAATATGAGCACAGACTAAGGGGTGGGGGTTAAGAGACACTATTCTTTAATCTGAGCTGTGAACAAATACGACAAGCAAAGTTCAATAACAAAGGCCGATTATCCACAAGGGAGGAATAGAGCATTTAAAAAGTTTAATTCTTATTTCCCTTTCCCCCTTTCTCTGGGGAATTAATCTGCTATTTTTCCCGTTGTCCGGGTATTTCGTTCCCATGGACAAACAGCGTTTTGTTTAAATCCCAGGATTAGGCGTTCGTTTCTCCTTTATTTGAAGGATTTGGATTCTTCTTTCCCTCTCCTGTGTGTTTGAGGCATTCGTTTATTCCTTCATTTCGACTTTTTCCCTGCTGACCAGGAAGAGTCTTGGGCACAGCCTAAAACACACTTTTGTAATGGTCAAACATTCCAGACATCATTATAGTGCCAAACGGCTTTTGTTATTGCCCAAAACCCCACAAGCCAAATCAAAAAACAAAACCACTTTTGATGTAGTCCAAACTCCCAGAAGCCAAAAGATGGCCAGAACCTGACAACATTCAAAACATCCTGAAGCCAAAACACGACCAAAACAACAACGACACTCAGTACAAATCACAAGCCCAAAACACGACCAAAACAACAACGACACTCATACAAATCACAAGCCCAAAACAACAACGACACTCAGTACAAATCACAAGCCCAAAACAACAGCGACACTCAGTACAAAACACAAGCCCAAAACAACAACGACACTCAGTACAAATCACAAGCCCAAAACAACAACGACACTCAGTACAAATCACAAGCCCCAAACAACAACGACACTCAGTACAAATCACAAGCCCAAAACACGACCAAAACAACAACGACACTCAGTACAAAACACAAGCCCAAAACAACAACGACACTCAGTACAAATCACAAGCCCAAAACACGACCAAAACAACAACGACACTCAGTACAAATCACAAGCCCAAAACACGACCAAAACAACAACGACACTCAGTACAAATCACAAGCCCAAAACAACAACGACACTCAGTACAAATCACAAGCCCAAAACACGACCAAAACAACAGCGACACTCAGTACAAATCACAAGCCCAAA
>NC_134885.1:13872924-13882924 GCF_041734735.1 Babylonia areolata | reverse complement strand
AAATAGCATAATAATTTACCCCTTATAAAAGTATAGATATTGTAGAATCACCATCTTCTTAAATGAACATATAACGACTTGCAAAGATCTGAAAGGAATATTTCTGAGGCAAGTTAGCACAGACAGCACATGACAGGCGGCAGTGGATATCCCTGGTGACGGCCTGTGTCACAGAGCACAGGGAATATACACTTACAGAATTGTTTCCTTTTAAAATGAAAATAACATAGAAATAAGCTCTACTTCCTTTCTTTTATATATATATATATATATATATATATATATATATATTGTAGATTATGACCTTCTTCAATCCTGACATTGCCCAGTGCGGTCGGCTGCACTGTAAGCAGCAATATCAAATCCCCATCTTAAATACATATATTACCCCCCTTTTCCATGTACTTTGTCTCCAGAAACTGACCGACAAACAGGTCAGTGGAGAAAAACAGGACAAGGTACACAACTTTTCCAGAGTTTAGAAAATGATTCTGCAAAACGCTTGACGAAGTTATGGGTGATTGGCATATATATATATTTCTCTCGTTCAATAACAGCAACTGGGAAGTGGTAAGCGTGCGTACGTGCGTGCTTGCGTCTGTGTCTGTGTTTGTGTGTGTGTGTGTGTTTGTGTGTGTGTGTGTGTGTGTGTTCACGTGCGCGGGCGAGTATGCGTGTGTGTGAAGTCGAAATATTGGGGAAATACAAGGCCTGTATTTGTTGATTTCTCCTTTGGGGAGGATTTCTGTAGTTTGTCGTCAGGATAAAACAAAATTTGGACGGGGTAATTGTACTTCCCAGTATTCCACACCAACATTTTCTTCCGTTATAATTATGACGTGGCTGTCAAACGATAGAATGCAGTGACAGGGTGAGGGGGCGGGGTGAAGGGGGAGGAGGAGGATTGAGTGATGCCAGAATATCGACTGCTGCATGTTAAAATGTTTCGAGGCAGGAGAAAAAAAATCCCCTTCACCCCCCCCCCCCCCCAAAAAAAAAAAAAAAAAAAACAACAACAAAAACCAAAAACAAAAAAAAAACCCCAACAACAACAAAAAACAACTTCAAACGCTGTTGCATCGCACACTGGCATGAAAATTGCTGGTGGTCCAAGGGCAGTGAAGAATAATTTTACATTACGTATGATTCTTGTGCTCTCTCATTCTTGTGCTCTCTCTCTCTCTCTCTGTGAACGAATGTGCTGACACGGGCGTGCTAATTTTTCCCACCCTCATTCCCCGTCCCAACCCCCATCCAGTCCGCTTCCTTCGCCCTCTCCCAGTTTACGTCAGTGTAAACATGTAAACTTTACCAACAGTTACTCCACACCCCGCCGCCCGTCTCCAGCAACACGTGATGCCACCACCACCATCCCTCACCCCACCCTCCAGCCCCGTCTCCTGCCGTCACTACCAACGTCATCATGGCCGTCATTCCACCACCACGATCCTCTGATGTCTGCCCCACCTCCACCTCCTCACCCCCTCCCTCACTCCATCTTTCGACTTCAGTCTGCCCCTCCCAACAGCAGTGACACCCTCTCCCTCATGCCCAGCGTTGGGAGGATGCTCTATTCCCATCTCGTTATCAGCTGTAATTCCCTCCTCCTCCTCTTTCACCTCCTGCTTCTCCTCCTCCTCCTTCGCTCCTCCTCCCCCACCTCTTTTCATTTTCCAGTCTTTTTGATGTGGGGAGAGGAATCCTGTCAGAGGGCGACCCTCCCTGACTGGCAGACGGGCGGTGTGTCCAGTGAAGCATGGGGGACGCCAGGACTTCAAAGCCCTCCCTTTCTTGTGGAGCGGAGCCTGGACTCCCGCCCGTCCCCCTGGTGCCACCACCCCGACCCCACCCCGACCCTCGCTGTCTCTGGCCTCACCCTGGCTTCATACCCGTCCTGTCGGATACCAGCTCAATTCATGACCCTTAACCTGTTGTACCCACCATGTACCCTTCCTGTTACCCTACGCTGCTTAACCCAGCTCAATACATCAACTTAACCTGATCTGTCCATCATGTACCCTTCCTATTACCCTACGCTGCTTTACCCAACTCGGTGTATCACTTTAACCTGATCTACCCGTTCTGCCCTTACAATCATACACTGCTTTACCCAGCTCCGACCTTCACTACCATAACTTACCCAATTCATTTTTTTTTTCCTCAGTACTTGCCTTCCCTTCTGTTCCTTTTCAGTGAAACCTGGATTTTCTTCCCCGCCATTCCTACAGAAAGGTTAAAGGTCTCATAGCCATCAAGGGCCATGGGGGCAGTGAAGGCCTGTCCACTGTGTCTAGGGATCGGCACTGCAGACAGTCCTCTCTGTCCTCCGTTTTTAACATTCCCCAACCGATGTCAGGTATCCATTCACTGCCTCTGCCAAGGACACAGCACCATGCCCAAACGGGGTCTCCAGCCCTGATCACTGATGAACGCAGGATCACAAGTCCAACGACCAACTCTTTCTGTGCCACCACCCAAACTCTTTCTGTGCCACCACCCAAACTCTGCCACCACCCAAACTATCTTTCTGTGCCACCACCCAAACTCTTTCTGTGCCCAAACTCTTTCTGTGCCACCACCCAAACTCTTTCTGTGCCACCACCCAAACTGTCTTTCTGTGCCACCACCCAAACTCTTTCTGTGCCACCACCCAAACTCTTTCTGTGCCACCACCCAAACTCTGCCACCACCCAAACTATCTTTCTGTGCCACCACCCAAACTGTCTTTCTGTGCCACCACCCAAACTGTCTTTCTGTGCCACCACCACCCAAACTGTCTTTCTGTGCCACCACCCAAACTCTTTCTGTGCCACTACCCAAACTCTTTCTGTGCCACCACCCAAACTGTCTTTCTGTGCCACCACCACCCAAACTGTCTTTCTGTGCCACCACCCAAACTCTTTCTGTGCCACTACCCAAACTCTTTCTGTGCCACCATCCAAACTCTTTCTGTGCCACCACCCAAACTCTTTCTGTGCCACCACCCAAACTCTTTCAAACTCTTTCTGTGCCACTACCCAAACTCTTTCTGTGCCACCATCCAAACTCTTTCTGTGCCACCACCCAAACTCTTTCTGTGCCACCACCCAAACTCTTTCTGTGCCACCACCCAAACTCTTCCTGTGCCACCACCCAAACTGTCCGCCCCCCTCCACGGGTGTCCTGCACAGAACCCACCTGTACACTGCTCTGCCCATGCTGTTCTGCTGTCTTGCTGTGTTTTTCTCCACTCTGTTCTGTCCTGATATATACACTGTTCGGTACAGATCTTTCCCAATGGCTAATTCTACCCCATCCTCTCTGCTTTACCCAGCCATACCCTCCTGATTCTAAAATACACACTATTGTTCCTTTCTGTTCAAATGTATATGATACATAGAAATTTGACTGACTGGTGTCCTTGAATCTGGAGTGGAGTTTAACGACTTACTGGCATGCGCCCTAAGATCAAGTTGTTCCAGGCTGTAGTCCGTTAAAGACTGACTGAAGTCTATATCCCATCACCCAAGAGCCATCCCCATGTTGTCTTGACTTACCCAGTCATATACTTAACCAGCCTGTCCCACACCCCACCCTACTCCTTTCTGCATCACCGGAGTCCAGTCCCTCGATCAGTGTATTCTTTCCGAGTGGACCTCCTCTTCCGGTGAATGTTTCGTGTAAAGTTCCCAGCGTATGACTTCTTTTCTGGATTTGAAACCCCAGCCGCGGATTCCGCTCTGCCACATCCAGGGACTCACTCTCGGCACACACTGAGCCACCACTGAGCCCACCCACAGGGGCCAGTCAGGGTTCCAGACAACCAGTAAGACTGCCGACCTCTCACAGCTCCGGACCTTCCGGAAAGGTGGGGGTGGGGGGTCGGACGGAGTTCCGTTCTGCTGCTCTCCGTTTTCTCTTGGTCAGTGCAGCCTGGAGGCTGTGCGCAACTTTGGTCTTTTTGCTGTGGTTTCCAGTTCCAACTTCAGAGAGGTTTCATCCCTCGTCTCATGCAGCTGCCTTGAGAAACACAAATAACTGCCATGGATTCCACAGTGGCTCGTCTGCCACGTGCTTGTCTGTGGGAATAAGTCAAAATCTTTTTTCACGCCGATTTCAGACATACTGACGAGGTCTCAGTTCGTATTTAGACTTGGGTCTGTCGAACACGTATTTTCACCTCCAAGGCAAATCTGAAAACTTCAAGAACAAAAATCTGTTATAACCTGTTAGTGCTGTTTATTGCAATATGTGTGTTTATTGCAATATGTGTGTTTATAGCAATATGTGTGTTTGTGGTGAGCGAGTCCAGAGGATGGGTATAAGGGGCGGGGGGAGGGGGCAGGGAGAGGTGGTGGTGTTGTCCGTATGGTGGAAAGATTGCTCATTTTTACTCCATTTACCCACAGTGTCCTGTTACTGTAGTCTATTTCGGTTTTTCTGTAAACCCCTTGTGTGTGAATTATAACCATGCTTCTTAGATACATGCATGCATTCATTAAGATTGTGAAAGCAATAATTTCATGAAATCTCTACGTTTTAATTATTTTGTGTAACCACTGTCGCCATCAGAGATTTCAAGAAATCACAGAAATCCTTGACGATTTGACGAAATCTCTGAAATACGGTCCTGTTTTTATCTGTGTAATCCCTTTAACCTGCCTGCGTGGAGCCTGGGGACGGGGTGTATGGGGGAGGTAGACCTGTGTCCTCTGAGCGTTTTGACAAAGGGGGTTGTGGTGCGTCCTTTTCTAAGTAGGGGGTTCTTAGCCAGAGGCCAGGTGGATCTCACTGACGTGCAATCAGATACAACTGGATCATGGTTTATCAAGATCACCTTCACCCCTTGATGGTCTGTATGATAGTCAGTCGTGTCCGACTATGACCATCAGAACAGCAGATGAGGCAACTGCTGTCCCGACTATCTGGGCTAGAATCTGATTACAGTGGAGAGTGTCTTGCCCAAGTTACATCCCCACTCTCTCGGCCAAGAGGGCTTTACGACAATCGGCGGTGGGATGGTTACCAAAGGCCAACTAGCCCCCAAGGCTGCAGCACTAAGAGCCAGTGCGATTTTGCGTTCTAGTCTGACAGTCATAGTCCTTCACAAAAGACTAAGCTGTAAATGATTTCTCAGTGCAATGGAGAAACCATTGATTATACAGCTCTCACTTTGCTGTTTGCCCAACTGTAAACATATGTCAATCTGTGATATAAGCTGAGTGTTAGAAGTATCTTGATGATATGACTATTTATACAACTCCTATCCTCGGTCAGAGACCAAGCTCTAAGCGCTATACAAACGCGGAGTAAGCTGCACAACAGGCTACCTTTCTGGGAAGAACCGACTGAGAATTACCTTTGGACGCTCATCATTCGTTTCCTGTGTCATTTCTGTGAGCTCTCTCTCTCTCTCTCTCTCTCTCTCTCTCTCTCACACACACACACACACACACACACACACATATATATATATATATAATATCTCTCTCTCTCTCACACACACACACACACACACACACACACACACACATATATATATATATATATATATATATATATATAATACATTTTACGTGTATAACCGTTTGTTTATCATCCTGCCATGTAGGCAGCCATAATCCGTTTTCAGGGGTGTGCATGCTGGGTATGTACTAGTTTCCATAACCCACCGAACGCTGACATGGATTATAGTATCTTTAACTTGCGTAATTGATCTTCTGCGTGCGTATACACACGAAGGGAGTTCAGGCACTAGCAGGTCTGGCCACATGTTGACACGGTTTTTGCCTTTTTTCTGCATCTGTGGTGTCCGGCCATTGGGACTCGGGGAGAGCCGTGGGACCAAGGCCGTTGGTAAGAGGACCTGGAGGGTGACTCAGCAGCCCTGTGTGGGGACCAACATTGATAGCTCCCTGTGGACTGGCGCCGCTGGGACAGACGAACCTGGGTGTGGCTGTGTGTGTAGGCGGGGGTTGGGGTGAGGAGAGGGGAGTGGCCTTGGGGAAAGGGGGGTAATGCCTCCATCACGGCGCGGACAAGAGGACAACGACCAAAAAAGAAAAAAAAATTACCCGCCCTTCCCCGCGCGGCTATAAAAAAAAAAAAAAGAAGAGACAAATAATGGGGGGAAAGTGGAGCAACAACAGCAAAACTGCCATGCAAAAACAGTGTTAGAAAAAAGAAAGAAAACAAAAGGACAAACCACCAAACTACCGTGCCTCTGTTTTAACTGCTACTAAGGGAGATTATGAGTGCTGTATAAAACCTTTTGATCTTGCGCGCCCATGCTGGCAGTTTGTGGCGATGCCGGAGTTTATTATTGGCCAGTGCCCGGGGTGTGTCCGATCAAAACGATATGCGCCAGCTCTGTGTGTTGGCATTATCACTATTGTCCTTCATGAAAAATAAATGAAGGACTGGCCAGCCACGTTTCATGTGGTTGTTTTTTGTTATCTTGCCGGAACACTCATTCGCATTCTTGCGCGAGCGCGCGTATACATACACACATGCGCACGCACGCACGCACCTACACAGTATCACACACACATACATTCTCTCTCTCTCTCTCTCTCTCTCTCTCTCTGACACACACACACACACAAACGGACAGACACATACACACACACGCGCGCACACGTGCACAATCTAAAAGTAATCCGGAGTATACGGGTTGAACGCCGACGCCCAGCTCAGATGTGACATATCCAGAACATGGTGATGGCTGTGAGAACGCCTTTTTTTTTCACGTGGATTCAAACTCACAACCTCTTGAATCTGAGCTCTGCGCTGTGCCTACGTAAGCCTGGCAGGAACCACTTCTGCATTAGCACTGTCTGCTGGCTGTATCCGTCACCCCATAAAGCCCCGGTGAGGCAACGGTTTTGTTCTCCCCACTAAATGTGTTACCAATGCAAACTGATAAAATGACTTGTATCGTGGTGACAAGGTCTCGCCGTACATGTTGTGGGAGATACAGTGATTTGCATCGAAGGACATTGTGTTGATTTGCAATGGGAGATACAGTGATTTGCATCGAAGGACATTGTGTTGATTTGCAATGGGAGATAAAGTGATTTGCACCGAAGGACATTGTGTTGATTTGCAATGGGAGATACAGTGATTTGCATCGAAGGACATTGTGTTGATTTGCAATGGGAGATACAGCGATTTGCATCGAAGGACATTGTGTTGATTTGCAGTGGAGTAACTGGGACACGTTTGACAGTCTCCCAGAGAGCTTCTCTTTCCTTCACAGGACGAATGTCCGTCCACATTTGCATGCCAGATATGATTCATCTGTCAGCGCAGCACTCATTCTGGTTTTTGTTGTTGTTGTTGTTGTTTTACCAGTCTGGTGGGAGAAGGGGGATGGGGTGTTAAAAGAATAGTGAAATGGACAAGAAACATGACGTGCACGCGCCAGCACACATGCACACGCACACAAAAACACACTCACATACATGTAAGCACGCATTTACACACATATACACACGGACGCGCACACACACAGAGGCAGACACTCACACAGGCGTACTCTCGAACACACATACACACTCTCTCTCTTTCTCTCGCTCTCTCTCGCACTCGCACGCACGCGCGCGCGCGCACACACACACACACACACACACACACACACACACACACACACACACACACACACAAGCATGCGCGTGTGCGCACGTGCAAGAAGAGACAGGCATGAGAGAAACGTGCTGCTGGCTGCTGATCCCTTTGGGACACACTGGGCACAGAGAGTCATTGCCCACACTGCTGTCCATTGACACCCACACAGGTCACCCCGACCCTATCTGCAGGCTGCACCTTATTCACATCTCAAAACAGCAAAGAAGAAGACTGAAGAATGCAAGTAAAGAATGGAAAGCACAATGCACCTTCAACATCCAGGCACACAAAGGGGGAGAAAAGTGTCAGAGAAAAACGCACCGGTTGTTAGCAGAATAATCATACACATTTGCGATCAAGTGTCGAGGTTGTGTTGTGGTTCTCCCCTGCCATCCAGCTTCCCACACATCCACCCCTCCACCTGCTCACCCACATTTGGGATTTTGTTGTTGTTGTTGTTGTTGTTGCTGTTGTTGTTGAAGCGAAGTCTTGGTCTGTTTATGATGAACATGTAGTTTCAGTGCGGTTTGGTTGTTGTTGTTGTCGTTGTTGTTGTTGTCCTTTGTGTTTTGTTGTCGTTGTTGTTGTTGTCCTTTGTGTTTTGTTGTTGTTGTTGTTGTTGTCCTTTGTGTTTTGTTGTTGTTTTCGTTGTTGTTGTTGTCCTTTGTGTTTTGTTGTTGTTGTTGTTGGGTTTGTTGTTGTTGTTGTTGTTGTTGTCCTTTGTGTTTTGTTGTTGTTTTCGTTGTTGTTGTTGTCCTTTGTGTTTTGTTGTTGTTGTTGTTGGGTTTGTTGTTGTTGTTGTTGTCCTTTGTGTTTTGTTGTTGTTGTTGGGTTTGTTGTTGTTGTTGTTGTTGTCGTTTGTGTTTTGTTGTTGTTTGCGAATGAGAACACAAGACCGGATACAGTTTGCACACAGTATCTTGACAGGAGACAGGTCAGACTGCCAGAGAAAAGCGCAATATGAATAAGAATTATTATTATTATTATTATTATTATTGTTGTTGTTGTTGTTGTTCTTGTCTGAGCACTGTTAAGTTCGTTTTTGCGATAAGACTTTTCCAAAGTGTACGGAATTAGCGTGGACTTGAGAAATTTCTCAGCGCTCTTTAAAAGCAAACCCAGCTGAGATCGCTTGCGCGACCCAGTTGAATCACGGCATTGGTTGCCTGTTCCTTGTTCCTGTTGACGTTTGTCTGTTTCCTGGGTGAAAAATCTTATTTATTTATCTGTCTATCTATTTGCATATTTATTTATTTGTTCACACAACACTTGCCACTTTATTGAGAGGAGAATCCTCCACCAGTGTACACTGCCATCATACTTACGTGGTCCAGCTGGTGTTTATAACATTGTGTACCATGGAAAAGGAATAGTTGTTTGATTAAATGGGCAGGCGAAGATGCAGTCACAAAACTGACGTCATTCGGCAATTGTTTTGAGAGTTTATTTCCCAGTTTTGAATGGTTTGTGCATGTGTTTATGTGCGCGCGCGCGCGCGTGTGTGTGTGTGTGTGTATTTTCTTGCTCTCCTTGTTGTTGTTTTTCATTTTGTTTTGTTTTGTCTTGTTTTTGTTTTCATTTCTATTTTGCTAATCATGTACCTGATCTGTCTGTGTATTCCATTTACGAGATTAAACATATCCCGTATCCATAATGAACTTTAAAAAAATATATATATATGTTTTCACCAGACTTGATTTTCTTGAAAACAAATCACGCCGTTGGCAGTTTTTGTGCTGATGTGCTGATTTGTTTGTGTGTGTGTGTGTGTGTGTGTGTGTGTGTGTGTGTGTGTGTGTGTGTGTTGATTATATGTGAGGAAAAGACATTGTTTTATTACTGTTGTTGCGCTGATGTGACTTTGTGCAGCTGGTTATCTGCAATCTTCCTGTCTCGTGCTCTTGTTTGTCTTTCTCTCGCTGTTTTTTCTCCAACCAGAACACTCCCTGTCTCTGTCTCTGTCTGTGTGTGTGTGTGTGTGTGTCTGTCTGTCTGTCTGAGATGCCGAAGAGTATCTCTTTAATGTCGCCAAATGAAATCATTTTCACTCTTGTCTGAATGGACAATAAAATATGCCAGTCAGTCAAACACTCAGTCAGTCTCTCTCTGTCTCTGTCTCTGTCTCTCTCTCTCTCTCTCTCTCTCTCTCACCCTTTCTCTCTCTCTATCTGCCCTCTTCTCTCTCTCAGTCCTTATTTCTATGGATTGCTGTCTAATCTCTCTCTTTCTCTCTGTCTGTCCGTCTGTCTGTCGCCCTTTCCTTTCTCCACCCCCTCCCCCTTCCACAGACAAACAACATAATAACTATTTGCTGTGGTTGGTTCCAGATCATCGTCCGTGCCCGTCAGAACTACCTGTTGCAGCAGTACAGGGAGCGTCCTGACAGTGCCAGACA
>NC_134885.1:13825424-13867924 GCF_041734735.1 Babylonia areolata | reverse complement strand
TTTTGTGTTGTTCGTTTTCTTTGTTTTTAGAACACAAATGGAAACAACTGAAAAAATCAGCCTGACATAACTGCGTTGAAAAGTTTGTCAAACGTACATGTTAAAATGTTTCTCGCAATCAAAATTAATACATAGGTAGATAAATAGATACCTTTATACAGATAGATACATAGACAGACAGACAGACAGACAGATATACAGCACAGTCATTTCAGTATATATATATATATATAGTGTGTGTGTATGTGTGTGTGTGTGTGTGTGTGTGTGTGTTGATTGATTAAGCCCTTTCATATGTGGGATAATGATTTGGGGGGGGAAATGAAAATATCATTGATGTTTAGCTTGTGTCTTTTATGCAGATAACAATGTATTTTTTTTCAAAGAAGCAAGGAAAGAGGAAGAAAAGTGTCCAACACGGCCTGTCGGAATACCTCCCATGGGCTGTGAAATGACCACTCCGATCTAGTCATGGACCGAGATGTCCAGCTAACAAAGCGACATGTTTACAGCATCTAGGAGCTGTGGAGGTGTGATGAAGGTTGGGGTTAGAAATTGGATTATGGCTGGAGGGAGTAGCTCCAGTTTCACGAAGAAGAAGTCTGTTGTGATAAAGAGTAGTGCAAAGTTTGACCACACCAGGCACCACCCCACCCCACCCCACCCCACCCCAGACCACAGCACGCAATGCGCTACACTACACTACATAACAACACAATAAACGCAACCCAACGCAACGCAGCACAACACCGTATCCTATAGTGCGATACGATACGATACAATACGATACGATCTGATACGATACGATACGATGATACGATCTGATACGATGCGATACGATACGATACGATCTGATACGATCTGATACGATACGATACGATACGATACGATACAACAGAATGCGACGATTAGCTCGGTTCTTCCCCAAAGTGTGGAGTGTTGCCCATGCCCTCTGTGAGAGAGAGTCCATCTGTACAAACACTCCAGGTTCTGGGAGACAGGGGAGATGGACTGGGGTGCTGACCACCGTTGGTTCTTCCTACAAAGCAAATTTTGATTTTGTTTTTATTTTCATTTTTCATTTCTTTTCTTTTTAATTTTGATTTATTGTGTTTATTTTTCTGGTAAAAAAAACAACAAAAACAACAACAACAAGAGGCAAAACCTTCAAGACTCACTTGTGCTTCGCGCTTTATCCAGTATAGGAATCATGAGAAGAAAAAAAAAGGAGATTTTAAAAAATCGTTTAAAAGTGCTGTGTATTAGATATGATATATGAAATAAACTTTTTTTTTTTTTTTTTTTTCCTTTTTTTCCTTTTTTTCCAAAACAAAAGCCATGCGAGCAGGATCGAACCAGGCATGTTCAGTTCCGAAGCAAGCAGACTGATCCCCAAGGCTGTGGCACATCTGACGTCAAATGACGTTTTCTTCTTCATGCGATAAATAGATGTGATTGTAGTGGACTTAACAACGCTGTTTAAATCATTTTGTGTGTGTGTTTTATAATGTCTCGATTATTCTTTTATTTCGGCGGTAAAGGAGACGTTGCCATCTCCTTCAAGCACATCGCAACACATGGTAGATCTCTAGATCTGCACAAACCAGTCTACAATGGGCTAAAACAAAAGATCGATTCAATTTTTCTTTTATGTTCATTCCAGTTAATTCAGTGTCCACTTTAGAATATCAATATGCAGTAAACACGTCGATGGTGTAGTTAGTATCACTGTAAGTGTTCTGTCCAGAATTTGTGTTTCTTTCCTTTTAATTGTGAACAGGAAACACGAGGTCATGTTGTCTTCGAACACAACCTACCTTCTAGTCTGCCAAACGTAGCGGAAGGCGGTTTTTAGAGAGAGAGAGAGAACCGAACACCAGGTTAAAACAATAGACTGACTTTCTTTACACAAGTGAGTAAAAAAAAAAAAACCATTGAACTATTGAAAGTTTATAATCAACTCGTTTCTCTTCCTCCACAGTACGGGGAAGGTGGGAGGGGTTGTATGATTAAAACAGACAGATATCACAGTGCTTTTCTTCTACAGAATAAAGTCAGAGGACAACACTTTTGTTGCCATGGGTTCTTTTTCGGTGCGCCAAGTTCGTGCTGCACACGGGACCTCGGTTTATCGTCTTATGGAATGACTAGACGCTCAGTTTGATTGTCCAGTCAAGTTTGGGAGACAGGGCGAGAGGGGGAATGGAACCCAGACCTTCACGGACACTGTGTTGGCAGAGAGGCGTCTTAACCATTCTTCCACCTTCCAGTAATAAAACGTTCTGATGCCGGGAGTCAGACACGGGCCGCCTGGGTGAAAGCCAGGAATCCCAACCGCTAGATCCCGTCCCGTCAGATCAAATAGAATGTAACGTAAAGTAACGTAAGGAGGACTGCGGCAGAATGGTTAAAGCGCTCATCCGCCAATGCAGAGTCAGTGCGGGTTTGGGTTCGAATCCCGCTTTCACCCTATCTCCGGATGAGACGATAAACCGAGGTCCCGTGTGCAGCGCGCATTTGGCGCACTGAAAGATAAACTGAAACGTGTTATCGTGTGTCTTTTCATTGTGTACCGTATCAGATTGTTATATGTATGTGTGTGTATATGTATGTATATATATATATATATATAATATATACATATATATATATATATATATATATTATATATATATATGTGTGTGTGTGTGTGAGTGTGTGACAGAGAGACAGAGAGAGAGATCAGTAATTATACTGTTTGTGATAAATGTTTTGATATACAAACTTTAGTGTCCTTTTAAGAACTTGGAGATCTCATTTATATGCCGTGTATATATATATATATATATATATATATATTAATGCTGTGATGATGATGATGACGACGATGCTGACGACAGCAACAACAACACATTTATATCTGTCAAAAATAATACTCCCAAAGCTCTATGAAAGTTCACCTTGCTGCCTCATATTATGGAAAAAATTTTGACAAGTGAAAAATGCAAAATACTCTATAGTTGTGCAACAGGACGTTTGAACGTTAGCTGACTTTGAGGAATGTCAGCAGTCCGGAAGATATCTGTATTAAGCGAAAAAGGTTTTATATTTAGGTGACAAAAGCCGTACAGAACTACCGGTCCACATGACGTATAGCCTCTTTGGTGTACAGAGTTTTTACAGCAACGATAACTAATGCAATCGCAACAACAAAACACCGCCGTCACCTTCTCAACATTAACAGTGATTAGTATCATCATCATCAATAGTATTATCATTATCATTATTATTATTATTATAAAGCTGGGTGACCCCTTTTTGCTTGATCAAATATATATATATATATGTGTGTGTGTGTGTGTGTGTGTGTGTGTGTGTGTGTGTGTGTAGATAGATTATACCCATGATCTACAATATTGTTAGATAGATTATATCCCTGATCTATAATTACTGTATCTTATTTGCTTCGTCTCCGATGCGCCTTCCGATATCTCTTTCCCTAAGTCTCCAACCCCCGTCTGTTTTGTTGTTGTGTTTTGTTTGTTTGTTGTTTTCTGTTTGTTGTTGTTTTGTGTGTTTGTTTGTTTTTTGTTTCGTTTGTTTAGTTGTTGTTTTTTGTTTGTTTAGTTGTTGTTGTTGTTTGTTTGTTTGTTGTTTTTTTGTTTGATTTGTTGTTTGTTTTTTGTTTGTTTAGTTGTTGTTGTTGTTTGTTTGTTTGTTGTTTTTTTGTTTGATTTGTTGTTTGTTTTTTGTTTGTTTGTTCAGTTGTTGTTGTTTGTTCAGTTGTTGTTGTTTGTTTGTTGTTGTTTTTTGTTTTGTTGTTGTTTGTTTTTTTGTTTGTTTGTTGTTGTTGTTTTTTGTTTGTTTTTTGTTTATTTATTGTTTGTTTGTTTGTTGTTGTTTTTTGTTTGTTGTTGTTTGTTTTTTGTTGCTGTTTTTTGTTTGTTTAGTTGTTGTTTTTCGTTTGTTTAGTTGTTTTTTGTTTGTTTGTTGTTCTTTTTTGTTTGTTTAGTTGTTGTTTTTTGTTTGTTTTGTTGTTGTTGTTTTTGTTAAGTTTTTTTTTGTTTTGTTTTTTGTTTGTTTTGTTGTTTTTTTTCTTTGTTTAGTTGATGTTGTTTTTTGTTTGCTTTGTTGTTGTTGTTTTTGTTTGTTTTGGGGATGTTGTTTTTTGTTTGTTTTGTTGTTGTTATGTTTATTGTTTGTTTTCGTTGTTTTTGTTTGTGTTTGTTTTTTGTTTGTTTTTGTTTTTTGTTGTTGTTTTTGGGGGTGAGTATTTTTTCCCTGCGTCTTGTTAATGTCAAGCGTCATGCAAAAGAAAAATCTTGAAACGAGCGATTTTGTTTAAGTGAAAAAGAAGTTAAAAGAACAAGCCTTTTTATCTTTTAATCGAAGCTCGCGTTACATTCAGGCGAAGTATGTATATTTCATGTCGGTATTTGATGTATCGATGGTGACACATGTTTCATCATGTTTGGAAATGAACCAGGTCATTTAGGTTTTCACTCAGTCTGCTGTCATACTCACACACCCGCGAACATATTCACAAACATGTGCGTGTTTTTTTACGCACCCGCGATTTTACACATTTTCACCGGAATTTAAGTAAATGGTAACAGTAAATATAAATGAATGAGTAAGTCAGTCAATGAATCAATCAGTCAATCAATGTTTAAATGAGAAAATAAATAAATGACACTTTTTCGAATAAGCCCGCATGCTAACTACGCATGCCTACAGATTTGTTCAATCGCTGAAACTCATGAACCAGTCGGCCAGCCGACCAGCCAGGTCATTCAGTTTATAATAGTGCACGAGCGAACGGACCATTAAATAAGTGATTAAATGAAGAGAATGAATAAGCGTGTGAAAAACATATATACATATCATATATTCTGTAAGACACTTAATCTTGCCCATTATCAAATAAATGAATATGTTGTAAGAAACATGATCTAACATAGTGTGTTGTCTTGTTTTCTTGACTCCCACGTTGCCAATATCTTTCCCTCTGTTTCACAATCAGCATGTTTCATTATGCTCCGGAAGTGCCCATGCTGGGCCCTGCACTGCACACGTTGTTTTTAAAGAATAAATGAGAAATGATATGAATGATAATGACGGTCTTTGTTTTCATGTCGCTGCCGTCATCAGCATCGTCATCGTAGCCGTTGTTGATAAAACGCGATGAAAAAAATGGATTAGAAAATCAAAATGAATAAATGATTAAAACAACGACAACAACAACAACCAGCACTTCACTTGTCGTATCAGTTTCCAGTAAAACAATCAATGTGCGAATCCAGTTTCGGTGGTGTCGCAATTTCATTATGTTTTCAAAACAAGTTGGCTATTCTTGTACACGTTCTTCCGGTTTGGGATTGGCAGGAACACAATATTTCACAACATGACACGCTAAAACTTGACTGCTCAGTACTGTCCGATGTCACAGAATTTGTTGCAGTTGTTCATGTTCACGTCTCGCTGTCTGTTTCTGCGCGTAGTTCTTGCCTATAAAGAAATTGATTAAACTGAAAATGGATGGTGGCGACACTCCGTTTGTTTCTGTTCGGTTTAAAGACATGTTTATCAAGAAAAGATATATATATATATATATATATATATATATATATATATATATATATATATATATATATATATATATATATATATATATCTGTGTGTTTGTGTGTGTGTGTGTGTTTCCGTTCGGTTCAAAGATATGTATATCCAGAAAAAAACCCATCTTTTTCTGTTCTGTTTAAAGACATGTTTATTCAAGAAAGAAAAACAAAACAAAACAAAAATCATACATATTTCTTTTAGTTTATGTTGAATCAGAAAAACAACAGCAAATTATGCATGCTTCTGTCTGGTTTTTGTTGTTGTTGTTCTTTTTGTTTTGTTTTTTGTTTCTTTTTTTGTTGTTGTTTTTTTCAGAAATAAAGAACATATGGTACACTTTTCCTTTTCTTTAAACATAATTTATTCCGATAGATAGATAGATACATTATAAATGTTTCCCATTGGTTCGAGCAGATGTATTTAATCAGAAAAAAAATATCCATGTTTCTGTTTGGTTTAAACAAATCTTATTCCGAGAAAATTATAAAATAAAAAGTATATGAATGTTTCTATTTGGTTTAAATAAATCATTATTAAGATATATAAAAAAAAGAAATGTTCTTTTTTTCAGTTTCTGTTTGTTTTGAACAAATCCTTCGTCGGGAAAAACCAAACCGGTTTGAACAAATCTTTCGTCGGGGAAAAAGCAAACACACATACATGTTTCTGTTCGTCCCTGTTTGTGAAGGAGGTTGAGTTTTGTATGACGTCCTGTCACATATTCTGGAGATTGTTGACATTTTGTTACAGTGTTAATTTTCACGTTTGAATGTGATCGCCCCTGGTTGTCAAGTTCATGTGTGTATGTCCACAGGGATGGTCCCGGCAGCTGTGGCCTCCCCTTCCCAGTCCTCTTTAAACCCTCGCTTTAACCTTCACCTTCGCTGGTGTCTGCAAATAGCCGTGCCGTTTAGGCAGCCGTACTTCGTTCCCATCCGTGGCGCATAATCGTGATGTTCGCAGTTTCTTTAATCGTCGAACATTGATGTAGACAACTTCGATCGTGTAATAGCGAAGCAAACACACACAGTGTGGAATAACAGCGCTAGCGTTGATTAGGATGTCTTCAACGTACGTTGTTGATCGCCATAGTACAAGCATGTAACGCACAAAAGAGGATTTGATTAGGGAAGAGAAACAGATTTGCACACAAGTTGTCCCGAAAAAAAATCTGATTCAATTGCGCACCTTTTACAAGATTATCCCCCAGCAATAAACTTTTGTCCGGAAGGACGTCATCTATTTCAGCCTGAAGATGATGATGATGATGATGATAATGATAATAATAGTAATAATAATAATAATGGTATTTGTGTAGCGCTGAATCTTGTGCAGAGACAAATCAAAGCGCTTTCGCACCAGTCATTCACACGCATGCATAACTGTAAATCTGGAGAAAGTGAAGACAGGGAAGAGGCAGGGGAGGGATGCTGACGGTGTTGTGAGGATAGTGATGATGGTGACGGTGTTGTGATGATAGTGATGATGGTGACGGTGTTGTGAGGATAGTGATGATGGTGACGGTGTTGTGATGATAGTGATGATGGTGACGTGTGTTGGGTGAGGATAAGTGATGATGGTGACGGTGGTGATGTGTGATTGTAGTGATGATGGTGACGGTGTTGTGAATGACGTGATGATGATGACGGTTTGTGATGATAGTGATGATGTGACGGTGTTGTGAGGATGTGATGTGGGTGTGATAGTGATGATGTGACGGTGTTGTGATGATAGTGATGATGATGACGGTGTTGTGATGATGTGATGATGATGACGGTGTTGTGAGACGTGATGATGTGACGGTGTTGTGATGAAGTGATGATGGACGTGTTGTGATGATAGTGATGATGGTGAGATGATACGGTGTTGTGATGATAGTGATGATGGTGACGTGTTGTGGATAGTGATGATGTGACGGTGTGTGATGAAGTGATGATGGTGACGGTGTTGTGATGACAGTGATGATGTGACGGTGTTGTAGTAGTATGATGATGACGGTGTTGTGAAGTGAGAGGTTGTTGTGATGACAGTGATGATGGTGACGTGTTGTGAGGATAGTGATGATGGTGACGGTGTTGTGATGACAGTGATGATGGTGACGGTGTTGTGATGACAGTGATGATGGTGACGGTGTTGTGATGATGGTGACGGTGTTGTGATGACAGTGATGATGGTGACGGTGTTGTGAGGATAGTGATGATGGTGACGGTGTTGTGATGACAGTGATGATGATGATAGTGATGATGGTGACGGTGTTGTGATGACAGTGATGATGATGACGGTGTTGTGAGGATAGTGATGATGATGACAGTGTTGTGATGATAGTGATGATGGTGACGGTGTTGTGAGGATAGTGATGATGATGACGGTGTTGTGATGATAGTGATGATGGTGACGGTGTTGTGATGATAGTGATGATGGTGACGGTGTTGTGATGATAGTGATGATGATGACGGTGTTGTGATGATGGTGACGGTGTTGTGATGATAGTGATGATGATGACGGTGTTGTGAGGATAGTGATGATGGTGACGGTGTTGTGATGATAGTGATGATGGTGACGGTGTTGTGATGATAGTGATGATGATGACGGTGTTGTGAGGATAGTGATGATGGTGACGGTGTTGTGATGATAGTGATGATGATGACGGTGTTGTGATGATAGTGATGATGATGACGGTGTTGTGATGATAGTGATGATGATGACGGTGTTGTGATGATAGTGATGATGATGACGGTGTTGTGAGGATAGTGATGATGGTGACGGTGTTGTGATGACAGTGATGATGGTGACGGTGTTGTGATGATAGTGATGATGGTGACGGTGTTGTGATGATAGTGATGATGATGATAGTGATGATGGTGACGGTGTTGTGATGATAGTGATGATGGTGACGGTGTTGTGATGATAGTGATGATGATGACGGTGTTGTGATGATAGTGATGATGGTGACGGTGTTGTGATGATGGTGACGGTGTTGTGATGACAGTGATGATGGTGACGGTGTTGTGATGATAGTGATGATGACGGTGTTGTGAGGATAGTGATGATGGTGACGGTGTTGTGAGGATAGTGATGATGGTGACGGTGTTGTGATGATAGTGATGATGGTGACGGTGTTGTGATGATAGTGATGATGATGACGGTGTTGTGATGACAGTGATGATGATAGTGATGATGGTGACGGTGTTGTGATGATAGTGATGATGGTGACGGTGTTGTGATGATAGTGATGATGGTGACGGTGTTGTGATGACAGTGATGATGATGATAGTGATGATGGTGACGGTGTTGTGATGACAGTGATGATGGTGACGGTGTTGTGATGATAGTGATGATGATAGTGATGATGGTGACGGTGTTGTGATGATAGTGATGATGATAATAGTGATGATGATGACGGTGTTGTGAGGATAGTGATGATGATAATAGTGATGATGATGACGGTGTTGTGATGATAGTGATGATGGTGACGGTGTTGTGATGACAGTGATGATGATAATAGTGATGATGGTGACGGTGTTGTGATGATAGTGATGATGGTGACGGTGTTGTGATGACAGTGATGATGATAATAGTGATGATGGTGACGGTGTTGTGATTATAGTGATGATGGTGACGGTGTTGTGATGATAGTGATGATGATAGTGATGATGGTGACGGTGTTGTGATGATAGTGATGATGATAATAGTGATGATGATGACGGTGTTGTGAGGATAGTGATGATGATAATAGTGATGATGATGACGGTGTTGTGATGATAGTGATGATGGTGACGGTGTTGTGAGGATAGTGATGATGGTGACGGTGTTGTGATGATAGTGATGATGATGATAGTGATGATGATGACGGTGTTGTGATGATAGTGATGATGATAATAGTGATGATGGTGACGGTGTTGTGATGATAGTGATGATGATGATAGTGATGATGATAATAGTGATGATGATGACGGTGTTGTGATGATAGTGATGATGATAATAGTGATGATGGTGACGGTGTTGTGATGATAGTGATGATGATGATAGTGATGATGATAATAGTGATGATGATGACGGTGTTGTGATGATAGTGATGATGATAATAGTGATGATGATGACGGTGTTGTGATGATAGTGATGATGATAATAGTGATGATGGTGACGGTGTTGTGAGGATAGTGATGATGGTGACGGTGTTGTGATGATAGTGATGATGGTGACGGTGTTGTGATGATAGTGATGATGATGATGGTCAAGATTGTCGAATGAAAAGGACCCTGCTTTGTTAGGTGATTCAACGTTCAGTGTTTACAATTTGTATGTATAAATAAATGAATAAATACATTCACACATGCATACATATAATAAAATAAATAGATAAATAAATAAATAAATGATATCCTACATGAACGAATAGATATATTAAAGCCACGGTCAGTTAATAGATGTTTTCTTTTATGTCAAACAGGAGGCTACAGACCTGCATGAAATGACAAGTACATTGATGTTTCTATAAAAAATACGGTAAAGAATAATGAAAAAAAAAGGATGGAAGAAAGAACGTAGCCTATTGTTATTATTATTATTAACATCATCATCATTAAAATGATAGACGCCTCTTTGGGGGTTAAAAGAAAATGAATGTAAATGTCAGTGATGCCCAGGAAATCACGAGGAAAAGGCTCACCTTCGGTGTCTGCAAAATGTTAGGAAACAATACAGTGATCTTCCATCTCAAACTTTGATAAGAAATGCGATCCTGAAATCGCTGTCTGAAACATTTTTGTTTTATTCTTTTCTTTTCTTTTTCTGATTGTGAATTAAGGTCATGAATTCTCTGAATTCCCTCTGTGTGTGTGTGTGTGTGTGCGTGTGTGTGTGTGTGCGTGTGTGTGTGTGTTCTGTACCCATTCATTTACCTCTTTTCTAGCTGATACAGTGACAAGGAGCGCAAGCAGCAATGGTTTGAGTTCTATTCCTTTGTCTTGCTGAGGAGTCACAGTCCTTATTTCGTGTTGAAAAGAAACCCTTGCTTCCCCCTCACCCATCACCTTTTTTCCTGACACTGGAAAGAAATGAAAATGAAAGAAAGGAAAGAAATAGATAAAATCGAAAAGATAGAAATGAAGTAGTAAAGAAAGGGGAAGTGATTTTTCTTTCATTTCCGTAAAAAAAGACATTAAAACGAAGAGGGGAGAGGGGCTGGATGAAGAAGCAAGGATAAGGCAGAAAAGAAAAGAGCCAAAAAGCAAAACATTGTATCAGTCAGTGTTTTCACTTAGAATTTATATTTTGTTTTTGACAGATCTCATTTTAAGTCTGTTTACCATCGATGATGTCAAACTTTTTAGTGTGCGGGGGGGGGGGGGGGGGGTTGAGATCAGGAGCAGTGTTTACAATGGCAGGTAGCTACAAACGTCTACTCTGAATTCATGTCGATATAGTGAATCGGACAGTAACATTTAGCAATTTACAAAATTCTCCTTGTTGTTCTCTCTCTCTCTCTCTCACACACACACACACACACAAAGACACAAGGCCAGCTGACAATGACGTCACTTTCACTGACATCAGCAGTAAAGGTCAGTGAAAAAGGACGATGACGTGAAGATGGCAGCTCAAGACACCCTCAGGGTTTCAGTCTGCAGCTTTCCCGAAAATGCCCTGTATGGATGTATGGAAGAAGAAAGAGCAACCTCTCTCTCACTCTCTCTCTCTCTCTGTCTGTCTGTCTGTCTGTCTGTCTCTCTCCGCTACAGGCTCCCCTCTGGAGGTCTGCCTTATGTCCGTAATAACGCCCACCCATATCTGACGGAAAGTATTCCGAGGGCATGGAGTGATTTAGGGGGATGGAGAAGGAGTGGGTGCGGCCCGAACGGCTTCAGTGTGAGTGGAGGAGGACAGGAGTCTTTGTGTGTAGGTGGGTTTTTTGTCTTTGTTGTTGTTCTGCTGCTCTACCATCGTCAGCACCGTGTCAGTACCTATAGCATCACGCCGCTCATCCCGAACCGCACCCCTCCACACCCCCGCCCCCGCCACACCCCACACCAAACCACAGTCCAGGCTCATCTTGCCGTAGTCCCAGTGCTGGTAGTCCGTAGGGAGCTATCACTGCTGACTGGGCACATCGTCGGACTTCTGTGGTATATGTCCTGATTTTTTACTCACTTGTGTAAACAAAGTGAGTCTATGTTTTAACCCGGTGTTCGGTTGTCTGTGTGTGTGTGTGTCTGTGTGTCCGTGGTAAACTTTAACATTGACATTTTCTCTGCAAATACTTTGTCAGTTGACACCAAATTAGGCATAAAAATAGGAAAAATTCGGTTCTTTCCAGTCATCATGTTTAAAACAATATTGCACCTCTGGGATGGGCACAAAAAAATTAAAATAATAAAGCCTAATTATATGCAAACTGCATTTACTGTTATATTTATATTTTTTGTATTCTCTAAACTTGGCACTTTGATCTGATATTCTGACACAACAACAAGAGCAGTCATTATTATAATTTTTTGTTCAAACAGGAACTTCTTTTGCTAAGCATGGAAGTTTTATTTATTTTGCAAACGTTTTGGTGCAGATAGTAAAAAAGGGAAATTACTCTGTAATTAATGTTAGGGGACTTAATTTGCTTTAAACTGATCTTTCTCATCTTAAACATTACATTTTGAAATTATACTCAATACATAAAAAGCTTGTGTGTTTTACTCTCAGTGTACAGGGCTTTCACTATGTTCATTCGCCCAAGTGGTCTTTTTCGGAAAATACTAAAATCAATACGACGAGTGGACTTTACAGATCTGTTGGCTGAGCCCTGAAGGTCATGGGCAAAAATCAGTTGCGTACACATATTTATACACATTCAAAGCGCGTGCTCATATTCTTCGCGAACGCGAACGACGCCATTTTGTTTCAAGTTGTTGACCTGCCCTTTCAATCCTATATTCAATGGACAATACACGATAACATGTGATGGAAAGATGGAGAAGGAGACCGTTAAATATTTATTCAGAGAAAGATTTGTGAACGCCTCATCACTTACTGGATTATGCCCCAAACTGCCATAAAAATATCCACAGAATCAGTCGGAATTCACAGTTAAAAATTGTGAACCATGCGAGTTAATACCCTTGAACTGATCACGATGAAACGAAAAAATTTCCAGTCTTGACTTTTCTCAAATGAAGTCCTTTTCACTTCTTACGACGTTTAGAAGTACTTGTACTTGACTCTACATGTTATTAGTTTAACAACATACTAAATTTTCATATCAACTTTAAAAGTATAAAACTAGAATGAACATAAAAGAGAAATTGAATCGACCGTGTCATACTACATTCCCGGCGAGAGTAACTAAACTTGTACATCTATCTAGATCTAGTGAAAACGGCTAAATGTTGCAGTGTGATTGCGGCGATAGCCATTAAAAAAATCTTTTTATTGCCATTAAAGATTTTTTGAATGCCCAAGATACACCAGAATAATATGATTTAAACAGCGTTCTCACTGCGAATAATTGATTTATCGCCCTTTAAAAAAGTATGTTCAAATGTTAAATTTTAGAACGCGGGGTTCGAATCTGGTTATGACTTTTTTTTTCTTTTTCTTTTTTTTTTAAACGCGAAGCTTTATAATAACAAATACAGAACACATTTTAACGATTAGATTTTTTTTTTAAGTGTATCACAAGTGAGTCTTGAAGGCATTGCCTCTCTTGTTTCTTTTCTTTTTGTTTTTAGTCTAGCTCCGCGAGTATGCGATTTGTGTCGTCAGTAGAGGGCGCTATATATATGTAATCACACACACAAACACACACAAATATATATATATATATATATATATATATATATATATATATATATATATATCCCCCCACCCCCTCCCGACGAATCTGACAACTTTGACAGGAATTCACAAAGCCATTGGATGTGGGGCATGAAAGTAATTGAAAAAAAAAAAAAATGAAACCTGACCCTGCACTCACCAGTTTTCTCTCCAACATGATGAATACAATAAAGCGCACGTGTGAGTATTCGTGCGCGCGGGATGTGTGCATGTGTATGAGTGCATGAGCATCAACTCCTGTCCAGCGCTGTTGGGACGAACAATAAACCTCATCACATGAACCAACCCCACCCACCCCTTCCTCCACCCCCACCCCCAGAAACTGCGGGGAAAAAAGAAAGAAAGAAAAAACAATTTCTTGCCTTGCCAAGAACTTGATCTCCACACCTGCATGGGCCGTTGAAAAGCCATGCATCACCTTTGGGCATCCATCAAACGTGTTCGCGGGCAGAAGGTAATGGACAAGAGAGATTGCCTGCACAGTGACGGGAGGGCTGATTTGAACCCTGCAGCACGTCAGGCTGACGTCACGTGATGACGTTGTATGGGTCCTGATGGGATCGTTCCCGTCGTTCACCTTCTTTATGCTGTGGAGTCAGGTAGTCCTTCCACATTTCTCCTCTCCCCCTTTCTTCTCCTCATCCTTCGTCCCCCTCCCTTCTCCTTCTCCTTCTCTTTCTCCTCCTCACTTTATCCGTCTTCCTCTTCCTCCCCCACCCCACCCCCTCCCTTCTCCTCTTCCTCGTCTTCCTCTTCCTCCGCCCCCCCCCCCATTCTCCTCTTCCTCGTCTTCCTCTTCCTCCCCCACCCCCTCCATTCTCCTCTTCCTCGTCTTCCTCTTCCCCCCCCCTTCTCTTCCTCCTCCTCCTCCTTCGTCCCCCCCCCCTCCTCCTCCGTCTTCCTCCCCCTCTTCCTCCTCCTCCTCCGTCTTCCTCCCCCCCTCTTCCTTCGTCTTCCTCGCCCCCCTCTTCCTTCGTCTTCCTCGCCCCCCTCTTCCTCCTCCTCCTCCGTCTCCCCCTCCCCTCTTCCTCCTCCTCCTTCGTCTCCCCCTCCCCTCTTCCTCCTCCTCTTCTTAGTTACCCCCCCCCCCCCTTCCTCCTCCTCCTTAGTCTCCCCCCCCTTCCTCCTCCTCCTTTTCTTAGTCTCCCCCCCCTTCCTCCTCCTCCTTTTCTTAGTCTCCCCCCCCTCTTCCTCCTCCTTCGTCTTCCTCCCCCCCACCCCCTTCCCTTCTTCCACTCCTTGTTTTTCCCCTCTCCTTGCTCCTCGTTCCGTCTTCTCTTCGTTTTCCTTTTCCTCCTCCTCTTCCTCTTCTTTTTCGTTGTCTCCGTTTCCCACCATCCCTGGGAGTCGTTAGTTCCTGCGACATGTGGCAGGTTAGAAAGGCCGGACTGCCGTTGTGTCTGTGCGCTGGTCACGCATCTGCCTCCCTGCGAATGTGTGCTGCAGCGTATATGGGGCAGTCTGCACGCTTGGACACCTCTGTGAAATTGGAACTCTTCCATTTCCTTGTCTTCTCCCTTTTGTTATTATTATTATTATTATCATCATCATCATCATCATCATTTTTTTAAATTGTTATTATCATCATCATTATTTTTATATTTGTTGTTAGTATTATTATCATTATCGTAATTATTTCAAATATATCATCTTAGGGTCTGTGTGGGTTTTTTTTAAAATCTCATTATGATCATCATCGATATCCCATCGTGTGCATTTTTATGCTGTTGCTATTATTATTATTATTATTATTATTATTATCATCATCTTTTTTAAAAATATTATTATTATTATTGATATTGTTATTATCATCATTATTATCATTATTTTTCTTTTGCCCCTCAAATACCCTCCTCCGCTGTTCCTTTTCTTGCGTGTAATAAGTCAGTGTCAATACATTATAATTGTCACGGAATCGGTCAGTGTATCGTCAGTGTCATTATATTCTAATTGTCACGGAATCGGTCAGTGTATAGTCAGTGTCATTATATTCTAATTGTCATGGAATTGGTCAGTGTATAGTCAGTGTCATTGTATTCTAATTGTCATGGAATCGGTCAGTGTATCGTCAGTGTCAATATATTCTAATTGTCATGGAATCGGTGAGTGTATAGTCAGTGTCATTATATTCTAATTGTCATGGAATCGGTGAGTGTATAGTCAGTGTCATTGTATTCTAATTGTCATGGAATCGGTCAGTGTATCGTCAGTGTCATTATATTCTAATTGTCATGGAATCGGTCAGTGTATCGTCAGTGTCATTATATTCTAATTGTCATGGAATCGGTCAGTGTATAGTCAGTGTCATTATATTCTAATTGTCATGGAATCGGTCAGTGTATAGTCAGTGTCATTATATTCTAATTGTCATGGAATCGGTCAGTGTACCGTCAGTGTCATTATATTCTAATTGTCATGGAATTGGTCAGTGTATCGTCAGTGTCATTATATTCTAATTGTCATGGAATCGGTCAGTGTCATTACTAGTAGTATTATTGTTATTACTTTGGGATCGTTCACCCTGTTGGTGCAATGGGTGTGTCATACGCTCACGTGTATTGTTGTTGTTGTTGTTTTCGAGTTTGTTTTTCTTCTTCTTCTTCTTCTTCTTCTTCTTCTTCTTCTTCTTCTTCTTCTTCTTCTTCTTCTTATTATTATTATTATTATTATTATTATTATTATTATTATCAGCAGTGGCAGCAGTAATACGTGTCGTTGGTGCTGTTGTTGTGGTTGTTATTGTTGTTATAATTACCAACAGCAGTAGCATCAGAGCAGTACTTGTAGTATTGGTGTTGTTTTTATCACAAACCAGGAAACATTTTGATCGCTTTTCTCTTCACATTCATTTTCACAGGAAATTTATTTAGTTATGAGAGGGAGGGTGAGAAAGAATGAGAGACAGACACAGACAGACAGACAGACAGACAGACAGAGAGAACGCAAAGAACGCAAGAATTTTATTGCATAGGCCATATGACCCGTTACAACTGATCGTGCGGACAATGTAAGAGTAAACAGTTGTTATAGTATACTATGAACATAATCAACAATGTCATATAAATCTTTGAATAATAATAATAATAAAACAATAATACTATATATATATTGTAGTTATTATTTTCAAATATTTGTCCATGTTTGAAACGTCAAAAAAGGTTGAGAGAGAGAGAGAGAACAGCGATGTAGCTGACAGAATGTCTGCAGGTGAACAATTGTGCTGTGTTTTGTTGTTTTTTTGTTGTTTTTGTTTGTTTGTTTTTAATCACGAAAAGTTTCATCAAATATCTGTCATTCGGATTTTTGTAAAAAGGAAAGAAATATAGGAAGTGGAGAGAGGATTTATGTATACGGAAAATAAATGAATGGATAAATGAATAGATATGTACGTAAATGAATAACGTGTTCAACGCGGACGCTTCTAATGCCTACGCTTCCCAAATTATCATCATCATCAGTAGTAGTAGTGGTAGTGGTGGTTGTTGCTTCATCATTGTAATCATCATTTTTGTTATTATTATTAGTATTATTATTCTTCTTATTATTATTATATTATTATTATTATTATTGTTGTTGTTATTATTATTATTGTTATTACGGTCGTCGTTATTATTATCGTCGTTGTTGTTGTCAACGGCAGTACTGGTGTCATCACTGTTGACTTACGTTTATTTATCTGCAGATGTTTATGACAGCAGTGAAGCGAACTGTAATCGTTGCATTTGTATTCTGACATTTTGATTTTAAAAAAAAAAAAGAAGAAGAAAATTCTGTTTAGATTTTTTCTTATGTACGTTTGCAGTTGCTGCGTTTTATTGCCTGTGACGATAAGACTTCTTTTTCTTTTTTTTCTTTCTTTTTTTTTTTCTTTCTTTTGTTAGAGAAGACAACATGGCACTGGTAAGGGGTTGCTGGACAGAAGATATGTCCCGAATGTGCGTTAACTTGTGGGGACAGAGTGGAATGTTATTTTATTTTATTCTTCTCCTCTCTTTTTTTTTCTTCTTTTTTTCTCTCTTCCTTACTGGCACTGATATCGGGGTTTGAGTATTTCTCTTGTCTTACATTTACCCATTTTTGATAAATAAATAAATAAATAAATAATAAATAAACATATGACTAAATAGACCAAATAGCGCGCTGAACATGCCAGTCACCTGCTTGAAAACAAAAGTGTGTATATCGACAGAAGCACAGTCAAAAAGTGAATGGATGAATTAATCATTAATAAAGAAAGAAAGAAGTACATGAAGACGCAATAAATAACTAAATAAATCATCGCGGCCCTGAAATGATTTGCTCATCATAGCTTTCTGTGACAATGTCAAAGTCTGCGTGTGTAACGATAGAAAACGCAGCCGTGACACGGTTAACCAATGAATATCACATCAGTGAAATAAATAGATAACTAAGTAACTAAATAACTAACCAAACAGTTAATAAATGAATGAATGAATGAATAGATAAGAAAGAAGGAAATGAATAAACAAATGAATGAATAAATAGATAAGTAAAAAAATAAAAAAAATAAAAATAAACGAATAGATAAATCGACAAGAAAATGAATTTTAAAAAAGGAAGAAAGAAAGAAATAATACTTGTCGAAGTATCACCGATTCTAACATTCGTCAGATTGAAAGTGGAGCAATCGGCAGAGTTGACTAGGTAAAAGAAAAAAACAACACATAAATAAGTGAATTATTCTTAATGATGATGATGATGATGATGACAGTAACAACAATAATGATGATAATGATGATGATAATAATAATAATAATATGATTGATTGATTGATTGATAATAAAACTTATGATGATGATAATAATAATAATAATAATAATAATAATAATAATAATGGTAATGACAATGATAATGATAATGATGATAATAAATTTCATGATAATATTAATTTTGATAATAGTGATAACAGACTCGCAGAAAAAAAGGTTCCACTTAATTAACGAACAGTCTTGTGTCTTTGGTGTGTCTCACAGTCTCTGCGTCGACATTGAAACGTGTCAAACAGATAAAGAAATGAATAAATAAACAATCAATCAAACAAAGAAAGAAATAGACCGATAGATAAACAGTTAAACAAATGAATAAACAAACAGATAAATAGATGAACATATAATAAGATAAATAATAATAATAATGGATACTTATATAGCACACTATCCAGAAATCTGCTCTAGGTGCTTTACAAAAACGCTTTTGTTAACATAAAACATTACATCTATGTTACATACACACACCAAAATGTGACTACACACACACACACACACACACACACACACACACACACACACACACACACACACACACACACACACACTGCATACATACATTTTAACATACATGTGTATCTAGCAGCTACCCCAACACATACGCACACATAGGCAGGCACAAACTTACATAAACACACGCACACACAATACACATTCATATACATGCATGTAGTTATGTACACATACATATGTATACACACATAGTCAAGCACAGCTAACGCAAAGGAAGTGGACCTGCCACAATTGAACTTATTGCTGAGGGAAAAGGTGAGTTTTGAGACGAGATTTAAAAGATGCGAGGGAATCAGAATGACGGAGGTTATCAGGGAGCTTGTTCCACGTCTTTGGCGATTGAAAAGAAAACGATCTGTGTCCATAGGTCTTACTTCTGACGTGAGGTATCCTGAGAAGTCGTTTCAGAGGAAGAACGGAGCTGGTGAGACGGGGTATAGATATGGAGGAGTTCAGAAAGATACTTGGGGCCAGATCCGTTGACTGCAGAAAAGGTCAGAGTGGATAGCTTATAGTCTATTCGATCAGAAACAGGCAACCAGTGGAGAGACTGAAGGAGAGGAGAAACATGGTCAAATTTAGAAGCTGTGCAATTGAGTCTGGCAGCGTTATTCTGAATTAGAAGAACTTTTTTTGTGTGTGTAAAGAACAGGACTAGTCAGCCAAACAGTGCAAACATGACACCTGTCATGCACGTGCGACACTTCTCTCTCTCACTCTCTCTCTCTCTGTTGTTTTTTGTTTGTTTGGTTGTTGTTTTTTTTACAACGTACCTTGCTCCCCTCCCCACCCCCTCACTCCCAAACGGAAAGCAATTTGAAAACAATGTGAAAACGAATACTTTCCACTGGTATCTGAAGTGCTGAAATGTCTTTTTCTCCCGTAAGATCGTACGGGCGATTTAGAATTGAATTTGTGTGTATGTTCGTGTGCTTGTGTGCTTGTGTGTGCGTGTGTGTGTGTGTGTGTGTGTGTGTGTGTGTGTGTGTGTGTGTGTGTGTGTGTGATCGCTTTATTCAACGTCTGTATCGTTGAAGACGTTACAGACCTTGAAGAAAACTCGGTGAACAGCACACTGTCAAGACATTATTGTTGGGTTTCCGTTTCGTTCAAGAGTCATTTGGAAATGAAATCTGAATGAAATTTCGCTTGAACTATCAGTCAGAACAGACTACTCATATGTACACGTTTTTCTTTACTTTTTTGTTTTCCTTTTTTAAGGCAACAGTTTAAAAAAAAAAAATAAAGACAAGAATTATTCGATTTAAGGAAACAGTCACAAATACTTCGAAATAACTCTCTAACCACAATCATTTTTCTTCATCAGACATGTACGCTTACACATATATAGACCAAAGCTCTACCCATGTGTACCTAGAATCGCAAGAAGAAATGTTTTAACAAGAATTGACACAGAATGAGCTCTGACAATGGTCATGTTGATAATTAAGCATGGGATTTACACAGTAAAGCGTACATTTTGGTAGTGGTGACATTTCTGCTCCTTCGTAACTCAGTGTCAACGGCGGACAGTCCAATATGAAATATTCTGCTTGGAAACAGATGCAGCACCAAGTAAATAATAAGAAATTTGTGTTTGTGTTTTTCGTTATTTTAGTTTATTATTTTAACTTGATTGCGTGTCTTAGAAAGAATGACAATGCTTACTGCTTCTTATAATTTTTTTTCTTATGAATATAGCAGTCCAAAGGTATTTCGGGTGCAAAGATGCTCTGACCTGTCTGTGCTTCATCATTTTCTTCTTCTTTTTATGTCGTCCTTTTCGTTTTCCCTCGAACCGCAATGTGATAGTACCCCGCATTAATCGGCTTCTGGGCCTTGAGATGTTTATACAGAGTATGATGTATGATTAATTCTCTGTGTCACCATTCCGCACCGCCACTCCTTCAAAAACAAAAACGAAGAAGAAGAAAAAAATTAAATAAATAAAGGTAAAAAAAATATTAGAACTGATGTAACATCGTAGTGCCAGTAGTATACAACTGTATATGATACAGCACAAATCTAGAAACTTCCCCTGCAAACAAACGAACAAACTAAATCAGAAAATATGATGAAATAAGATTAGTATCAGTATCAGTTGCTCAAAGAGGCGTCACTGCGTTCGGTCAAATCCATATACGCTACACCACATCTGCCAAGCATATGCCTGACCAGCACTGTTCCCCTCACGCGCTTAGTCAGGCGTTGAGAAAAAAAAAGGTAAAATTAAAATTAAAATTAAAATATCTTTTAAAAACTGATTTAAAAAATAATAAAAATAAAAATAAATAAATTGATAAATAAATAGAATAAATTTTAAAAAATAGATAAATACATAAAAATACTTCTACTAATAATGATAATATTTATAAGGCGCAAAATACGATGAACCCAAAAGAAATAAGCGCTTTTGTTCCCTGAAGTCAGTCCTCCGTTTGATAGGAAACACAGTACATCCCGTATACTCCACACGCCACACTGAACACACACACACGTCAGTCGTGCAATCAGCGCACAATGGAAAAGAACTTGTCAAGAATCGGAAGAAAGCTTTGGAGGTCGGAGAGTTAGTCATCTGCCCCTCCCCCCCGACCCCCTCTCACTCGCCCCCACCCCCAAATCTTTCCTCTTTCCCCCTCCCTTGCCACCCACGGTCATCCCACATCTGTCACCTTCAGTCGCAACCACCCCCCCCCGCCCCCGCCATCACCCCTCCACCCCCGACCCCCACAACCCCTGGATACTGTTTTGTGGAGAGAAAAAAAGTTTCGAACTCCACCTGTGTATAATTTTGACCCGCCAAGAGGGCCGCAAGTAGAGTGATAGAAACACACACACACACACACACACACACACACACAAATAACAGTCGGTCCTGGTTCTGACGCTCAGCGTTCATACAGTACAAGTTGCAAGACTTGGAAACAAAACAACCAGAACGGAATACAAGCACAAAGTTAGCAGAATGAAAACCTCATTGTGGGGCAGCTGGACCTGATGAGAATCATTCACCGTTCTTTCTGTGTCTTTTATTGAGGATCTCTTTTTTTCTACTTCTTCTTTTTCTGATAGATAATACATAATTCTGTCGTTTTTTAGAGGGTGTTTATCATGTGCACACGCATACCTGCGTGTACACATGCAGGAACACACGCATGCACTCACACACACACACACACACACACACACACACACACACAGACATTCCAAACCGTATCATCCCACAACTATATGCACACTGTTCCCCCCAAAGAAGAATAACGCAACACAAAGACAACATGAATCGGTTGGAACAGAAGAACAACAATGCCTTTTTTAACAGGAAAAAAAAAAGAAGAAAGAGAGAAAGAAAGAAAATGGAAAAACGAATGAATACATACAGCAGTCTCATAAAAAAAAATTTAAAAAAAGAGGGGGGGGGGTGAATGAATTAGTAATAATGAATTGATGAATAAATAACCCTGACTCCTTAGAAAGTCACAAGCAAGAGAGAGAGAGAGACGGGGTGGGGGTGGGGTAGGGGTACACAAAGAAAGAAGGAAGAAAATAAGGACAAAAAAGAAAAAAAAAGATAGGATGAGGACGAGCAAGGAAGTGAGCCGGCCCGGAGTTAGCAGCGAAACCACCCACGCAGTCAGTCCACTCACAGAACAGCCAGCAGTACCCACACCCACCCCCCTTTGTGTGGGGCTGATAGTGTGAACGACCTCCAGTGTTTTGTGGCCTCTCACTGTCCTCAAAGGGCTGACACGTGCAAGTCTTTCCATCTGCTCCAGACCTTGTTGGTGACTGAAGGACTGTTCTTTCTCCGCGTCTGTCTGTCTCTCTCTCTCTCTTTCTCTCTCTCTCTCAACCTTATTTGACGTTTTAAACATGAACAAATATTTGAGAAAAATAGCTACAGAATTTAGGTTGGGAGTGTCGAGTTTGGCTGCGCATCGTTAGAGACACAGGGAACCTGATGTTAATGATTTGATTTGCCCATTATGCCAGAAAGAGAAAGAAGACCAGCGCATTTTGTTTTGAGCTGCTCAGCTCTTAAAGGGTTAAGAGAAAGATATATTCCAGGTAGATATTTACGACAACCTTGTTCATTCAAGTTGTGCTTATTGATGTCATCCAAAAGGCAAAATGATATATGGAATTTGTTCATTTTCCTACACAAAGCATTTGAATTTAGAGAAATTGCAACCTCGTAGTATGTTTTGCTAATGTGTCTATGTTTCGTGTGATTTTGGTTTTCTCGTGTTTATTCAAATAATGCGACGCAACAAATGTTGTTTGTGTACCCCTTTATAGGGGCTATGGCCTGATGAATAAATCATCCGTATCCGTATCTCACTCTCTGTCTCTGTCTGTCTCTGTCTCTGTCTCTCTCTCTCTCTCTCTCTCTCTCTCTCTCTCCTTGCCTGTATATGTGTTCGTTCTTTGGTTTAACGTGTGTCCACAATTATGATTTTAGACGGAAATTCCACCCCTCTCCCATACCTCCTTGCCTCCTGTAAACGAACTAACCAGCTGGTAAAATTTAAACAGAGAACCAATGGGACTCATTATCAAACTCTGTGTGTGTGTGTGTGTTTGTGCGGTTGTGGTAGCGGTGATCGCAGTAAAGCACCTGTTGTGTTTTGCCGAGGTAGTTGTGTTCGTGGTATATTTGAAAGCACATCACAATCCTTCTACATAATATAAGCGACGGTGTGTGTGGTCGTTGTTGTTTTCCCTGTTGTTGGGTCACATTTTGACGGAACACACGAAAACCTGTTGTTGATTTATAACCCACCCGATCATGAAAGCATCTCATCTTTCCGAAAACGAGTCAGAAACAACGTAAACAGATCTTGAAACCTTCAACCAGGATCTTCTTCTTCTTCGTGGTAAAACAATCCTCCAAGGAGCTGTTGAGAGAAGGGGAGGGGGGGCGCGAGGGGGGGAGGGGGGGGGAGACAGAAAGACGATAAACTGACAAAACTGCAAAATGGACGAAAAAGAAAAACATTTGCAGAGACGTATACTTTGTTACACAACCGGAAGACCTGCAAGTATGTGGTGAACAGTTCTGTGCGGTGCTCTGATGAATCTTCACCGAGTCAAGGGAGAAGAAGAAGACTTCGTGCTTTCGTGCAAATTTTGTGGTTTTGTCGATGGTTACATCTGAGCCCCCCGAAAACGGAGTATGACTGCCTACATGGCGGGGGTAAAAACGGACTTACACGCCCTACAACGTTTCCATCAAACAGCCACCTGAAGTTGAAATTTAACTATGGAATGAAACAAATTTATGCAGGAATGGACAACGTATGGATGTATGTCAGGTACAGAACTGACCTTTAAACCAGTAATGGAATATCATACATAATCAGTGTCTTTATGAATATCTGTTGTCACATGATGGTGGAAGCACCATGATTTGTAAGTTGGTGTCTTCCGAATTCTGTTCATGATGATATTAGACTGACCCCCTTTATATATATATATATATATATATATATATATATATATATAATGTTAATGCATATATGCAAAGTTATGTTATGATGTAAACGTTGTAGATGATTACCAGCATGTGTTTCTTTTTCCTCTACAGTCATATTGTTTTTTCATGTGTGACAGCGAAAAAGAGAAGACCATATCAAAGTATTAATAACGCTTCTAGGAAAACAGAGACACCTCAGCGAAGACTGCGTTGCATGAACGATCTTAGAAGCGCGAAGTTTTCATAGCGTTAAAAACATTCCTTACTCCGTGCAAATTCCATAGACTTATAAACATTCTAAATATGCTAAGCAGACTTAACGCTGCAAAGATACTTCATGCAACCCAGCCTTAGAGTTAAAACTCATGTTACGTCACTGCATGCCTTGCGTTATCCTGGTGAAGTCCCTCTAGCTTGTGGTGCACTGTACAGTTTGGAATCCTCTGTCAGGACAAAATGACTTCACAGCCACACCTCGTTTTGGACTGGTGGAGGTGGGGATGAAAAAGGAGAGTTTGAGCTTCGGAAATAACAACAACCACACACACACATGCAAATGGGGGCCATTTCACTTTTCTTTAAGAGAGAGAGCCAACTGTGTGTCTGATACGACTGTAGTTACGTCCCCTGTTGACTCTCCAGCTATGTCGGCCAGAGGCGGTGAACTGTCTCCCTGCCCCCCAGGCCCCAACTTAACAACAGACACCACTCACAATTAAGTGGTCTCAGTTCAGCGGGAGAAAAATCGCCGTCCAGTTCCTTCCCATCGCTGCCCTTCTCGTCCCCTGCACAAGATATACGTTGCTAAAAAAAATAAAAATAAAAAGAAAGAAAAGTGATGGTAAACCATGTACATTTGCTCTTCATGTGGGGAAGGCGGCAAGGGGGGATAAGGAAGTGGGAAGGGGCAGCAGGGTGCAAGGGAGGTCAAAATGTGTGTGTGCAGTGTGAGTGGTCAGTTCATGGTCAGGGGAAGTGTTGTGTAATGTGACCAACACTGAGCTCTGCAAAGAGGTGTTGTTTCACACACACACACACACACACACACACACACACATGGCCTCCATCAATATTGCATACCGTCTGTCAGCATTTTATGTCAGCCGTCCATCCGAATGGGACCCTGAGTGTAAATCGGATAAGATCACACACACACACACACACACACACACACACACACACACACACACACACACACACACATGGCCTCCATCAATATTGCATACCGTCTGTCAGCATTTTATGTCAGCCGTCCATCCGAATGGGACCCTGAGTGTAAATCGGATAAGATCACACACACACACACACACATGCGCGCGCACGCATTCGCAAGTGTGAGTGAGTGAACGATTGTGGGTGGAGGGGTGGGGGGGGGATCTCTTTACAGGAAGGTTTGCTTGTTTTTGTGTGTGCGTGCGCACCTGTGTATCTGTGTGTGCGAGTGAGTGTGTGTGTGCGCGCGCGTGTGTGTTTGTTTGCGCGTGTGCGCGCTCATGCATCTAGCGCTACCGAGCCTCAAGATGTACGTGCTGTGTGTGACAGCCGTTCCAGAAGAAGCTGGAGGAGGAGAGTGACCCCGACAAGAAAGCCATGCTGACCAGGACCCAGGACCACATCCAGAGGACACTGACCTCCCTGCAGGACGCCGCCCTCTCCGGGGGGGACCAGGCGGATACCAAACAGGTGCGTGCTGCCTGCATGTGTCAGCCAGGGCTGAGACTGGCAAGTGCTCCTTTTTCTGTCTGTGCGGCATCTGTCTGTCTCTGTGTCTGCGTATCTGTTGTTTTCGGGGTTTTTATGTCTACCTAGATCTGTTTATCTATTTACCTGTTTGTCAGCTATATCTGTTTATTTATTCATCTATTTATATGATTGTCACTCAGGAGGAGGGGCGGGGGGGGGGGGCAGTTATAATTCCTTTTCTTGGTAACATGACTTTTTTTTCTTTTTTTGTCGTTTCGCATTCATCAGTTATCTGCTATCACATTCAACAGTGTATGATCTCCAATGACACTGGGAACTTAAGTGAACAGTATCATCCGCAACAAAGAAAGATTTTATACACCGAACAAAGCAAAACAAAAACGGTACGGTGATTTTTGACTCACTTGTGTAAATAAAGTGAGTCAGTGTTTTAACCCGGTGTTCAGTTGCCTGTGTGTGTGTGTCTGTGTGTCCGTGGTAAACTTTAACATTGACATTTTCACTGTAAATACTTGTCAGTTGACACCAAATTTGGCATAAAAATAGGAAAAATTCAGTTCTTTCCAGTCATCTTGTTTAAAACAACATTGCACCTCTGGGATGGGCACAAAAATGTTTGTTGTTTTTTTAAAGAAGCGAAATTATATGCAAACTGAATTTACTGTTATATTTATATTTTTTTTATTCTCTAAACTTGGCACTTTGATCTGATATTCTGACACAACAACAAGAGCAGTCATTTTTATCATTTTTTGTTCCAACAGGAACTTCTTTTACTAAGCATGGAAGTTTATTTTCTGGTGCATGTCTTTGCTGCAGATAGTAAAAAAGGGAAATTAATCTGTAATTAATGCTCGGGGTGGGGGGGGGGGGGATAATTTGCTTTAAACTGATCTTTCTCATCTTAAACATTACATTTTGAAATTATACTCAATACATAAAAAGCTTGTGTGTTTTACTCTCAGTGTACAGGGCTTTCACTATGTTCATTCGCCCAAGTGGTCTTTTTCGGAAAATACTAAAATCAATACTACGAGTGGACTTTATAGATCTATTGGCTGAGCCCTGAAGGTCATGGGCAAAAATCAATTGTGTACACATATTTATACATATTCAAAGCGCGTGCTCATATTCTTCGCGAACGCGAAGGACGCCATTTTGTTTCAAGTTGTTGACCTGCCCTTTCAATCCTATAATCAATCGACAATACATGATAACGTGTGATGGAAAGTTGGAGAAGGAAACCGTTAAATATTTATTCAGAGAAAGATTTGTGAACGCCTCATCACTTTCTAGATTATGCCTCAAACTGCCATAAAAATATCAACAAAATCAGTCGGATTTCACAGTTATAAATGATAAACCATGAGAGTTAATACCCTTGATGAAACGTAAAAATTTCCAGACTTGACTTTTCTCAAAATGAAGTCCTTTTCACTTCTTACGACGTTTAGAAGTACTTGTACTTGGTTCTACATGTTATTAGTTTAACAAAATACTCAATTTTCATATCAACTTTAAAACTATAAAACTAGAATGAACATAAAAGAGAAATTCAATCGACCGTGTCGTACATTCCCGGCGGGTGTAACTAAACTTGTACATCTAGATCCAGAGAAAACGGCTAAATGTTGCAGTATGATTGCGGCGATGGCCACGTCTCCTTTACAGCGGACTTAAAAAGAATTTTTAATTGCCCTTAAAGATTTTTTGAATGCCCAAGATGCACCAGAATAATATGATTTAAACAGCGTTCTCATTGCGAATACCACAATTGATTTATCGCCCTTTGAAAAAGCATGTTTAAATGATATATTTTTGAATGTCAGTTGAGGAGCCACAACAGTGTAATGGGTAAGGCAGTTTCTTCTCACCCGAACACGCGGGGTTCGAATCTGCCGTCAGGACGTTTTTTCTTCTTCTTCTTTTCTTTTTTCTTTTTTTTTTTTTAACCCGAAGCTTTATAATAACAAATACAGAACACATTTTAACGATTAGATTTTGATTTTTAAAGTGTATCACAAGTGAGTCTTGAAGACCTTACCTCTCTTGTTTTAAAATACTTTTACACATTTTCCAGTCACAATGATAAAGTAAAAAAAAAAATCTTCAGTTTCCCTTCAAATGCTGAGATTTGTTCACTCAAAACAATATATGTCACTGACAATTCTACAGTAATGTTTGTCCTAATTTTCTGTCCATTAAAGTTCCATACGTTTCTGTCAATCTAGTTGCATGTCTATCTGTCTGTGCATTTATCTGTTTGTCTTTATCTGTGTATCTCTGTATTAGTATTTTATCTGTCTGTCTGTCTGTCTGTTGATAGTTTGCCAGTATAATATATGTTATCTTTTTTTTCATTCCTTTTACTTTAATTTCCTTATTTTTTCCGTTTTTCTTTTATTTTTGTGTTTTTTTCTTCTTTTTTCCTTCCTTCTCTTTTTCTTTCTTTCTTTTTTTTAAATTTTGTTTTCTTTCTTTCTTTCCTTTCTCTTTCTGTTTTTCTTTGTTTTATCTTTCTTTCTTGTTTTTATCTTTCTTTTCTCTTTCTGTCTTTTTCTCTTTCTTTCGGTCTTTGTTTTTATCTTTCTTTCTTTGTTTTTATCCTTCTTTCTTTTCTCTTTCTGTTTTTCTTTGTTTTTATCTTTCTTTCGTTCTGTGTTTTGTTTTTTTCTTTCTTTGTTTTTATCTTTCTTTATTTTCTCTTTCTGTCTTTCTTTTTTATCTTTCTTTCGGTCTTTGTTTTTATCTTTCTTTCTTTCCTTTCTCTGTCTGTATTTCTTTGTTTTTATCTTTCTTTCGTTCTTTCTTTTATCTTTCTTTGTTTTTATCTTTTTATCTTTCTTTGTTTTTATCTTAGGTTCTTTTTATCTTTCTTTCCTTTCTCTGTCTGTATTACTTTGTTTTTATCTTTCTTTCGTTCTTTGTTTTTATCTTTCTTTGTTTTTATCTTTCGGTCTTTGTTTTTTCCTTTCTTTCTTTGTTTTTTCTTTCTTTGTTTTTATCTTTCTTTCGTTCTTTGTTTTTATCTTTGTGTCATTCTTTGTTTTTGTCTTTCTTTTTTTTATCTTTGTTTTTACCTTTTTTTCTTTTACGCTTCTTTGTCTATTTTTTCTGTGTCTTTGTTTTGTTTTGTTTTGCTCCTTCCCTTCCTCCTTTTCACTTTCCTCCACCTCCTCCCTCTCCTCCTGCTTCTTCTTCATCATCATCATTTTCTTCTTCTCCATCTTCTTCTTCTTGTCTCCTCATCCCTCTTTTATTTTCTTTATTTCGTTTTCATTTCCACCATCTTTTCTCAAGGCGACAAGATAGAGCCTCATAAAATAATGGGCTCCTGAATCTCCCGGCTTGTGAAATACGTGAAATTATCAGACATGCCAATCGTCCACCACCACCACCACCACCACCAACTCTCTCTCTCTTCTTCTTCTTCTTCTTCTTCTTCTTCTTTTTCTTCTTCTCAGTTCGTCTTTCTCTCACTCTGTCTGTCTTCTCTGTGACTACCTGAGTCTTTCTGTCTCTGTCTCCCTCTCTCTCAATTCTTGCCCAAAGCCAACATAACAAAGGAAGTATTCACGTTTTTTGTGTGTCTTGTGCTTTTTTGCATATATGCGTTCGCGCGCGCGCGCGCGCGTTTGTAGAGGAGGAGAGGTATAGGGGTATACATATATGGGTGGATAAGTGAAGGTGGATAAGTGAAGATGGGTAAGTGAAGATGGATAAGTGAAGGTGGGTAAGTGAAGGTGGATAAGTGAAGGTGGATAAGTGAAGATGGGTAAGTGAAGATGGATAAGTGAAGGCGTGAAGAGACAGGAAGGATAGGTGGGCGTGGGGGTGGGGAAATACCGATGACAGTGGACATTACCTGGTCATCGGGGTGTGGCAACAGGGAGGTCAGTGTGTAGGTGTTGCTATGTGGATGATGATGTTGATGCGTGGGTGATGGTGATAGTGATGATGTTAATGTGTGGGTGATGATGTTGATGTCGTGGGTGTTGATGATAGTGTTGATGGTGGATGATGGTGATAGAGATAGTGAAGATGTGTGGATGACAGTGATAGAGATAGTCATGATGTTGATGTGTGGATGACGGTGATAGTTCATGATGTTGATGTGTGGATGATGGTGATAGAGATTAGTGATGATGTTTATGTGTGATGACGGTGATAGAGACTAGTGATGATGTTGATGTGTGGATGACGGGTGACTGATGATGTTGATGTGTGGATGATGGTGATAGAGATGATGTTGATGTGTGGATGATGGTGATAGAGATGATGTTGATGTGTGGATGATGGTGATAGAGATGATGTTGATGTGTGGATGATGGTGATAGAGATGATGTTGATGTGTGGATGACGGTGATAGAGATGATGTTGATGTGTGGCTGACGGTGATAGAGATGATGTTGATGTGTGGCTGACGGTGATAGAGATGATGTTGATGTGTGGATGACGGTGATAGAGATGATGTTGATGTGTGGATGATGGTGATAGAGATGATGTTGATGTGTGGCTGACGGTGATAGAGATGATGTTGATGTGTGGATAATGTTGATGTGTGGATGATGGTGATAGAGATAGTGATGATGATGTTGATGTGTGGATGATGGTGATAGAGATAGTGATGATGTTGATGTGTGGATGATGGTGATAGAGATGATGTTGATGTGTGGATGACGGTGATAGAGATGATGTTGATGTGTGGATGACGGTGACAGAGATGATGTTGATGTGTGGATAATGTTGATGTGTGGATGATGGTGATAGAGATAGTGATGATGATGTTGATGTGTGGATGATGGTGATAGAGATAGTGATGATGTTGATGTGTGGATGATGGTGATAGAGATGAAGTTGATGTGTGGCTGACGGTGATAGAGATGATGTTGATGTGTGGATGACGGTGATAGAGATGATGTTGATGTGTGGATGATGGTGATAGAGATGATGTTGATGTGTGGCTGACGGTGACAGAGATGATGTTGATGTGTGGATAATGTTGATGTGTGGATGATGGTGATAGAGATAGTGATGATGATGTTGATGTGTGGATGATGGTGATAGAGATAGTGATGATGTTGATGTGTGGATGATGGTGATAGAGATGAAGTTGATGTGTGGCTGACGGTGATAGAGATGATGTTGATGTGTGGATGACGGTGACAGAGATGATGTTGATGTGTGGATAATGTTGATGTGTGGATGATGGTGATAGAGATAGTGATGATGATGTTGATGTGTGGATGATGGTGATAGAGATAGTGATGATGTTGATGTGTGGATGACGGTGATAGAGATGATGTTGATGTGTGGATGACGGTGATAGAGATGATGTTGATGTGTGGATGATGGTGATAGAGATGATGTTGATGTGTGGATGATGGTGATAGAGATGATGTTGATGTTGATGTGTGGCTGACGGTGATAGAGATGATGTTGATGTGTGGCTGACGGTGATAGAGATGATGTTGATGTTGATGTGTGGATGACGGTGATAGAGATGATGTTGATGTGTGGATGACGGTGATAGAGATGATGTTGATGTGTGGATGACGGTGATAGAGATGATGTTGATGTGTGGATGATGGTGATAGAGATGATGTTGATGTGTGGCTGACGGTGATAGAGATGATGTTGATGTGTGGATGACGGTGATAGAGATGATGTTGATGTGTGGATGACGGTGATAGAGATGATGTTGATGTGTGGATGACGGTGATAGAGATGATGTTGATGTGTGGATGATGGTGATAGAGATAGTCATGATGTTGATGTGTGGATGATGGTGATAGAGATAGTGATGATGTTGATGTGTGGATGATGGTGATAGAGATGATGTTGATGTGTGGATGATGGTGATAGTCCTGATGGTGATAGTGATGATGTTAAGGGGGAGAAGGAAGGAGAGGGGGGGATATGGCTCAGTCATGAGGGTATCGGATGTCGGTGCACCTGTGCTGAGAGTTCCACCCGGATCACACCTGTGTGCAGTACGTCCTCTTTGTTTTCTGTCATTCCAGTGATTCGAAGTAGGAATGGGGTATTCAAAAATCCATCTATGGAATCAAGTTGGAAGTGTTGCTCTGTTCGAGGTGTTCTGTATTTGACTTAACGCTACCCCTTGTTTGAATAGCAGCAGATGTGTGCTGGTGTTGTTCATCAGAGGAGTGTTGTACCATCCAGCATGGTCACGCTTCTTCTTCTTCTTCTTCTTCTCCTCCACCCCTTCCTTCTCCTCCTCCTGTTCTTCTTCTTCTCCTCCTCCTCCCCCTCTATCTTATTCGTCTTCTCCTCCTCCTCCTTCTCCTCCTCCTCTTCCACCTCCTCCTTCTCTACCTTATTTTTATACTTTTCTTTTCTTCTCATTCTTCTGCACTCCTTAATGTTGTGCTTGATGTTTCTGTGTGTAGCTAGGCCTGACTGAGCGCGTTGGGTTACGCTGCTGGTCAGGCATCTGCTTGGCAGATGTGGCGAAGCGTATATGGATTTGTCCGAACGCAGTGACGCCTCCTTGAGCTACTGAAACTGAAAACTGAAACTGTGTGTATATATCAACAGCACGTTTGCGTTTCAACAGGGGGAGCTTGTTTGCAGTGTGGTGTGTGATAACACAATCACACACAGACTGTTTAGGATGGAAGGTGCAGTTATTTGGGGGTTGCGTCATTGTGTTTTTGTTGTTGTTTTTCTCAGTTTTCTCGTCAACCGCCGTCACATCTACGTAATCTTCCAGGCATGTAAATTTACTGGGTACGTTCTGGTATGTAAAATGTGACAGTATATTTTGGTGAATTTTTGTCTTTTTTTCTGTTGAAAAGATAAAATTCTCAGCATATTCGTAAAACCTATGTCAAGCTATATAACTTTGCAGGCATGGGAATATCCGCATGTTTAAACTGTAGTGAGTTTTTCGTTTTGAAAAAAAACAAAAACAAACAAAAACCAAAAATCTGATTGTCTCGGACACTTTGAAATACAAACTAAATACAACGATTATTAGTTTTGTTATTACTGACAGTGATATGAAAATGACATTTAGTCAAACAGTAAAGTGTGGTTGTTGTTTTTGATTACCTGGCAAGGGGGTGTTTTTGCAGGAGAGAGAGACAGACAGACAGACAGACAGACAGAGAGAGACACAGAAAGAGAGACAGACAGAGGGAGAGAGAGACAGAGAGAGACAGAGACACAGAAGAGAGACAGACAGACAGACAGAGACAGACAGACACACACACACACACACACACACACACACACACACACACACACACACACACACAGAGAAGGCAGCAGCAGCGTTTATGGGCTGGATGAGGCAGAAGGATTGTGGGGATGTGAACGACGTTGACGGCAAGCATACTGAACGAGCGTCTTACATTGTTTGTCGAGTGTTAGGGTGTACTGGGACAGGAACACAGTGATTTTTCAACGTCAGACCATCTGTTTGCTTATATAGGGTATTATTGATATTCTGTGCTTGTTTGTTTTTTAAGAGAGAGACAGAGAGAAAGAGAAGGGGATTATATTGTGCTTTTTTAGACAATGAACAAACATTTGACAAGATTAACAGGGTGTTTTGTGGCAAAAACTGATGAGTTGTGGTTTAAACGATAAACTTTTGCAAGAGATTAAAAACATGTATGCAGACGCTAAGTCTTGTGTCATGGTTAATGTCGAAAATTCTGAGCTTTTAAGCTGAATTGGGGTGAAACAAGGAGAAAATCTTTACCCTTTAACGTTTGCATTGCTTTTAAATGACATGAAATGCCATTTGGAAGTTGATCTAGATGGATTGATAACTATTGCGGGTGCAGTTAAGAAAATGAGTATGAGTGAACAGAGTTGTGATGTTTTCTTGGAGCTATCTGTTCTGCTTTACACAGACGACACGGTAATTTTCTCAGAGACAGCCACAGGTTTACAATTTGGTCTTAAGGCATGGAGACAGCACTGTGAAAATGGAAATTAAATCTGAATGCTCAAAAGCGGTGCTTTTCTTTCGGGGTATAGTAAGAATATTCCCCGATTTTTATATTGGTGAGGACAGTATTGAATTTGTGAGTGATTTTCAGTACTTGGGTTTGATAATTATAATGATAAAATGCGTGATGCCCAGCGTGATTTCTATGACCGTGAACCTTGAGTTGTGTTTGCACTTCTGAGGAGAACAAACCAGTTAAAGCTGCATGTTGATCTACTTGTTGATCTGTTTGATAAAATGGTTCATACTGTACTAATATACGGTTGTGAAGTTTGGGGGGTTGATATATCTGATATCGTGACAAAACTGCAAATGAAATTTAAAAGTTAGTTCACTTAGACAGTCTACCCCATCTTTTGTGGTATTTGGTAAAACCGGTAAGTTTCCAGTGTTTGTCTGTATGACATGAGATCACTCTTTTTGTTTATATGGTGGGTGTGGAAGACGCTATGTATAATGTGTCTGTGTCCCCATGGGGCTCATGAAGTACACTTGATGCCTTGCCTTGTTGGCAGGGCGACCCGGGCTACGGCCTGACAGGTTCATTTGTGTCACTTTCTGATGACACTTTTTTTTTTTAAATCAAGTGGATCGTGTGGATGTGTGTAGTGGGTGCAGTGGGGCGGAGCTCTGTGTGTGTGTGTGTGTGTGTGTGTGTGTGAAAAGTACATCAAGGTATTCAACAAAGTTGCCATTTTTCGTCAGAATAATTAACCGTAGAACTGACATGGGGGGGGGGTGAGAGAGGGTGATACACAGCCAGACAGACCGAGAAAGACAGTGAAAAAGTATCACTCATTCAGTCAAAAAGTATCACTCATTCAGTCAAAAAGTATCACTCATTCACTCACTCACGAACTAGCTCGCTCACTCACACCACGCACATTCACACACACACACACACACACACACACAGACCATTAAGTTTCCGCCCCCTACCCCGCCCCACCCCCACCCCCTCCTACTCAGTTCACATCAAGTTTTTCAATTCCCCACCACCTCCACCACCATCCAATCCTCATTATACGCCCCCCGTCCCCTCCCCGCTGCCACCTTCACTGTCTCATTGTTTACGGACGATAAGTTGACATTTCCCAGTCCCTACCACACCCCTTCCTTCCTTCCTTCCTCCCACCCCTCACCCCCACCCCTCTTCCACCAACTCCAAAAAAAGTCACCCGCCTTTACACACACACACAACACACACATACACACAAAAAGAAAGAAAAAGAAAACAGAAGATAAAATGTTAACGAATTACAAAAAAGACTCCACGAGTGCATGACCCTGTATCAGTGTCGGAAGCGGGCACCGCACGTGCAGACTTCATTCAATGACTGACACTTCACTGCCTGACGGTCGTCCATGCGTCACCTTCGTGTGGCTGCCAGAAACTTTTAGGGGGTGGAGGTGGGGAAGGGCTGGGGGCGGGGGTGTTGTCCTGTCTGGTGGTAACAGTCCGGGTGGTTGTGGGGTGGGGGTTGTTGTCCTGTCTGGTGGGAACTGTCCGGGTGGATGGGGTGTGTGGGTTGTTGTCCTGTCTGGTGGTAACAGTCCGGGTGGTTGTGGGGTGGGGGTTGTTGTCCTGTCTGGTGGGAACTGTCCGGGTGGATGGGGGGTGGGGGTTGTTGTCCTGTCTGGTGGGAACTGTCCGGGTGGTTGTGGGGTGGGGGTTGTTGTCCTGTCTGGTGGGAACTGTCCGGGTGGATGGGGGTTGTTGTCCTGTCTGGTGGGAACTGTCCGGGTGGATGGGGGTTGTTGTCCTGTCTGGTGGTAACTGTCCGGGTGGATGGGGGTTGTTGTCCTGTCTGGTGGTAACTGTCCGGGTGGATGGGGGTTGTTGTCCTGTCTGGTGGGAACTGTCCGGGTGGATGGGGGTTGTTGTCCTGTCTGGTGGGAACTGTCCGGGTGGTTGTGGGGTGGGGGTTGTCCTGTCTGGTGGGAACTGTCCGGGTGGATGGGGTGTGTGGGTTGTTGTCCTGTCTGGTGGTAACAGTCCGGGTGGTTGTGGGGTGGGGGTTGTTGTCCTGTCTGGTGGGAACTGCCCGGGTGGATGGGGGGTGGGGGTTGTTGTCCTGTCTGGTGGGAACTTTCCGGGTGGATGGGGGGTGGGGGTTGTTGTCCTGTCTGGTGGGAACTGTCCGGGTGGTTGTGGGGTGGGGGTTGTTGTCCTGTCTGGTGGGAACTGTCCGGGTGGATGGGGGTTGTTGTCCTGTCTGGTGGGAACTGTCCGGGTGGATGGGGGTTGTTGTCCTGTCTGGTGGTAACTGTCCGGGTGGATGGGGGTTGTTGTCCTGTCTGGTGGTAACTGTCCGGGTGGATGGGGGTTGTTGTCCTGTCTGGTGGGAACTGTCCGGGTGGTTGTGGGGTGGGGGTTGTCCTGTCTGGTGGGAACTGTCCGGGTGGATGGGGTGTGTGGGTTGTTGTCCTGTCTGGTGGTAACAGTCCGGGTGGTTGTGGGGTGGGGGTTGTTGTCCTGTCTGGTGGGAACTGTCCGGGTGGATGGGGGGTGGGGGTTGTTGTCCTGTCTGGTGGGAACTGTCCGGGTGGTTGTGGGGTGGGGGTTGTTGTCCTGTCTGGTGGGAACTGTCCGGGTGGATGGGGGGTGGGGTTGTTGTCCTGTCTGGTGGTAACAGTCCGGGTGGTTGTGGGGTGGGGGTTGTTGTCCTGTCTGGTGGGAACTGTCCGGGTGGATGGGGGTTGTTGTCCTGTCTGGTGGGAACTGTCCGGGTGGATGGGGGTTGTTGTCCTGTCTGGTGGTAACTGTCCGGGTGGATGGGGGTTGTTGTCCTGTCTGGTGGTAACTGTCCGGGTGGATGGGGGTTGTTGTCCTGTCTGGTGGTAACTGTCCGGGTGGATGGGGGTTGTTGTCCTGTCTGGTGGGAACTGTCCGGGTGGATGGGGGTTGTTGTCCTGTCTGGTGGGAACTGTCCGGGTGGATGGGGGGTGGGGGTTGTTGTCCTGTCTGGTGGGAACTGTCCGGGTGGATGGGGGGTGGGGGTTGTTGTCCTGTCTGGTGGGAACTGTCCGGGTGGATGGGGGGCGGGGGTTGTTGTCCTGTCTGGTGGGAACTGTCCGGGTGGATGGGGGGGTGTGTTGTCCTGTCTGGTGGGAACTGTCCGGGTGGATGGGGGGTGGGGTTGTCCTGTCTGGTGGGAACTGTCCGGGTGGATGTGGTGTGTGGGTTGTTGTCCTGTCTGGTGGTAACTGTCCGGGTGGAAGGGGGGTGGGGGTTGTTCTGTCTGGTGGGAACTGTCCGGGTGGATGGGGGGTGGGTGTTGTCCTGTCTGGTGGGAACTGTCCGGGTGGATGGGGGGTGGGGTTGTCCTGTCTGGTGGGAACTGTCCGGGTGGATGAGGGTTGTTGTCCTGTCTGGTGGGAACTGTCCGGGTGGATGGGGGGTGGGGGTTGTTGTCCTGTCTGGTGGGAACTGTCCGGGCGGCAGGTAAAAGTAAAATAATCACAATCCACCCCTGGCTCCACCCGAGGTACCTCTGTACAGCGAGGTCCACGTCACCATGAACAACAAAACACGGTCGTTATATAATAAATAAATAAATGAATAAATAAACAAATAAAGCAAATAAATAGATAAATGAATGAATGAATAAACGAATAAGTACATGAATGAATGAAAAACAGGTAGATAAAATCAGAGAATGGTTTGATTGCGTTGTCTGTTAATAAGGTCCAAGGCCCTACGGCCCTTTACGGTTTGGGGACAGTGAATTCACGTCCACTGTGTCTTGGGCACGGCATGGGGAGGGGGTGCGGGGGGTGGGGGGGGGGCAATCCTCTCCTTCCTGTGTTTTATCAAACGACCGAGAAAAACAGAACGGAGGAAACTTAGTGCACCAGTGGTTTTGCATCCCCTTTTGTCTCAGTTAAGGTGACGATCATGTCAAATTTTAAGAAAAAAGCCAGATAGTTTCCTCCAAGAACTGATAAATTATTTGTCTCAGGTGGAAGTAACTTGTGGGCGGGAAAATGAGTCTCCATGAAGTCAGCAGTAAAATGCTGGTGCCTGATTTTTCTCATCGTTTGGCATCTGTTTGTGTGTGCATTCGATGTGCTTTATGTGGGTTTTTGTGGGTTTTCTTCCCGAGATGACCTGTGCGGTGCAGTGGACAGTAAATACAGTGAACTGGACGAACGGGGCGGAACTGGTCGTGGTAAAACACTACAGGCGATGCCCAGTGTTGCTGGTCATGATGCACACTGGCCGAATGTCCAATGCTGGTAACGTGTCCGACTAGGAAGGGAGTGTGCAAGGGTTCGATTCTATGGTGGGACCGGGATCATTACCCCACCTCCCTCCCTCCTGTAGGCCCTGAGTGGTGATCTGGGTGCTAGTCACTGAGGTGAGGCGATAAACCGAGGTCCCGTGTGCAGCATGCACTGAGCGCACGTAAACAAACCCAGGGCAACAAAGGAATTGTCCTTGGCAAAACTCCTGTCGAAAGATCCACTTTAGTCGTGAAACACATGCACTCACAGACGAAGAAAGAAGAAAGAAATAAGAGTAGCTTTGCACTGTGTGTTTGTGCTGTATCCGGGGTGAGCAGCCTGATTTTCACACAGTGTAATCTGATGTGACAAAAAGTAATGCAATACAATACGACACAGTACAATACAATACAATACAATACAATACAGTACAATACAATACAATACGATACAACACAACACAATAACATTAACGGAGGTTGGCCCCGTTAGAAGCTGAGCGTTGCGGTTAGACCGAAAAGGCAGCTCCCTCTCTGCGCACGTTAAAGTACCCACGTTGATTAGAGGGTTTCATGTTACATGAAAAACGTTTCATTCTAAATCTTTCATAAGTCGATCAGAAAGTCAGGTAGGCAAAAGGCAAATCGGTTAATTAATTAATAAGAGAAAAGGAAAAAAGAACAGCAAAAACAAGCATGAGGACATTCCATTCGAAACGTTCTGCTCTTTAGAAAGAAAGAAAATTAAAATTTAACCAGTTGTTTTCTCAGATTGTGTAAAAAAAAAAAAAAAAAATTTTTTTTTAAATGCAAAGAAGCGAAAAGCTGACAAACAAAAGTAAAGGGCTCAAAACAAACTGAGAAGAAGAAAAAAAAAGAAAGAAAGAAAGAGAAATCAGGCGACCATGTTTGTCCCAACAGGTTTACACGGAAGAGAGTGGTTTGAAATTTCAAATGAGGAATTGGCTGTGACAGGCAACGTTCTCCGCTACAACAGACTGTTCTCGGTGAACACAAAGCATTGAGCACAGTGGCCGTGTGCCTGACCAGCTGCTGGCTACACTGACACACAGCTTCGCCCGCACTCAGGAACAATAACTCTGCAACACTGCCAAGCCGGCAGCACAAAGATTGAACAGCGAATGAAATGCCATTCACCGCATTGAAAACTCGGCGCTTTTAGAACAGAAGGCAATACAGTAGAACACGACTCGTCGCGTTGCAACACACGTCCATACAACACCGCCGCTCAAAACGATACAATGCAGTACAACGCATTGCAGTACAATACAATACAGTACAATTCAGTACAATGCAGTACAACGCATTGCAGTACAATACAATACAGTACAATGCAGTACAACGCATTGCAGTACAATACAATACAGTACAATTCAGTACAATGCAGTACAACGCATTGCAGTACAATACAATACAGTACAATTCAGTACAATGCAATACAACGCAATACAATACAATACAGTACAATGCAGTACAACGCATTGCAATACAATACAATACAGTACAATTCAGTACAATGCAGTACAACGCATTGCAATACAATACAATACAGTACAATTCAGTACAATGCAGTACAACGCATTGCAATACAATACAATACAATACAGTACAATTCAGTACAACGCATTGCAGTACAATACAATACAATACAATACAGTACAATTCAGTACAACGCATTACAATACAATACAATACAGTACAATTCAGTACAATGCAGTACAACGCATTGCAGTACAATACAATACAATACAATTCAGTACAATGCAGTACAACGCATTGCAGTACAATACAATACAGTACAATTCAGTACAATGCAGTACAACGCATTGCAATACAATACAATACAGTACAATTCAGTACAATGCAATACAACGCATTGCAATACAATACAATACAATACAGTACAATTCAGTACAATGCAGTACAACGCATTGCAATACAATACAGTACAATTCAGTACAATGCAATACAACGCATTGCAATACAGTACAATACAGTACAATTCAGTACAATGCAATACAACGCAATGCATTACAACACAATGCATTACACAGTACATTACAACACACAGCAATGCAATACAATACGATACAGTGCAATCTGGAACATGTCAGAAATAATTCCGGCGAAAGGCAGGTTAGTGCTTTCGCGTCTTCTGATAATGATAATAATAATCATTATCATCATCATCGTCATGATAATAATGATAATATAATCAATTATTAATAATATTATCGTTATCATTATTATCATTTATTGTTATTATTATTATTATATTATGATGATGATGATGGTGCACATTTAGCAATATATGTGGCATGAACAAGGTGCAAGAACATATATCATGAAAGTTTTTGTTTTGTTTTTAAATTAACACGTTTCAGTTTGGAGAAATTAAGTTCGGTGAGGTAGAACAATAGATTGTGGCATACAAGATAATAAAAAGTAATATAAACACACACACACACACACACACACACACACACACACACACACACACACACACACACACACACACACAGCCAAGTCAAATCAAGTGTGGGCTAAATAGAAAGAGGTTTCTTCTTCTGTTTCTGTTTCTCATTCTTTACTGTCGTCGTCTTCTGCTTTTGTTTGTTTTTTGTTGTTGGGTTGTTTTTTGGGGGTTATTTTTTTCCTTTTCTTTCTCTCTGCTTGTGTATGTGTGTGTGTGTGTGTGTGTTTCCCTGTCTGCCTGTTTGTCCCTCGCACTCTCTTTCTCCTCCGTCATCATTCATTCTCTTCTTCTTCTTCTGCACCTTCTCCACGTGATCTCCCCCTCCCCTCTCCCCCGCTACACCCCCCTCCTCTCCGTCCTCTTCAGACAACTGTGGAGACGTTGGGTCACCTGGTGAGTGGAGGGCCAGAGGTTTATTTGCTTTTCCTTCTCTGTATGACTCGTTGCCATATATGATAGCGTTGATGCCGCCTCCTGATGATGACCTCACAGGTGGAGCAGGCAATAAAGAACGGAGACTGATAGTGTTGAGTGCAGGCAACACGTGGTTCTGCTGGCTGGGCTGTTGACATGGTGACCCCTTAACACTCACCTTCTCTCTCTCTCTCTCTCTCTCTCTCTCTCTCTCTCTGGCTGACTCCGACAGCTTTGGTGGTCCACACACAAAAAGATATTAAAAAAAAAAAAAAAAAAAGCAACAAAAAAGGAGTTTTCACCCAGAGAGATTTGAAACTCCGTGGGTGGTCCGACTTTCCTTCTCACCACCATCCCTCTCCATCCTACCCCCAGCCTCGCCACTTGTGCGAAATATTTCATTTTAAATGGGGTTTCTTTATTTTTGTGTGCGTGTTTTTTGGGGTTTTTTTTTGTTTTTGTTTTTTTTTGGGGGGGTGCGGGGGGGGGGGGTGTTTTTTTTGATAGGTGTAGGGGCAATGGGCAGGGGTGAAGGGGCGGTCTTTATGTAGCGATCACTTTTGACTGTTCAGCGAATAGACGGTTTGAAAGAATTTATCATCCGTCTGTGTGTGCGTGTGTGTGTGTGTGTGTGTGTGTGCCGTGGTAGCAGCATTGTCTGTGACAGACAGACAGAGGGTGTGCGTGCATACTCGTGTGTCATGTGTGTGCACGGGCGCAGGTGTGTTTGAAGGGAGTGGGGGAAGGGGTGGTTGATTGTGCCTTGAAGGGAAAGGGGGTTGGGGGGGGGGGGTGATTGTGCCGTGCCGATGAGATGTGAGAGACGACTGTGATTCTGTGTGTTGCGTGGTCTGTGTCGGTCCGCAAAGATGGGTGAGTGTTTGCTGTGGTGGTTATTCTCGTCGTCACTGATGTGTTGGTGTTGTTTGTTTTCTTTTCCTTTGTTTCTTCAAGCAAAAATCGAATGTTTTCCAAAATGCAGCCCGGTGGGTGAATATGTGGGAGCTCCTGGTATAAAACTAATTTCACTGACACGCACACACACACACACACACACCCTTGGAACGAAGACATCCATTTATATTATTTGGGTGTGTTTTTTGTTGTTGTTGTTGTTTTGTTTTGTTTTATGTTCATATAAAATGTGTGTATATATATATGTGTGTGTGTGTGTGTGTGTGTGTATCGGGCCCAACGCTGGGCTTATATCACAGACTGACACAAGCTCACAGTTGGGCCAGCAGCAAAGTGAGAGCTGTATGATCAATGGTTTCTCCATTGCAGTGGGAAGTCATTTACAGTTTAGTCTTTCGTCGAGGACTATGCCTCTCAGTCTAGGAGACAATATTGCACTGGCTCTAAGTGCTGCGGCACTGGGGGCCAGTTGGTCTTTCGAGACCATCCACCGCCGACTGTCCTGAAAACCTCTTGGCCGACAGCACGGAAATGTAACAGGCAAGACACTCCA
>NC_134885.1:13815424-13822924 GCF_041734735.1 Babylonia areolata | reverse complement strand
GGATCGTTATTGTTGTTGTTGTTAGGGGGGAAGGGATCGTTATTGTTGTTGTTGTTAGGGGGGGAGGGATCGTTGTTGTTGTTGTTGTTAGGGGGGAAGGGATCGTTATTGTTGTTGTTGTTAGGGGGGAAGGGATCGTTGTTGTTGTTGTTGTTTGGGGGGAAGGGATCGTTATTGTTGTTGTTGTTAGGGGGGAAGGGATCGTTATTGTTGTTGTTGTTTGTGATACGCAGCTGAATTATGCGAGAAGCGTGCAAACTGTTTGGACAACAGTCTACCTTCTTCACAACACCATGATTACTGTATTGCAATATATTATATTACATTTTGTTATATTGTATCGCATGATGTTATATATTATAGTATATTATATTGCATTGTATTGTATTGTATTGCATTGTATTGTATTGTTTAGTTCAGTTACTCACGTAGGCGTCACTACGTCCGGACAAATCCATATACGCTACACTACATCTGCTAAGGAGATGCCTGACCAGCAGTGTAACCCAACGCGCTTAGTCAGGCCTTGAGGAGAGAAAAAAAGGGGGGAAATCATAAACAAATAAATGGTTACATCATTACATGAATGAATGAATAAATAAGTAAATAAAATAGATAAATAAATAAATAAATAAAAGAATTCTAAAAGATGAAAATAAAATATAATACAGATAAGAAAACAGACAGAAAAATGTTGGAGGAAAACAACCCAAAAAGCAAAACAACAAAAAGCGACAACAGACGAGATGATGCAGAATGAAAGTAGTGGTCGGACTTCACTACAGTTCCCCACGTCTGTTCCTGATGCTGTACTTGGTGTCACAGCTTCATTCACCCAAGCTAGTTCTTGTTTAAATGCACTGTGATATTGTAATCCGATTGGGTCAACGTTCGGAGCAGTGGAAACACGACGACTGACAAATTTTCCATCGTATTGTATTGTAGTGTTGTGTTGCTTTGCATTGTATTACTTTCTGTCACATAATATTTCTCAGTGTGAAATTCGGGCTGCTCTCCCACGTCGCTACAGTATATTTGTCTGCAAGTGTATTTGTTTTATAATCAAAGTGGATTTTTCTACAAAATTTTGCCAGGAACAACCCTTTTTTTTTTGCCATTGGTTCTTTAACGTGTGCTAAGTGCGTGCTGCACACGGGACCTCGGTTTATCGTCTTCTCCGAATGAGAAAATCCAAATGGCGTTGAGCCCGATGTGGAAATGCTCAGTCGAAAGTTCTCCCACATCCACCGTAACGATCAGGGGTGTTGTTGCCTGTGTGATCTTGGCTGCACGGAGTTTTCACAGCATTCAGAATGTCCTGTAGTTCACGCTAAAATCCGAAAAGCTAGGAAAATTTAGCGCTATGAAGACCGCTTATACAACACCAGCTCTCCTGGCCGGCTCCTTGTATTCGTTGTTTTGTTTTCAGGATGCAGTTGGGCTTTTTTTTTCTTTGATTTTTTAAATTTTCTTAGGCTGAGTCTTTTGTTGTTGTTGTTGTTGTAGTTGTTGTTTGTTTGTTTGTTTGTTTGTTTTCTTTGTTTTGTTGTTGTTGTTGTTTGGTGTTTTTGTTGTTGTTGTTGTTGTTTTTAATATCCGTTAGGCAATTCGGCTTTTTTTCTTTTTCTTCTTTTTCTTTTGTATCCGATAGGACGCAGATCGGCTTTGTGGTATCCTTTTTATATATATATATATATATAGTTTCTGATAGAACACAATTCGGCCTTTTTTTTTCTTTTTTTAGTGTCCGATAGGACGCAGATAGGCTTTTATTCTTTTTTCTTTTTTTTTCTCCTTTTACTATCCGTTAGGAGGCAGATCGGCTTTTATTCTTTTATTCTTTCTTTTTCTAGTGTCCGATAGGATGCAAAGCGGTTTTTTGTTTGTTTGTTGTTGTTGTTTTTAGTATCCGATAGGATGCGATTGGACTTTTTAAAAAATTTTTATAGTATCCTAGTATCCGATAGGACGCAACTCGGCTTTGTTTTCTTTTTTTTATATTTTAGTATCCTATAGGACGCAATTCAGTCTCCCCCGCCCGTTTTTTGTTGGCTTTTTTTGTTTGTTTGTTTGTTTTTTGTTGGGTTTTTTTGTTTTGTTGTTTGTGTGTGTGTGTGTTTGTTTGGGGGTTTGGGGTTTTTTTGGGGGGGTTGGGGGGTGGGGGTGGGGTTGTTTGTTTGTTTTTTGTATCCGATAACACGCAATTCGGCTCTTTTCCCCCCTTTTTTTAAGTTTCAGATAGGACACAATTTGGCTTGTTTTTTTGTTTTTTTCTCCGACTAATGCAAGACTTGGCGGTGGTCGTGTTTCAACTGCTCCGAACGTTGACCCAGTCAGATTACCATACCATGGTGCTTTTACACAGAAACTGGTTTAGGTGAATGAAGCTGTGAATACCAAATAAAGCACTTGGAAGACATGTGGAACATTTCTGGTAAGTCCGACCATTACTTTCCGTTTGAAGCATATCGTTGTTTGTTTGATGTTGTTGTTGTTTGATGTTGTTGTTTGTTTGATGTTGTTGTTTGTTTTATGTTGTTGTTGTTTGTTTGATGTTGTTGTTTGTTTGTTTGATGTTGTTGTTGTTTGTTTGATGTTGTTGTTTGTTTTATGTTGTTGTTTGTTTGATGTTGTTGTTGTTTGTTTGATGTTGTTGTTTGTTTGTTTGATGTTGTTGTTGTTTGTTTGATGTTGTTGTTTGTTTTATGTTGTTGTTTGTTTGATGTTGTTGTTTGTTTGTTTGATGTTGTTGTTGTTTGTTTGTTTGATGTTGTTGTTGTTTGTTTGATGTTGTTGTTTGTTTTATGTTGTTGTTTGTTTGATGTTGTTGTTTGTTTGTTTGATGTTGTTGTTGTTTGTTTGATGTTGTTGTTTGTTTGTTTGATGTTGTTGTTGTTTGTTTGATGTTGTTGTTTGTTTTATGTTGTTGTTTGTTTGATGTTGTTGTTGTTTGTTTGATGTTGCTGTTTGTTTGATGTTGTTGTTGTTTGTTTGATGTTGTTGTTTGTTTGATGTTGTTGTTGTTTGTTTGATGTTGTTGTTTGTTTGTTTTATGTTGTTGTTTGTTTGTTTGATGTTGTTGTTTGTTTTATGTTGTTGTTGTTGTTGTTTGTTTTATGTTGTTGTTGTTGTTTGTTTTATGTTGTTGTTTGTTTGATGTTGTTGTTGTTTGTTTTATGTTGTTGTTGTTGTTTGTTTTATGTTGTTGTTGTTTGTTTTGTTTTTGTTTTGTTTCTTTGTTCTGTTTTGTTTTTGTTTTGTTTTTTTGTTTGTTTGTTGTTGTTGTTGTTGTTTTTTGTTTGGTTGGTTGTCTTTTTTCGTTTTAGTTCGTCCTTCGTATTAATGTCTTATGATCTGGTGTGGTGTGTGTGATACTGTATGTGTCTTCTTCTTCTTCTTCTTCTCGTCGTTGTCGTCCTCCTCATCATCATCAACATCATTATCGTTGTCGTCATTGTAGTTTTTATCATATCAAATTGTGTGTCGTGCCGGACTATGTATTTGTCATCACATTGTATTCTGCTATATCACTGGGCGTGTTGCATCATGGAATTATCGCGTACTGTATTCTGCTAAATATGTCAGTTTCCTGGCACAGCATGACATTATGACATTATTTCACCATGTGGAAAAACAAATCGAGTTGCTCGATCTGTGAGTGAGCTTCAGTCGCCACAGTGCAACGCCGCCTCATCTTTGTGTCCGCGTGTTTCAGTTTACCTATGGGCAGTTTTACCTATGGGCAGTTTTACCTAGGGGGAGTTTGCGCCGTATTAGTTCTGTATTATTACCTGACAGCATGGAGTGGCGTGCAGATCCTGACCAGAATAAAATGACAAGTAGAAATCGCTCTCTTTCTTGAATGATTGTACGTGTCGCTGAGTGTTTGCTGTCCACGAGACTTTGCTTTTGTAGGTATTATTAGTATTATTAGTGGCAGTAGTAGTAGTATTTAAGGATACTTGTTGAGCGCTTTCCTCCCTTAAAGGGGACTCAAAGCGCTTTACAGTAACACACACACACACACACACACACACACACACACACACACACACACACACACACACACACACACACACACACACACACACACACACACACACACACACACACACACACACACACACACTGGAAAGATAAAAGAGAAAAAACATTAAAGCTAAAATTTTACAATACGATTATAGCAGAGTACAAAACTTAAACCTGTCTTTTAAATATATCAGATACAAAACACAGACAAGCTTTAACAAAACTCAGAATAAACGCGCATGACCTAAAGATTGAGAAAGGTAGATATTTGAATATTCCACAAGAAGACAGATTGTGCAGCAAGTGTAACATACTGGAAGACAAAATACATCTTCTTGATCATTGTATTAAATATAAAACCTTAAGGCAACAATTTTTAAAAGATATTCAAAATTCGAATAACACAGGACATATTCCCAGTCAGGTGATGCTAACAGATGATGAATATATACAAACAAGATCAGGAAAATTTGTTTATGAATGCTGTTGCAATTTATTGCATTAACTGATTAATTAGTTGTGTGTTTTTCAGTCATTCATTTATTTACCATTGCACTTGTGTCTTATAAACCTTAAGGTTTCATGGCAGTCAAATCAATTCTATTCTATTACACACACACACACACACACACACACACACACACACACACACACACACACACACACACACACACACACACACACACACACACTTACAAAAGGAAGAGGAAGAGAAAACAAATTATCTTTGTTGTTGTTATCATTATTCCTATTGTTGTTGTATTGTTACTATTGTTATTGTTGACATTTTTATAATCATTATTCTCATTGTGGTTATTGTTGTTCTTGTACTCTTGTCGTTATCAACATCATCATCATTAATTGTTATTATTATTCTTATTCTTATTATGATTATTAATATTATGTTATTATTTATCTATTATAATAATAATAATAATAATAAGTAGTAGTAGTAGTAATAGTAGTATTTGTATTTTGTATTTCTTTTTATCACAACAGATTTCTCTGTGTGAAATTCGGGCTGCTCTCCCCAGGGAGAGCGCGTCGCTACACTACAGCGCCACCCTTTTTTCTTTTCTTTTTTTTCCTGCTTGCAGTTTTATTTGTGTTTTTTCCTATCGAAGTGGATTTTTCTACAGAATTTTGCCAGGAGCAACCCTTTTGTTGCCGTGGGTTCTTTTACGTGCGCTAAGTGCATGCTGCACACGGGACCTCCGTTTATCCTCTCATCCGAATGGCTAGCGTCCAGACCACCACTCAAGGTCTAGTGGAGGGGGAGAAAATATCGGCGGCTGAGCCGTGATTCGAACCAGCGAGCTCAGATTCTCTCGCTTCCTAGGCGGACGCGTTACCTCTAGGCCATCACTAGTATCATCATCATCATCATCATTATTATTATTATTATTATTATTATCATCATCATCATTAATTACCATCATCATCATTATTATTATTATAATTTATCAATAATGATTATTATTATTGTGTGTGTGGGTCTCCCCCGAAAGACTGGTGCAGTGTTGAGAGCAGTGTGTAGTGGGGCCCCGTGTGTCCGTCTCCGTCAGGCCTTCAGACCCCTAGTCACCTGTGTTCTCAACTTCACCACTGCCGTGTTGGTGCTCATCGTCATTGTCTTCTTCTTCTTCTTCTTCTTATCATCATCGTCATCATCATTACATCATCACTATCATTATCATTAGTATAATCATCACCATCATTAATAATAATAATGATGATAATAATAATAATGATATTAATACTAACAATAATGATAATGATGATAATATTAATGACAATAATAATAATAATTATATTAATAATAACAATAATAATAATGATGATGACGACAACAACAACAGCAACAACAATAATAATACTGATAGTACTACTACTACTACTACTACTGCTACTATCATCATCAGCAGCAGCAGCAGCATTATTATCATCAACATCATTATTATTATTAGTATTATTATTATTATTATTATCATCATCATCATCATCATTATTATTATTATTATTGTTGTCATCACCATCATCATCATTATTATTATTATTATCATCATCATCATTATTACTATTATTATTATTATTATTGTTATTATCATTATTGTCTTTATTATTTTTATTATAATCATAATTGTTATCATCATCTTCATCATCATTTCTAAAGAGCACCCTTTCTTCTGCTTCTTTTTTTTTTTTTTTTTTTTTATCCACTTAAGAGTATGAAAGCCGGTTACTCGCCCTTTTTATAGTGTTAAAGTATAAGCAGAGCCCGTGGGTATATTGTCTTTGGTTTATAGCAGGACTTTTGTTCAGCAGCAAGCAAGAACAACAACAACAGTGATGATAATGATGATTATTATCGCTATCATGATGATGTTGATGGTGAAAATGAAAACAGTGTTGTTGGCGATGACTTCGGGATCCAGAATATATGCGAAGTTCATATCAGAGGCCACAACAACGCGGTAAGAACGCCGCTAACGCCAGTCACATGGGAATGGCTCCTTACCATAATTATATCAATCAACAAAATAACAAGAGAGAGAACTGTTCATCATTTAATGATTCTCGTAATTCTAGCATGGGAAAGTATGAAGCAAATTAGCAAATTGTGTATGTGTGTATATGTATATATATATATATATGTGTGTGTGTGTGTGTGTGTGTGTGTGTGTGAAGAAGAATAGGAATTATGATGATGGTAATGATGATGACGATGATGATGATGACGATGATGATGATGATGATGATGATGATGAAAGGAAGAATACACAAGAGCGTGAAGTTGCTCAGTGTGGGTGAGGGCGGGCGGGAGGGGTGCAGTGGGAACCCGAAAGAAACAAATGAAAAAGGCATCAGGTGTGGCAGCCTCTCCATTTTCCACAGCAGGAAGGAAGGGGGGCGAGGGGTGGTGGGGAGAAAGAAAGAAGTCATAGTGACTGTCCCCTGGCCGTGAGTGTCTTTTCTCCACCGCCATACAGGAGCAGAAGGCGCCGTGGCAGAACATGTTGAGTGAAATGTTCACCAGTGATCAGGTTTCGAAGCCCCCGTTTCGGCATGGTGTTGTGTCCTTGGGAAAGGCACTTTACTCCGATTTGCCCTCACTCCACCCAGGTGTGAATGAGTAACTGACCTTTGTCGGGGAAGGTTCAAACGGCGGAAGGAGAGAATTTGGCCCCGCCTTCCTGTGCCGAGTCCTGAACGTAGTGATCATGAATTCACTGCCCCGATGGCCGTGAAAAGCTGTATGGGACCTATTGCCTTTTAACAGTTTGATATGTGAGTCAAGAAAATACAGTCTCACTTCATCTCCCCCGACGGAAGACCGTGGGTTATCTCACCATAGATAGTACCGGCCCCCACCCCCCTCCGATCTCCCACCTCCCCACCCCCACTCCTCCTCCCCCCCCCTCCGATCTCCCCCCCCCCCCACTCCTCCCACTCCTCCTCCCCCCCCTCCGA
>NC_134885.1:13597924-13810424 GCF_041734735.1 Babylonia areolata | reverse complement strand
ACAACAACAACAACAAAACCCCCAGAAAATTTTGGTTAGGAAGGAACGGCCATAACTTCCAGACAAACAGGCAGCGAGTGAGTGACCAAGTGAGAGACGTGACAAAGTATTGGTGAACAATAACCATCATGATAATTATAACTAAACCATCACCATCATCATCACCATCATCATCATCATCATCAAATATCGTAACCATGATGCATTATTATCTGCAACGTTTTAGTGTTGTTCTTTTTGCAACAGAAAACAACAACAAAAAACATGGAAATAACAATAAGAAGAATGATGATGATGATGATGACGATGATGATGATGATGATGATAAAAATAAGTGACAATAAAGGTGCTGGAGATGGTGATAAATAGTTTTACGATGCTCGCTTGTCGAAAGCATTGCACTTTGCCCTGTGGAAAATGCATCGGACGTTAGCCAGTTTCCAACGTCCTGTGAGTCACGTGCACAGCATTTGCACACTGAATATCATCAACACACTATGTGGAGGCCGGTTCAGCTTGTGAAATATCGTGCTTTTTTCTTCTTCTGCATGTCCATCGCCAGTTTGACACGATAGAACGGGAGGGGAAATGTATGAATGGGTGAGCGAAAAAAATGACTGCATGAATGAATCTGCAAGGAAAAAGTTTCAGAAATAAGGTGGGTGTGGTGGTTTACGGCATGGAGGGATGGGTAGGGATTCATCCCTGATCTGGGATCCCGTGAATTTCCCAATGGCTGGGAGGAAATGGGGATCATGATACCATAAAATAAAATCATCATTATGTAACAGAAGGGCGGAAGAAGACAAAAAAATTCAACAACCCCCCTCCCCCCCCCCCCCCTCTCTCTCTCTCTCTCTCTCTCTACTTCATCACCCCCACCACCTTAAATGAGGTTAGACAGGTGTTTTGCTTCTGCATGTGGATTTTTCTGTATGTGGGGGAGAATGTGTGTATGTGTGTGTGCTGTGTGTGTGTGTGCTGTGTGTGTGCTGTGTGTGTGTGTGCTGTGTGTGTGCTGTGTGTGTGTGTGTCCAAGCCCAGCACAAAGACTGTGCACAGAGACGACGTTCAGCAGCAGCCAGCGTTGTGTACCTGTCAGGTGTATCAGTTACAGCCACACAACCAGCAGCAGCCAGCGTTGTGTACCCTGTCAGGTGTATCAGTTACAGCCACACAACCAGCAGCAGCCAGCGTTGTGTACCTGTCAGGTGTATCAGTTACAGCCACACAACCAGCAGCAGCCAGCGTTGTGTACCTGTCAGGTGTATCAGTTACAGCCACACAACCAGCAGCAGCCAGCGTTGTGTACCTGTCAGGTGTATCAGTTACAGCCACACAACCAGCAGCAGCCAGCGTTGTGTACCCTGTCAGGTGTATCAGTTACAGCCACACAACCAGCAGCAGCCAGCGTTGTGTACCCTGTCAGGTGTATCAGTTACAGCCACACAACCAGCAGCAGCCAGCGTTGTGTACCCTGTCAGGTGTATCAGTTACAGCCACACAACCAGCAGCAGCCAGCGTTGTGTACCTGTCAGGTGTATCAGTTACAGCCACACAACCAGCAGCAGCCAGCGTTGTGTACCCTGTCAGGTGTATCAGTTACAGCCACACAACCAGCAGCAGCCAGCGTTGTGTACCCTGTCAGGTGTATCAGTTACAGCCACACAACCAGCCAATAAGGAAGTGCCTCAGTGAAATCTAGACAACACTGGAGCACTTGTTTGTTGGGGCTTTTGGTTTCAGCCTTCAATGTCTGGCATGCTGTGGCTACAGCTAGTGCAATAACGGCAACAACAAAAAACCCAAATAAATAATATATATATATGTGTGTGTGTGTGTGTGTGTGTGTCTGTTGGGGCTTTTGATTTCAGCCATGACGTTCTGGCATTTTGTGGCTAGATCTGATGCAATAGTGGCATATCACAACAGATTTCTCTGTGTGAAATTCGGGCTGCTCTCCCCAGGGAGAGCGCGTCGCTACGCTACAGCGCCACCCATTTTTTTGTATTTTTTCCTGCGTGCAGTTTTATTTTTTTTCCTATCGAAGTGGATTTTTCTACAGAATTTTGCCAGGAACAACCCTTTTGTTGCCGTGGGTTCTTTTACGTGCGCTAAGTGCATGCTGCACACGGGACCTCGGTTTATCGTCTCATCCGAATGACTAGCGTCCAGACCACCACTCAAGGTCTAGTGGAGGGGGAGAAAATATCGGCGGCTGAGCCGTGATTCGAACCAGCGCGCTCAGATTCTCTTGCTTCCTAGATGGACGCGTTACCTCTAGGCCATCACTTCACTTACGGAAGTATATACATATATATGTGTGTGTGTGTGTGTGTGTGATGGAAGTATATATATATATGTGTGTGTGTGTGTGTTTACTGTAAACTAACTTGTAAACGGTGACCCGTCTATGCACAAGTTTTGCCCAAAAAGCTGGGGATGAGCATATTCCCTTGTTCATTAGCACCATAAAGAACTGGCTGGGCGTTTACTGCATGCGTGAGAAGTGTCTCGTCAAACTGGCCAAGTCTCCAAGATAATTCAGTGCCAAGAGTCAGAGAAGTCACCTGTGTAAGGACTGTTGATACAGGTGAGCGGTGTTACGTTGGACAACGGTATGCCCTGCTGTTCTCTGCAAACGCTTCCTTCTCAAACCAGCCATCGCTTGGTGGAATGACATGGTCGCATTTAGCTTTTTTGTCAAAGACACACCGACATCACATGCACAGTCTTTTCTTTATCCCAGGATGGAAATCCGCACTGCTTTTTTTTTTTCTTTTTTTTTTTTTTTTGCTTTTTTTTTTAATCCTTTTTAAAGAGAACCGATTCCAAATAGCAGACTGGATAAGCATTACTTCATAACTTTTTTTTCAAAAGTGGGGTGTGGGCATTTAGGAGTTATTTTACCCTGTGAACAGTTGATAAGGTACAGGACGTGTATAAGTAAGTTTACAGTACTTACATGTGATTCAGATTCCATTTAAACAGTCATCCGGAAAACAGAAAAAAAAGAAAAGAAATAGATTCAAACCAGAAACGAATAACACATCTACACATCAGTCTGTCTGTCTGTCTTGTCAGACTGCATTATCCATAATGTATCGGGCGGGACCTGTACTGGCGTGTACCTTGTTGGTCAAGTCAGCAACATGACGCCCACCCCCCACCCCCCCAAACCCCACTACCCCCCCCCACCATTCACCCCCCACACCAACCCCACCTCACCCCCCCCCCCCCCCCCCATCCCCTACCCCATAATCCCACTAGTCCTGCCCCCTCCCCCCTCTCAAAAAAGGGGGAAAGAAAGAAAAGCAAGCCAGCCGGAGAAGCTCCAGAAGAACTGGGGTTGAGGAGACGTGCAGACTCCTGAGGGGACAGGGGGACTGATGCAGTCCCTGCCATGGGTGTGTAATCGTTATCTCTCATAACAAGACTTGGGCGGCTTCAGAAAACGCTTCTTCGTCTGGGAGAGATGCATGAAAGTGCTGACTCCCCCCTACCCCGACCCCTACCCGTCTAGCTTCCTCGTTTCTTATGTCTTTGTCTCTCAGTTTGTCTCGCTTGCTCTCTCTCTCTCTCTCTCTCTCTCTCTCTCTCTCTCACTCAGGGTGCAAAAGGGAAGATGTGTTGAAGTATCCCTTGAGTAGAATTCTGTTTTTTCTTCAGAAGTTTCTACTGTAAACGATGGTTTTTCGTCTCGTGTGGGTGTGTGCTTCCGTGTGTGTATGTGAGTGTGTGTGTGTGTGTGTGCGCGCACACGCGCGTTTGTGTGTTTGCGCGTACGTGCGTGCATGTGCAGGTGTTTGTGTGTCTGTATGTATGCGCGCGCGCATCTGTATCTGTATGCGTGTTTGTATGTGTGTGCATGCGCGCGTGTGTGTGTGTCCGTCCTAAAGCCTGCATGATGGAGAATGTAACAGATCTAATTCTTATCGACCAACACACATGTTCGGTTTGTTCGCGTGTGTGAAGGGGAGAGAGAACAGTTGCCGCAAATTTATTATTTGCGAAAATTCCAGTAACTGAATTTTGCAGAAAGTGAGATTGGTGTGTGAATACTCTCTCTCTCTCTCTCTGTGTCTCTCTCTCTCTCTGTCTGTCTAGTGGTTGGTCAGAGGTGTGTTCCGAATGAACATTACCATTCTGACGTTGTTTTACTAACTTTCTCTTCATGATGCTCTACTGGCACGTAGGGCAGTAACGAAGATCCTCCACTCCTGTCTGTTTGGGGCCAGTCTCTGAACGGTACCCCAGGTGTGCTTCGGGGTCTGGAGTTCTCCTTCCACTGTTCTGTGCCAGGTGTTCTTTGGCCTTCCTCTCCTGCATCTACCTTGTGGTGTCCACTGAAGGGCTGTCCGAGTGATGTCTACCTTGTGGTGTCCACTGAAGGGCTGTCCGAGTGACGTCTACCTTGTGGTGTCCACTGAAGGGCTGTCCGAGTGACGTCTACCTTGTGGTGTCCACTGAAGGGCTGTCCGAGTGATGTCTACCTTGTGGTGTCCACTGAAGGGCTGTCCGAGTGACGTCTACCTTGTGGTGTCCACTGAAGGGCTGTCCGAGTGATGTCTACCTTGTGGTGTCCACTGAAGGGCTGTCCGAGTGATGTCTACATTGTGGTGTCCCCTGAAGGGCTGTCCGAGTGATGTCTACCTTGTGGTGTCCACTGAAGGGCTGTCCGAGTGATGTCTACATTGTGGTGTCCCCTGAAGGGCTGTCCGAGTGATGTCTACCTTGTGGTGTCCACTGAAGGGCTGTCCGAGTGATGTCTACCTTGTGGTGTCCCCTGAAGGGCTGTCCGAGTGATGTCTACCTTGTGGTGTCCACTGAAGGGCTGTCCGAGTGATGTCTACCTTGTGGTGTCCACTGAAGGGCTGTCCGAGTGATGTCTACATTGTGGTGTCCCCTGAAGGGCTGTCCGAGTGATGTCTACCTTGTGGTGTCCACTGAAGGGCTGTCCGAGTGATGTCTACATTGTGGCGTCCCCTGAAGGGCTGTCCGAGTGATGTCTACCTTGTGGTGTCCACTGAAGGGCTGTCCGAGTGATGTCTACCTTGTGGTGTCCCCTGAAGGGCTGTCCGAGTGATGTCTACCTTGTGGTGTCCACTGAAGGGCTGTCCGAGTGACGTCTACCTTGTGGTGTCCACTGAAGGGCTGTCCGAGTGACGTCTACCTTGTGGTGTCCACTGAAGGGCTGTCCGAGTGATGTCTACCTTGTGGTGTCCACTGAAGGGCTGTCCGAGTGACGTCTACCTTGTGGTGTCCACTGAAGGGCTGTCCGAGTGATGTCTACCTTGTGGTGTCCACTGAAGGGCTGTCCGAGTGATGTCTACCTTGTGGTGTCCACTGAAGGGCTGTCCGAGTGATGTCTACCTTGTGGTGTCCACTGAAGGGCTGTCCGAGTGATGTCGCCTTGCTTTCTTGGCATTGTCCAGTCCGTTTCCGCCGCTTTGTCGTGACTCTACTTTCCGAGGTGGTTTATTTGTATTTGTATTTCTTTTTATCACAACAGATTTCTCTGTGTGAAATTCGGGCTGCTCTCCCCAGGGAGAGCGCATCGCTACACTACAGCGCCACCCATTTTTTCTTTCGTATTTTTTCCTGCGTGCAGAGGGGGAGAAAAATCGGCGGCTAAGCCGGGATTCGAACCAGCGCGCTCAGATTCTCTCGCTTCCTAGGCGGACGCGTTACCTCTAGGCCATCACTCGATCTGTATTGCTCAGAAGGGCTGTGTGGCAGACTCGGTTAGCCGTCAGACTTGTGATGCAGTGGTCACCGTTGATCAGAGTTGGAAGCTCAGTTTGGTGTGGTGGTGTTGTGTCCTGAACAAAGAAAGGCGTTTTACACAGGTTTAACTCACTCCACCCATGTGTGTGTAGGCAGGCAGCCGACTTCAGTTGGGGAAGGTTAAGGCTGTGGGAGGAGAGGATTGGGCCCCGCCTTCCTATGTCCATCCCGAGAGACAGTGACTATGAGTTCACTGCCCGTATAACGCACCAGGCTGTTGGACCTTTTACCTCTTTTAAAACTCTATCACTTAACTTCCTTAATTTCCATTGCAGTGTGTGTGTGTGTGTGTGTGTGTGTGTGTGTGTGTGTGTGTGTTGGCGCGCACGTGACTGAAACCCACCAGAAGGACACAGGAAACGAATGATGAGTGCCTACAGGCAGAGCTCTCAGTCGGCCCTACCCACACAGGCAGCCTCTTGTCCACGTGACTCCGTGTTTGTGGAGTGCTTGGAACTTTGTCTCTGACCGAGGATGGGCGCTGTATATCTATATCAGTCAATCGGCACACACACACACACACAGATTTTGTTTCCCCATCTTCGCAATTTCCCTCAAGCAAGTCAGATAATTTACTTCGATTGAAAGTGTTTGTTTGAGTTTTGTATTTTGTGTCGGGGAGTGGAGTGTTTGTTTTCGTCTGAGTGTACTGCGTCCACAGAGTTCTCATTCTTTCTTTTGCTGCCCCCCACCTCCCTCTCCCTCATTTTAACCCTAAGTTGTGCAAATTATTATGTATTAAGTCACTTGAGAGTGACTCGACTTCAGTTTTGCCCTCACAGATTGCAGCCCCCACACTCCTCCCCCACCCACACACACTCTCCCCCCATTATCCCCGCGCCACTCCCTTCACTTCCCCTCTTCTGTTTTTATCTTATTTGTTATGTTGTTGTTTTGTTGTTGTTGTTCCTGCTGTTGTTGATGATGTTCCTGTCTGAAAAGGTGAGTCAGGTTAAAACTGGCCCTTCCAGTGCCGGCTTGGATTTCAGCCTCGAATTAATCAGCGACGATTGGCAACAAGCCCCCCCCCCACACCCCACCCTCTCCCCACCCCACCCCCACCCATCCGATTTCATTTTCTCCCCGCTTCGTTTTTTTTCTTGCGTGAAAAGGAGAAGGGGGGGGGGGGCAGGGAGAGAGAAGCAGAAAGGATGAAAACAAGACACGGTCAGCTATAGCCAGCCCCTCCTCTTCCCCCCTCCCCCCACTACCCCACCCCCCTCACCCAACTGTGTTCTCTGTGCAAAAACAACGTTCTAGAGTTCTTATATGGACAAGAGTTAGTGCAGAAAATAGAGAGCTCTTTAGAAATAAGCCACTGTAAAAGCTACACAGCGTGGCGAGAGATAAACAGGCGTCCTAGAGGTCTTATGTAGACAGAGTTAGTGTCAGAAAATATTTCTTATAGAAATAAGCCATTGGAAAAAACATACAGCAATGCGAGAAATAAACAGACGTCCTAGAGGTCTTATGTAGACAGAGTTAGTGTCAGAAAATATTTCTTATAGAAATAAGCCATTGGAAAAAACATACAGCAATGCGAGAAATAAACAGACGTCCTAGAGGTCTTATGTAGACAGAGTTAGTGTCAGAAAATATTTCTTATAGAAATAAGCCATTGGAAAAAACATACAGCAATGCGAGAAATAAACAGGCGTCCTAGAGGTCTTATGTAGACAGAGTTAGTGTCAGAAAATATTTCTTATAGAAACAAGCCATTGGAAAAAACATACAGCAATGCGAGAAATAAACAGGCGTCCTAGAGGTCTTATGTAGACAGAGTTAGTGTCAGAAAATATTTCTTATAGAAATAAGCCATTGGAAAAAACATACAGCAATGCGAGAAATAAACAGGCGTCCTAGAGGTCTTATGTAGACAGAGTTAGTGTCAGAAAATATTTCTTATAGAAATAAGCCATTGGAAAAAACATACGGCAATGCGAGAAATAAACAGGCGTCCTAGAGGTCTTATGTAGACAGAGTTAGTGTCGGAAAATATTTCTTATAGAAATAAGCCATTGGAAAAAACATACAGCAATGCGAGAAATCAACAGGAGGGTGAACATCTTGATCATTTAATCAAGCAATTAAAAACATCATTAGATAAACGAACAGACAGACAAATAGTATATAAATAAGTAAATAACAACGAACGAAGTCAGTAGAAACAAAAAAGGATAAAGAAAAACGTGAGAATAAAGACGCAAACACACACAGGGTTTTTTGTTTGTTTGTTTGTTTTTTCCTTTGTTTGTTTGTTGTTATTGTTGTTTGTGTGTGTTTGTTTGTTGTTGTTGTTGTTTTTTATGGAATAAATCAACATATTGGACGCCTATGAATTTAACACCCGACACCTATTTCTTTTTTTTAATGGTATGAGCGCCCGACTTTTAACACACTGAAACACACACTGTTAATAATCAAAGTCTCTAGCAAGATAATTCATGATGGAATGCAGAGAGAGAGAGAGAGAGAAAGGTGCGTGATATCGTCGGTTGCCAAACGAAATGCGCTGAAAAAATACTTGGTACAATTGTGTGTGCGTGCGCGTGTGTGTGGGAGACACAAAGACATACCACGAGAGTTACGGCTTTGTAAGGTTTGTAACATGTCTGTGATTGGGGATGAGTTTCATTTTATAATGGAATGTCCCAATTATGATCAGTTACGAGATAGATATGTTCCTAAAATATATTTGTCTCCAAATTTGTTTTTTTTAATTTTTGTAATATGCTCGAAGGAGGCAAAAAAAAAAAGAAGTCATTTTAGCTGTAAGTAAGATTATTAGATTTGCAAATGTTGCCAAGCTACACTTTTGGAGTTAAAAGACATTTGTGTTTTCTCAACTTTTGTGTGACATTGTTGTGTGTTTGGAAATGTTTGTTCTGGGCATGAAAACATTATTTTGCAGTAATCCTCCACACTGCAATACGAGTGAAAGGATAATTGAAACTTGTTTTGTGTGTCCAGACATGTAGTCTAGTGGCAATAAAGCACTGAAAAGAAGAAAGGAAGCTACAGTGATACTTGGTAACGGCGGAAAAACACAGGGAACTTCTTGATAGAGAAAAACACACACACACGTCACCAACAGCAACAAGATTCAAAACAAGTATTGTCAGAAGCCAATGTGAACTTCTTAATAGCGAAAAACACACAAACAGCTCTGATAAAATAGTACAATAAAATTATCGATATAATCCAGAGCGAGCTTCATGATAGCGAAAAACATACAAATGACAACAGCAACAAAATAAAATAAAAGACTTTTTTTTAAGTATTGATAGAAGGTTTGGTGATTTTCTTAACAGCGAGAAACGCACAAACAGCAACAGCATCAATAAAGCGAAAAACCCACAAATCACAACAAAATACTACGGTAAGATCACAGACAGAAGCCATAACGACAGCGAAAACTCACAAAAAACAAAACACTCAAATGAAATTATTGGTAGAAGCTGGAAATGGAAAGGAAACACACGCCCGCGCGAAAGCACACAACGACAACAACAACAACAACAACAACAAACAAACAAAAACTCTACAATACAGTTATTGTTAGCAGAAAGAAACAGTGTGAAGCTTTTGACTGAAGAACGAAGGTGAAGTTCTTGAAAGCAACGAAAGAAAGGGACATTTCTGATAACGGGGGAAACAGTTTCAACTTGATTGAGAGCAATCAAACTCTGTCACTGGAATGTCGCTGAAATATCAGATTGCGGGTAAATTTAGAACAGCCATCCATCTTGTTTCTGTCCGTTTCGAACTGAACGAGCAAGACTTCCCTCTCCCTTATCACCTCTGTGCCCCCCTCCTCCACCCCCACCCCCGGGACTCCCCTTCTTTCCGCGAAGGAGTGTGGGTGGGAGGAGGAGCGTGAATTTTATGCATTCTGGAAACGATTGGTATGATTGGGTTGGGTTTTTTTGGGGTTTTTTTTAAGTGTCACTCTGTGGAATATGTGCGTTGTAACCTTGTATCGCATTTTTAACCATGTACATTGTTATCATTTGATGATTGTTTACTTTGCACGCCTGTATCAGAAGGCCTGAGGATGAACTGGCTACCACTTGCAGTGTTCGGGGGAAAGAATGTTGTTAAAACTTTTACCCTTCGCCGCCACCACACGCAACTTCTTTCTTTTGCTTGGGAGGGAAAAAAATACATTTCTGTGCATATGCTTCTTTACTGGCGTGGACTTTTATTTATTTGTTTCTTTTTACATTACTCTTTTTGTAAATGTTTCATGTCTACAGTGGTTTCTTGAACTTTAACTTATTGCCCATTGAGTCAAGTCATTCTGAAATTTCGTCATTACGTGGGGGTGGGGTTCAACTTGATACACTCATTGCCATATGACAAGCCATTTTATACCCCCTTTAAACAAAAATCCTCCTCCCTTAAGACTTAACTGTGCATGGCGAACAGTGTAGGCCTATTGGCTACAGAGAGAGAGAGAGAGAGATTCGGATCAAACGCATTGTCCAGTTTACATTGATTTTGATATAGAAAGAGACGTGCCAGTTACTTTTGAATTCATTTTCTAATTAATTAGACATCAGATTTGTGCAGATCAGCTTGAGCCTGATTCTACCCGTGTGTGACAGTTCTCGTCAGCGACAACACAACCCTGGTGCCTGAATCAGAGCGGAGGGTCAAACTATTTGTAAATTGACCACCTTCCAATGCCTGAAACTCACTGTACTTTGACCACCTACCTAATGTCTGCTGCACACACACACCCCGGTAAAGCCGGGTACAGATGGCAGTGTGATATAAGAGGTTTATTTTGTCCCTGATCGAACCTGTTCACTTCGCACTACATGGGTCACATGGCACATGGCCTTCGTTCACCGTCACCAGTACACTTGTGCGGGAAACGGTATCATTGGGGAACGACAATTATGTAAAAAGTAAGCATACATTTTTGTTTAAGAAATATATGTTGTTATTGATCACTGAGTCCAGAATGTTGGATCCCATGATGTTCATTTTAACCCCCAGTTGATATAACAGATGCTTTTGAATACAGAACATGACATGCGCTTTTTGTAGACTTACAAAATATTTTGTCGGTATGTTTGTATTCGTGTTCGTTGTTGTTTTGTTTTTTTGTGTGTGTGTTTTTCATGAGCTTTTATTTCTCCCCAATTTTGCCTCTCCGCCCCAAACCTCCATTCCCATCTCACCCCCAATTTCTACACTGAGGACTGAAGCTGTGGATCCCAGAATTCAATTAGTGCAGAGTAAACCGCCTGCTGTTTAAATGGGGAAAATGGCAGGGTTGTGACAGAAGCCAACCAGCAAACACACACGGCGCCACAAAACATCTGACAGGAGAGTGGTCACCAAGGGGGGATAACTCGGGATGGCGAGAACCCGTGTGCAAACATCTAGGAGAGAGGTTGCGGCTGGAAATATTAAAAACGGCCGTGTTTGGTGGGGGCTCAGCTTCCAAAGAACACACATGCATACGCATGCACGATAGCACGCATGCACACACACACACAAACTCTCACGTACGCACACACACACACACACACACACGCACTCACACACACTCACGCACGCGCGCGCGCGCACACACACACACACACACACACACACACTTTCGCACACACTCACGCACACCCGCGCGCACACACACACTCATGCACACACACACACGCATACACACACATTCTCTCTCTCTCTCTCTCTCTCTCTCTCTCTCTCTCTCTCACACACACACACACACACACACACACACACACACAAACAAACGTGAGCGCCCGCACGCGCCCGCAGCACGCACACACCAACAAGCACGGGCGCACGTAGCACGCCCAGTGACAGGGCCAGGCAAGCAGACAGGAGGAAAGTGGAGCCGGGTGAAGAAGACGTGGCGTGGAGGTGACAGATAACGGCAATGGAGACGTGGGCAGAAGAAACTGATTAAGGGCTTCCTTAGATGTCACTCCCAATAAACTGAGGATGATTGAGTAAAAACTTTTAATGCCCGGCAGGTATAAACTGAAACAGATTTTTTTTTTTCTTTTAGGGGGAGGGGGGTATAAGGGGGAGGGGTGGAGGCGAGAGGACAATATTATGCACGCTACAGTTTAAAAGTAGTCGCCAGCATAAATTGTTGGATTAGACTGTCAACTTCTTCTTCTTTTCTGTTTTTGATCTGTCTTCTGAAATGAGGTGACTGTGTACTTTTGGAGCAGTGATGGGGAGAAAGTTGTAGTAGAAATCACATTTGTGCTTGTTTTTTGTTGTTGTTTTTAAATGCACTTTTTAAATTTTTTTTCTTATATCTTACTTATGTGATGTGCCTTGAGCATTATTGTATTTTCGTGGAAGACGCGATAGAAATAAACCATCTTTTTCTTGTTGTTATTGTTATCATTGTTCTGTTGGTGGTGGTGGTGGTGTTATTGTTATTATTATTAATGAGTGTAAATCCGAACCCTGGAGAAGTGTGAGTGAAAAAGCTGAAGGTGTGACTGTGGAATGACGGGTGGTGAGTGAACGAACATTTGGAAATCGAACTTCCTGCAGCTATACCTTCAGAATTCATCAAACTGAACCGTGGTCATTAGACCGAGCTTGGCACATGTTTTCATTGTGTTGTTCGTTTCAAGCTTTATATTGATGATTGCAGTTCTCTCATTCTTCAGAATAATCACTGAAGTGAATGGTGAACCACAGATTAATCATATTATGTAATGTGTCTGTTGGCGAGCTAAACTGATTCGTCACCTTCGTATGATTCATCCTACACATCACATGACGTCAGGGATATGCAATAATTGCCACGTTTTCTGCATAGGGGCACGCGCGCGGGCGCGCGCACACACACACACACACACACACACAGCACATGCACTATCGCATGGACGCACGCGTCGGCAAATACTCTCACACGTACACATACACAAACTCGCACGACCGGACGCAGGCACACATGCTCGCGCACACACTGCTGTGAACGTTTCGAGGGAGAGATGATGATGATGATTTCTTTATGTGAGGTACCCGGGTGTGTGGGGGTATATACTACACATATTGCATACGGACTTCTCTGTTTTTATGAAGGTTTGGTGGGAGGAAGATCAAACATAAATATTTGCGTTTGCACACATACGCGCGCGCGCATGCACGTACACACACGCGCGCGCACACACACACACACAGTGATAAGTTTTGAGTTTCAAACTGTGTCAGAGCATGCGGACTGTTCCATATACGCAACACCACATCTGCTTTGAAATAAAATAATATAAATATCTCCCTTTTTTTTTTAATCAAAAAAGGTGGTGAGCAGATGCCTGGCCAGTGCATCAATCCAGCGCACTGGTCAGGCCTTGAGACAGATCTTGGCCACTCCTTTTGTTGATTTTATTTAATTATTAAAGCCAGTTTCCCTGGGGAGTTTGTGTGTTTGTTTGTTTAATCATTCCTTTAATAATGCATTTCTAATTCAAGACGATGCCCTCAAAAGACAACACACACACGCACACACACAAACTGTAGGTTCAGTGCCTGTTTGGACTGTTTGGCCTATCGCTTACATTTCGTGCTGTCGTGCATGACCTTGATAAGTCCTTCTCTCCTTCACCCTTTGTGTCTACCCGTTGTTTTGTGATATATCCTTAATTGTTTTGCAGTAGCCTTGAGCACAACAGTTTTTATTATCGAGAGATCTAAGATGGCGAGAAAATTAAAACCGGCGTCTTTGTATATATAATACTTGTTTGTGAAAATTTCTGCATTAGAAAGAGAGTTGAACTTATTTCTGTAAGGCGCATAAAATTTCTTTTTTTGTTTGTTTGTCTGGCTTTACTTTCACTCTACGAGGCTGTATGTTCACCGCGTCATGTAAATTGGAAATGTTATTGTATTCCAGGCTTTTCCCGGTGTATCTTATGAACGAAACACTATATTTTGAATTAACTAAGTGTAAAAAGTCTTTACTTTTTGTTGTTCTTTTTTCTTTGTATGCGACTGTGTTTCTGCTTTCACATTCATAACAATGAACAGTATTGGGGGGGAGGAGTGGATCAGCTGACATGTGATCCATGTTTTCCGTGCTCAGCCATTTTGTGTGTGTGTGTGTGTTCAAGACCAAACTCATTTTTGTGCACGCACGCACACACACTCTCACATAAACGCACATTTTCATTTTCTACGTGTTTCTTTTGCATAAAATAACCATTATTTAATTTATTTGCCACATGTTTAGTCATTCATTTATTTATTATCTGTTTATTGGTTTAACATTACTTATGCGTATACTTATTTGCATAGTCATTCACAACTTGATGATTTGGTCAATTGATCGATTGACTGAACAGTAGATTGATGTTAGTGATGACCTTCACCTTGCAGAAGCAGATAGGTGTACTGATCAGTGACGACCTTCACCTTGCAGAAGCTGATGGACAGATAGTTGTACTGATCAGTGACAACCTTCACCTTGCAGAAGCTGGCAGGTGTACGACCTTCACCTTGCAGAAGCTGACAGACAGGTGTACTAATGAGTGATGCCCTTCACTTCCAGAAGCTGTTAGACAGGTGTACTGATCAGTAACGACCTTCACCTTGCAGTAGCTGATAGATAAGAGTGTACTGATCACTGAGGACCTTCACCTTGCAGAAGCTGACAGGTGTACTGATCAGTGAAGACCTTCACTTCGCAGAAGCTGATAGACAGATGTACTGATCTGTGACGACCTTCACCTTACAGAAGTTGAAAGATAAGTGTACTGACCAGTGACGACTGATACTGATCAGTGACGGCCTTCACCTTGCAAAAGCTGATAGACAGATAGGTGTACTTATCAGTGACGGCCTTCACCTTGCAGAAGCTGATAGACGGGGCGCGCGACGTGCTGGTTGGCTGGCTGGACAAGAGGCTGGGGTCAGGGGTCACGGACAACAGCATCTTCTCCGACCTGCCCCGGAAGTGGGAGCAGGAGTTCCACAGGGACATGGAGAGCCTTCAGGTGTGTATATTATTTTCTGAGCGATGCGGGGTTTGTTTGGGGGTCATTAGGGTGTGTGTCATTAGGTCATGATGTTCAGTGCTGGGGTCTTGGTGTGAAGGTTTCAGTGTTCGAAGGGGGTGGATTCCTTGGTGTCTGCCCGGGCGTGTGGTCCATCTGTTTTTGTTGTTTTTTGTTTTTTTTAGTTTGTTTTGTCTTTTATTTTATTTTTTTAGTGGGCTGGGGGCTGGAGGAGAGTGTGGGTTCCGCTAATGACTGTAAAATACAGCGTTGTAGAATTATCACCTACGTACATCATTTGTCTGACAATGTTTTGACTTACCTGTGTAAACAAAGTGAGTCTATGTGTAATAATCCGGTGTTTCGGTTTTGTGTGTGTGTGTGTAGTAAATTTTAACATATTCATTTTATCAGGAAATACTTAATTAGTAAACTGACACCAAATTGGACTGGCTTAAAATAGCAAAAAACCAGTCATTTCCATACATTCTAATTATAATGACATTGCACTTCTGGGAAAGGCGCCAGAAATATTTTCACAAAAAATTACTGTTACATTTTTCTTTCTTATTCACAAAACATGGCACTTTTATGATAATTGCAGTTGTTTTATCATTATTTGTTCAAATCTTTTTTATGAATATTGAAATTACATTGATGCATGCATCTCTCAGATTCACCGAAAACAGGCTTTCCAACAGGAAATAATTTCAATAAACCATGGAAAATAATTTTCTTAGAACGGATCTTTTGTGCTATAGTTTTACACTCACTGAGTGACTAAGCGTTAAGTCTTACACAATATAAATACACCTTTTTTATTTTTTAGATAGCCTGTTTTAGCGTCCTAGATTACTGCACTTTATTTGTTACATTTTCATGGTTTGTGTAAAACGAAAAAAAAGCAAGATGGTGGTACGTTCGTTTAGTGACTGAATCCGCATCAAAATGGAGTAAAATAACTTACATAAAATAAAAATCGAAATCCATTGAATATGGGTTACAACATCTACTAGGTCTAATGGTAATATCGTTTCATACATGCACAAAAATTGCCGGTAAAATAGGTTCTTTAATTTAGGATGCTAGATAGGACTTGACCGAGATTGGTTAATTTTGTGCATAGTCCGAATCACAGTTAAAAACTTACTGGTTGTCCGTCCAAAACTGACCAACAAAATCAGCAGATTTTCTTTCTTTTTCAGGTTTTTGCCGAGAATGTTGCAGTTTTGCTTGTACTACGCATGCGCGTCTGAAGATTTTTTTTTTTTCCCGGTGTCTAAATCCAGCAGATGAACAAATCTTGCTGTTAGAGCAGCGTGCGTTTTCACGGATTTCGACATTGTCTTACTATATTTTTGGCATTCGTGCCGCAGACGTAAAGCTCAAAGGCTCGTACTGGCTTATACATTTCAGACACTGTCATAACAAGTGTACACACCCTCAGGTCACTCTCGTGAGAACAGCATAGAGGCCACGATGAGCAAAATTTTTCAGAAGAAAAGAGGACTTGCCCGCAGTGATTTTCGTACATGTTACGACCGAAGATCTGTTTGAAGATTTTTTACAATTTATTGAAGTAAAGTAGTCGCCCTGATGTAAACAGGAAAAATTCTAATGTACAAGCACAAGATCTATCTACATACGCATTCAATTTTTTTGTTCGAATCGCGGACGATTTTCCCTCGCACCTTCGGTTGCGTAGATATGCGTAGATCTGGACTGAGAAAACGGCAACATGTTACGGTGTGCCTAAGGCGAAGGCAACGTGATTTTTCTTTGCCACGAACATAATGTCGTAAGTAATTTAGTTACATGAAAATAACATGACTTAAAGAATGTTATCACCCCAAATACAGTAATTAATTTATCAAGCTTAAAACATAAGCATGGACGCGAGTGGCTGAGTGTGCTTTGGCCCCAGTTCTGAACGTTTTTCCCTCATGTTCATGATATATTTACTCCGGAACACATCAATATATTATCATATTATTATCGTTGTTATTATTTTTTCTATTGTTTTGTTTGTTTCTTCTTTTTTTTTCCTCCGGAACATATTAATATGTTATTAATCATACGCCGATCATTATTATTTTCTGGAATTTTGTTTCACAATTTTTTCCCTGCCCATTACTGCTTTTATGTCCACCCATTTTTTTTATCAGTTTTCAACTTAGTCTCTTTCTAGTTTCTTTCTGTCAAAAAAAAAAAAAAAAAAAATCTGTTCCCCTCATACCTTAATAAGAAACCTGGCATGTATCCTGTATTTATCAAGAAATGTAATGTTTGTTCACGTGTCACAAGTGAGTCTTGAAGGCTTTGCCACTCTTGTTATTGTCATTAAATTTGATTGTGTGATGTTCTTTTTGTTTTTGTCCTATAATGGCAGTATACTGGAAGCAGGAATAAACACTAGACCTGCTGCCCCTGCTGATATGAAGGCTGGTCCCACAGGACTTTGAGTCATATCCATCTGGGGTCATAAGTTATTTTTTCTTTAAAGGCACCCAGTTATTTTAAACATTAGGTCCCCATGCACATTCTGTAGGGTCAACAACAACTACAGAGCAGTTATATCATTTTATTCTGATTATTTTTATGGTAATATTATTGTTATTAAGTTGTTGTTGGGTGGTTGTTTTGTTGTTGTTTTTTACTGCTACTGTTGTTTTGTTGTAGCAGTTCCAAAAATAAGTAATCAGATCAATAAATAAAGACATAAATAAAAGTCAAGTCTGAGAGAGAAAAAAAAAAAGACAGTGTACAATATGTGCACAGGTGGACAGCATTTTGCTGTGGACGGACTTCAGAATTAGGTCATTTATGTGGAGCGGAGTGGTGGTTTTGTGGTAACACGCCCACCTAGCAAGCAAGAGAATCTGATTCTGGGGGCACAGGGTTGAATCGACCACTTGTGAGAATTTTCTCTCCCTTCCCCTAGGCCTTGAGTGGTGGTCTGGATGCTAGTCATTTGAATGAGACAATAAACCGAAGTCATGTGTGTAGCATGCACTTAGAACTCATTAAATAAAACCCACAGCAACAAAAGATGTGTCCTTGGCAGAATTCTGTAGAAAAATCCACTTTGATAGCAAAACAAATACACTTTCAGGCAGAAAAAAAATTTTTTTTTAAATATGGGTGTTGCTGCACTCCTTGGGCAGAGCTGTCGGAATTTCACACAGATATGTCTGTTGCAACAAAAAAGTAATACAACACAACACAATAATTTTCTGTAATATTTCAACAGATATCTGTATCTTAAAAAAAAAAAGAAAAAAAAAGTTATAATTTACAATATAAACACAGCTGGAAACCTTTATTGTGTGGAATTACTGCAGACTGAGATCATTCTCTGTAATATATAATCTGATACCTTTTTCCTTCCATCTGTACATGTTATCTGTTTTTGTTTGCAAATATATAAATCATTTTGCATAAAGAAGCAGATAAGAAAACAAATATGCAAACTTTTCTTCAAAAAAAATAAGTGGTGAAGTATCTTTTTTTCTTTTTCTTTTTTTCTTTTTTCTTTTTTTTTGAAGCAAATGTATGTGTGATAGTAGTACTAGTAGAGCTTGCAATTAACATCCACCCCCCAAAACTGTGATGACACCATCTACTACTATTACTGCTGAATATTGTTATAGTAATAGAAATGATAATGATAATAATACAAAACCTCAGAAAAGAATGTGGGGGTGGGGGGGGGGGGTCTTGTTGTTGGGTTTTTGTTGGTTGTTTGGGGGTTTTTTTTGTTTGGTTGGGTTTTTTTTGTTTTTGTTTTTGGTTTGTTTTTTTTTGCATTAAGAAAATAAAATAAAAAATGTGTGATCATATGCATTAGTATGGGCATTTGTGTGTTTTGCTTGTGCTATCTTAATTCTTATGTAATTGAAGACAATAATTTTTTTTTTTTAATCATAATTTTCATTGTTGTTGTTGCTTTACATAGAATTAGAAATGTTTCAATTCCATCAGTGTCAACCTATAATTGGCAAAATGGAAAATTCTCCATGGTTGAATTTCAGAAATTGGGGGAATTTTGAAGTTTTAGAAACTGAAGGGACTGTAAATAGAAATAGATTTTTTTTAAATCATGTAGATATGTTCACTTAGTGTCTGTACATATATATAAATATATAGACTGTCTCTCTCGCATTGGTCTCTACAGTCACAGGTGACGCTGCTTGGTCCAAGCAGACAGCCCAAATAGACATTAGGTCAGATATACTCTATCCATGGTCAGCCATGACTGAAGGAGGCCTACTATATATATATATATATATATATATATATATATATATATATACATGTGTGTGTGTGTGTAAGTATAGTAATGTAATGAATGTTTAATTAAAGCTAAAATTATAAAAACCCATGAGGTGTTGTGGGGGGAAAACACTCCAACAAGAAGATAAATTAAAATCAGGACCGAGCTGCCTTCTTCTGAATTAATGCGGATAGTTGAAAGGCTGACAGGGGAAGCTGAGAGGTGTTTTGTTATTTAAAAGTCATGTGCCTTATGAGTCATTTCATCCCTATGAGCCCCTGTCAGTTGTCAGTTTCAGTCGGCGCTTAATCCCTTTCAGACGGTTTTTCGCAATTCACCAATCAACTCAAACGCTTTGAGCATGCTCTCACACGGACAGATATGCACCCGATCGGTACCGGATGAAAGAACACAATTTTGGTGTTGGTTAATTGCCAGTGGGAAATTCAGAGGTTCAGTTCGTGCAGTCGAAACCTTATTTGGAAGACTGCAATTTGATTGGACGCCAGGGAGTGAGGTGATTTTTCTGGCTGCAACATGATTGGGCGCCAGCTGTGGGCAGGGCGGTGGGTGTCAGAATTATTTCCATCTCTATGATCACGGACCGTGTACCCGCTGTCCTGATCGACCTTCAATTCCAGGCTTTCACTGTTTGATGAAAGGCATGCACTTCCGAGAAATTCTGCATGTTGTGGCGTCTGAGCTACTCGCTTATTAAGGGGTGGAAAGCACTAAGACAGAGAGGATGAAAGCTGGTACCGAGACTTTGAAGACACGTACAGGCACATTGATTCTGGTCGCCCTTTTCAGGGAGGATGCCCGTCCCTTCTTGTTCTCTCACTGCCCCAGTTTGGAGCTGGATGCAAAGCACCGCTGCTCTGAAAGAACGGATCTCCATTCCGTGACGGGAAATTTAAAATTCTTTCCTCATTTGCAGGAAAAAAGCTTGAGTGCAAGAAATTGTCTTCTTTCATACTATGTTTTGGGTTTTTTGATAATTTTGTTTTTGCTCTTCTTCTGTCTGCTGGTTTCCCTGTTCCCTTCCCAACGTCTTTTTTTCATTTGAATTAGAAAAGAGTGAATTTAACAGCAGTGTTGTCTCATACTTTTTTTTTTTCCATCTCATGATACATTCCTCATTAATATTTTATAAGCAGGGTGTTCATTTCTTGGTCTGATGCATTCTCCGTCAGAGTGCAAAAACATCTGTATGTATGCTGTAGATTAGCATTGTTAAAGATTCTTTTTTTTTCCAATATGCTTTTGTACAGTTTTAGAATTACTCGACAGGGCAAAGTACAATGATGTCTGTTCCTGTGTTTGGACGTCTGAAGACAAGCAGATTTATTGCACAGCACAACACACACACAGGCAGAGCAGTCAAGTCAGTTATGGATTTTATACCCTGGGAATGGACTTAACTCATTTAATATTTATTTGATATTGTTGTTGTTCATTAGGTCAGGGCAAGACAATATAAGTATTTTTAATAAATGTTTAGAAAAATGGCAGCTCATCATTGTGCTTGTTTAGATTGTGATTCATACAGACAACACTGTATATGTTTTTGTATGTATGTCAGTGTGTGTGTGCAATTGTATTTGTATTATTATTCTTGTTGTTGTTGTTCATGAGCCAGCCACTTTATTGACAGTGTGCATGTGTGTGTGTGTGTGTGTGTGCACGCATATGTGCACATGTGTGTGTCTGTATGCTCTTATTTTCTTGATTATTTAATTATCTACATATTTTTTCACAGTAAAAACTTACTAATTATTGCAAAATTGATTTTTCTTTTTTTTTCACCTTTTGTGTGTGTGTGTGTGTGTGTATGCAGAACTGCATTATTTTTTTCAGACTCATCTCTTTTGATTGCATGTTGCAATTATTTATGCCATGTTTTTTCAAGTTCAATCAGCAAACTTTGTATAACTATTTATGGGTGGTTTGTTTTTTTTAATCAAATTTTTATTTTTGCATAGATTAATCAGAGTTCAGAACTTCAAAGATGTATACCTCTACGTAATAAATTGTGTTTAATCTGCACTTCGCACTATCCCTTCTGGATCTTGGGCAACACACGTCTGATTCATGCAGTGGAAGCAAAGCTCACTTTAGTCTCTCTTTTTTTTATGCAGTACCTGCATGTAAATGCAGTTGAATGAAGAAATGGATAAATAAATGAATGAATGAATACATAAGGAAATAAAGGAATAGTGAAAAATAAATGAAAAGTTCACAGATGAATAGCAGAACGTGTGTGTGTGGTGATTCGGGGAGGAGTGTGAGGACAGTGTCACTGAATATGTCCCTACTAAACCCTCTGCCCAGCCCCTCAAAAAAAGAAAGGTGAATGAGTGAATAAATTGATAAATAGACAGATAAATGAATAAAATAAATAAATAAGATTAATAAATGAAAAAATGAAAATTTAATAAATAAATGAATAATAAATAGAACAATGAAATGAATGAATGCAACAATGGGGCAACCCACCCTTTCCATCCCCAGGAAAAGAAACATATATAAAATGCTTTAAGAAAAGAAAAAACAAAACAAATATAGTTAATTAACTAATCAGTAGATTATTTAACAAATGTACAATTAAATGAGTATATGGATGGAAAAAAATGCATGAAATAAATGCATAAACAAAACAAAAATAAATTCATGGATTAATTGATAAATATATAATTGAATCTATTAGTTATTAGATAAATGGTATAAGTGAATAAATAAATAAATAACTTGCGTTTGCTCAAAATTTGTTTTTAACTGGTCTAACAAGCTGAAGGATGTCTGTCCCTTTTTGCCTGCCTCACTGTCTGCCATGTCTTTTCCCCTTCCATTCTTTTCTGTTTCCATTCCCATTTAGTCAGTCTGTGACGCCCTTTCTTCAGTGAACCATTCGTTGATTAACTTATTTTATTTTTATACTTCAAAATGTTACATAGTGGGCAGTTCACTGTTACGATAATGTGTTTTTGTTGTTTTGCGTTGTGCTGTTTACATTTTTCTATGTTAATATAAATGTAATATATACATTATGTGTGTGTGTGTGTGTAAAATTATTCGTTTTTAAGTGGGTTTTTTTTAGAGGGGTATGGGGGTGGGTTGGGTTCTATATTTCCATGATTAAAATTTTTTCATAAAATATATCACATGTGGTCTGCTGCTCTGTTGTTGTTGCTTTGTGTGTGTGTGTGTGTGTGTGTGTGTGTGTGTGTGTTTAGATACTTTCATTTGCTTCTGTTATATGAAAATGTTTAATTGAATGTGTGGTTCTTTTAATTATTCATTTATCTGCCAACCTGACCATTTGTCTTTTTTTCTAAGATAATTTTTCGTCTATTTTCTTTTCTTTTTTTCTTTTTTTTAAACTTTTACTAGTCATTTAGTTTTTCTTTAAAATCTTAAGTGATGTATTCATTTATCTGTACACAGTTATTGTTTATTGTTGGTGCACTGACTGTCAGAATGAGCTCAACATAATCATTTTTTTATCATTTTGCATTTGAATAGCAGCAGTAATAAAAAGAATGAGTTTTGGTTGGTTTGTTTTTGTTTTGTTGTTTTTGTTGTCAATATTGAATAACCATTTTTTGTCATCATTAATTATTGTTATTGTGGAGTTGGTTTTGTTATTGATATTCTTTGTTATTTGTTTTGTTGTTGCTTATTGATTGATTTAGTCATTCATTTATTGGTTTCTTCATTTGGATCAGTCATAGTTATGGACAATATTTTTATTGATTACAATTCATTCTTTGGTTTCATGCACAGCCCAGTACTAGCAAAAAAAAAATCTTCACATCAGTCAGTAACCTTATGTTGGGATGTTTGTCTATTGTTTGCATGTTTCATTTCTTTCATTTTGCTTTTTTTATCTGTTTGTTTTCAGATGACTAGTGTGTTGGTTTGATTTTGATTTGATATTTTTCTTTTGTTACGACAGCATAGAATACATCAGGTTTCACCATTGTTTCTTTTACCCTGAGAATTTTTTTCTCTATATCTTTCCCTTACACTTACATAATGTACTCCATTCCTTTCTCATTTCCCTACCTGGCCTCTGCTACAGGTCCTTCCAGCCGACGTCCTGACCAGAGTGAGCGAGTATATCCCTGAAGTGATCGCCTATGTTCAGAAAATCATCGACAATGGCTATGGGTGAGCGCTTTTCTCCGTGCGCACATGTGCGTATGATTCAGTTCTGTTGCCTCGCGTTCCCCTGTCAGGGGCTGAAAGGCCGGCCTGACTCCAGGTGGGTGGGCTGGAGGAATATGGGGTGGGTTTGCAAAGGCGTCAGATGTCTGCTTGTACCCTGAATACCCGGCGGGGTACAAGGCTGGGTGGGTCTGGTGAATGGAGGTTTGATGTTGAATTATTACGAGATTTGGGGCTTTTGTTGACGAGGCGATTGAGGAGACGGGGGTTTAATTTTTCTCTGACACCCCTTGTGTGGAGAGGGAACTCAGGGAGGGTTTTGCCTGCTGGATTGGGTTTTTGACGTCAGGTAGGGTTGTCGGTGATGTGTGTGTGTGTGTGTGTGAAGTGAGGGGGGGAGGGGGGAAGTGGGGAAAAGACCTGGGGAGTGTTATGTTTGTGTTGTATGTATGTGTGTGCATGTTGGTGTAACTTTAGTTTGCAGCTCATTGAAAGCAATGAACATAAACTGGTCTCCAGTTCTCATCAGGCCTGCGAACCCTGGATGCCAACTGTAGAGAAAACTGTGACAAAAGAGAAAAATGAAAAGAGAAATTCTTGTTTATTTTCGGATACATATTTTAAAACAAAATTGCACTGTTGCGTTTTTGTTTCCTTTTTTTTTGTTTATAATTCTCTCTCTCTCTCTCTCTCTCTCTCTCTCTCTCTCTCTCTCTCTCTCTCTCTCTCTCTCTCTCTCTCCCTCTCTCTTCCACTTGGTGCTCATGCTTATTAGATTATAAGATGGGATTTTTCTGGTACACAGGAAGTGGGACTTATGTTATTGTTATATTTTTAAGGGTGGGGTTGGGGGCTGGTGCTGCTTGCATGTGTTGGAGACTGTCTGCAGTTGGCACCCACGGTTTGCTAGTCCCCTGTAGTGACATGGTCATCACTCACATAGTTTGCAGTCAGAAACTCTGTGATGGAACTGTGAACTGGTGAGAGTTACTCTACAAGATGCTGAAGGAGACTTATTTTCTTTATTTACTTGTATTTGAAGTAGTCAGAAAGAACATCCTTTTTTTCTTTTAATTGTTTATCTTATGTTGCTTTTTTATATTAGTACTCATACTATTCTTAAAAAAGAAAAAAAAAAGAAAAAAAGCCTGCTACCACACATTGTACACTCAGTGATGAATAGTTAACATAGTAAGTTAAAATGGAAAAACAAGTGCAGAAAAAAGTAGAGAAATCATGAAACAGTTTTTGGGGTGTTGTTTTTGGGGGTGTTTTTTGTTTTGTTTGTTGTTGTTTTTTGGTTGGTTGGTTGGGTTCTTTGGTGGTTTTTGTTTGTTTTTTTCCAGTCAGATGAGGTGAATGGATTCCAAAATATAACGATGAATAGATAAGTTTCTACAGAATAAAGGTCAGCAGCTCAGACAGGTATTGTATCAAACAGATACCTTTCTTTAATATGTTGAACCCCATAAGATTAACTGCTCCGCTGTTGGTTTTCATTTACTTTGTAATGTTGTTACCACCACATTTATTAAAGGTAAAAATCATTCTGGCTAAAAAGAAAGTATTTTCAAGAAAGTTATTTCACTGCCATATGAAGTGGGGTTTTTTTTTTTATCTGCTCTGAGACATTTAATCTGGGGAGAAAAAAGGTTGAAAATTTCTTGTGTAAATTGAAATTGTTGATTACCAAATTTATATGTGTGGGGAGTTTCTTTATTCAGTAGTTTCTCTCATCTTCAATTTATGAAGGACTTTATTTAGGATACTCTTTTAAATATTTGAATCAGTATATAGATTATAGTAATAATGATAACTTTATGCATTCTTTTTTTGGGGGGAAGGGAGCGTGGGGGGGGGTTGTCTCATACACAGGTTATATTTCTCAATACAGATAAATATATCACAAAGCTGTTTTTTTAGGAGGAAAAAGAACTTAAACAAAGCAACCAAAAACAGGGGCCACCAAAAACAAATTGTGCATTCTTATTGTTTGGTCATTCTCTTTTAAGTCTACATCAGACTTCAGATTAATCATGTCCTGGTAAGATAAGAAAAATTTCCTTGCAAGCATGTAAAAACACAAAATACAAGCACACAGACATACCTGCACATGCCCTAGGCCTTTCTTCTGCACAAACATATGCACTGCTCGCTGGCTGGTGCACATGCTAGGAAACAGTAACAAATTGTTTATGACACTGGTTTAATCACTTGATAGTTTCTCTTTGCTCTGGATTATAAATAAATAATGATGGTTTCTTTTTGAATGAGTGCGTAATAGAAAAAAAAATAGTGCATTCTGATAATTATCCCTTATTTCGTGTCTTTTGTGTCTGGTTGTTTTTTGTTGTTTTTTGGCTGGGGAAGGGGGTTAGGGGTCTGTTGTAATTGATAATTCCCCGCGAAGACAGTCATGTTAGTTTATTTTTATTACTTTTTGTAGTTGTTTTAATTGCAGGGATTTTTGTTTTGTGTGTATGTATGTGTGTTGGACATTTTTCGTACATCCTTTCAACAAAAAATTATATTATTTCCTATATAACTAGTTATTCTATCCTCTGTGCTAGACTTTTTCTCTTCAGTTATCTGACACTAAGTATTATGATTTTTCCGGATTGTCAAATACTAGATAATGGTAACAACAACAATGATAATAATGGACATTTATGTTGTGTGTTTTTTCCAAAAATACTGCTCAAACACTTTATATTTCATTTCCTCCCCATATCTACCTCACGCCTTCATATCTCCCACTCCACACACACACACACCACACGCACACCACACACACACACACTCACACACACACACACACACACACACACACACACACACATACACAAGTGGCAGAACACACTTGCGCACAGCACCTCTGTTGAACAACCACCCACCCACCCACGACGCTATTTTAGAAGACACATCCCTGCAACATGCACTCACACACGAATGCATGGACACTGGCAAGCACCCTGCCACACACAAATGGCAAACGGCTTCCCCACAATAACTTCCCCAAATAAAAGTAAATAATTTTTAATCTCCTGTTATTCATACCAACCATGAATTAAGCTCAAAGTCTTTGCAGTCAGCTCTAGTTTCTAATAAGAAACAAGAGCAAAGAACAAAACAAAAAAAGAAAAGAAAAAATGTTGTCAAAGAAAATGGCTTGATTGGGATGACAACTGAAGTGCAGCAAACGATGGCCAGACAAACTGCAGATCAGGCCATACAGCAGTGACCAGCCTTCTCCCAGGCCTTCCGCAGAGGACGTGTACATTGACTGCATCCACAGCAAGTGACGACCACTTTGTCCTCCTGGAACACATCAGACTTCAAGACTTGAGAATACTTTACTGTCTCAGACGAATACTTTATTGTCTTGCATGAATACTTCATTGTCTCGCTGACAATCCCAGGTTGCCAAGCACAGAGAAAGTGTCTGTTATAATATACATGAAGCAGCTTTTCAACAGCAGAGAAATGATGTCCCTTGTGAAAAATCAAAGTCTTTAAATTTGCCTTTGTGGACAATATGTTATTGTTAAAAACTGAATTTTTTCCCCCATTGTCTGTAGTGCCCTCAATGGCATTACTCTCATGCCATCTGTATAAATATATATATATGTATGTATATCAGGAAACTGTCCTGTGTGGCTTCTTAGAGACCATGCAGCAGACAAGACCCTGCACTCCTGCTGAATCCTTTGTTGGTGGTGCTCAGCAGTGCCTGCTCTGATTCACCATTCATTCCTTGATGATGAGCATTGTGTGGCGCAGATCTAGACTTAGGTTTACCTGCAGACAGGGGGCTGCCATCAGTGATGTCAGTCCTTTTCCAGTTACAGTCCCGGTCAGTCTGCCAGCACTAAAAGATTGTGACATGAGCTTTCTTAGGGATCAAGAAGAAAGAGGAATATAAAATAGAATAGAATAATTTCAAACTAATGTGAAAAGGGCATTCTACTTCTTCATTCATTAACTGCGACTCAGACATTCACTTATATACATAAGTGGGCTTTTATATGTATGACCATTTTTACCCCACCATACAGGCAGTTGTACTCCGTTTTCAAGGGGTGTTGGGGGAAGTTGAAGGGCATGAACTATAAAGTGCCACAGAATCAAAGGACATCATTTGTTCCTTTATTCTGAGATGTTGGGTGAGGGTAATGTGCCATGGAGATCCACTGAAGTTAGAGACAGTGTTGAGAGGGCTGTGCTCTGTGTTACTCTTGATAGTGTGTCCAGCGTCAGGCCAGGCCTGAGGGATACAGACACCTGCAGTGTTGGTCAGGAAATTGGAGCGGCACTGTCAGAGATGTATCAATGAAGTGGATGGCACTTGACTCTGTGGGCACTGTCTCCCTTGTCTGAACCCAAGGACCTCGCTGTATCTGTGTGTCACTGCCTCTCTGTCTCTGTCTCTCTCTCTCACTCACACTCTCTCTCACATATGCACACATACAAACATACTTATTATCACGCACATATACTCACACGCAGACACACACACATGCATACACATACAGACACACACACACACACACACACACACACATTCTCCCACCCTCTCTCCTTCCCTCCACCCCCATCAAACCCCCACCCACTTAAACAGCCAAAGAGAGTCAAGTCTCCTCCCCCCTCCACTCGAGTCAAGACATCACATTCCACAAATCCTAAAAGACGATTTCCTCCTAAAAGGGGAAATTGTGGGCGATGTTTGGGCCACGACAGGCGGTGAATGGCTCTTGAACCAATGGGAGGGGGAAATGAAATGGAGCGGAAATATTGTTTGACTTTGCCATACACACCCAGCCCGCCTCTCCAGACCCCGCCTCCCCTTCCCTACATTCACTGGGGGGACACAGTAACGTTTTTTGGGTTGGTTTATTTTCATTTTCTTCACTCTTTTTGTCTCTTTTTCTCGTGGGGTGGGGGTGGGGGGTGGAAGTAATCCCCTTTTCTCCATCTGTGTGTGTGTGTGTGTGCATGTGTGTGAAGGTAGCCCTTCCCCCCTCACTCCTCTCCCTGTGTGTGTGCATGTACACACAACCATCCACACCCCCCTCACCCTCCTCCCCTCAAAACTGGGCAGGCTTGCCACACACGATGAAGTTGAGGAGATTGTGTTGTCATGATTCTATTTGACTTTCTTCATTTTATTGCCATTTCTTTTGTTTGCATGTTTGTTTTTAGTTGGGATTTTTAAAAAATAATTATTTGATGGTCGGGGGGCATGCAAAGAATTCTCCTTTTTTAGAATATTTCACTGCATCCCACACTGTCTGTCAGCGTCTTTGTCTGTTCTCTGTCTGAAGGTCTGTCTGTCTGTGTGTGTGTGTGTGTGTCTCTCTCTCTCTCTCTCTCTCTCTCTCTCTCTCGCTTGCTCACTCTTTTTCCCTCAACCTGTCTCACCCCTTTAATCACTGTTCCCCATTTTCATTTCCCTTTTCGATCAGTTTAATTGTCTCCTGCCCCCCTCCCCCATCCCCCTGCCCTCTTCACTTCAATGGGAGTGTCTCCCTGTCTTCCTCTCCCCTTTCTTGGCTGTGATTGCCTGTAGTGTCTGCTTGGAGAGGGGGCGTGTGTTTTGTGTGTGGTGTGTGTGTGTGCTCGTGTGTGTGTGTGTGGTTTGAGTCTCTGTCAGGGTGCAAGGGAAGTAGATGTGGGGATGTATCCTTTGCGTAGAATTGTTTTTTCTTTAGAAGTTTCTACTGCAAAGGATGGGTTTTGTCTCGTGTGTGTATGGTGTGTGTGTATGGTTTGAGTATGTGAATGTGTGTGTATGTGTGTGTCTTGTGTGTTGCCATTTATTCATGTATGAGTGTCATGTGTAATATAAGTGAGCTGGTTTGCTTAAGAGTTCTTTACATGTCAAAACCCGGTGCACAAACACAGGCAGCACACACATATGTATGCAGACATACACACTCACACACACACAGAGAAACACACACACACACACACACACACACACACACACACACACACACACACACACACACACACACACAACAGTAACACAAACAACTTCCACTGGTTTCAAGAACTGATAGGCTAGGCTATGAGTGACAACATGTTGTTGTTATTGTTGTTTTATGTCTTATTCAATATATGGTAGTTAAGATCTCTAGACTTTGCCAGTATCTTGTTTTTCTTTCTGTGTTTCTTCGTTTTATGTTTGTTTCACTGATTTGCTTGACTCTTCCTGCGTTATGTTTATAAGGATATGCACTGGCAATGCTGTATGACACTGAAACATCTGTACTTTTCTTTCCCTCCATGTGGATAAAGAATCCGGTTGTCCAAATTCTTTGATACTGAGGCCTTGCTTTATCAGTCAGTCAGTTGGTCAGTTGTTTAGTCAGTCAAAAAAAAGTTAGTAGGTAGCTTGCTTGTTCAGATGGTTAGTTGGTTGGCTTGTTTATGTAGTCAGTTAATAAGCTGTTTAATTGGTTGGTTGGTTTGTTATTTAGTCAGTCAGTCAGTCTATTCATTGATTCATTCATTTGTGCAATCAACAACCATTTACATGAAGATCTAGTCATCAGCCCTGTCCACATGAAATGTGTAATGTGCGGCTTATGTTCTAAGGTACGTGTGTGTGAGTGTGCATGTGAGTGTACATGCGCAAGTTCTTATATTGATATGCACATGTATGCATCCAAGATTTTACTGTATCTGCGTTTGTATATGATTTTCGATTATGTTTGGTACTTTTTATGTATTATCACCCCCAGTATTCCATGTGACCCCAGTACACTTTGTAGTAAAGACCTGTTCTATTGTATTCTATTCTGTATGTTTATATTACATTGTGTTGTGATGCTTTGCAGGTATGAGAGCCAGGGGTCTGTGTACTTTGACACCGTGGCCTTTGACAACAAGGAGAGTCACCACTATGCCAAGCTGGTGCCTGAAGCGTACGGAGACAAAAAGGCGTTGTCGGAAGGAGAAGGTTAGGTCATGTAGTATTGGTCATAAGGATCATATTATAACCATGGTGATGTGGTACCATTATCATAATCATTATCCCTAAAAGAAATATATTGTTAATGGTGATATAACACCATGAACATAATGACCATCACAAGTGGAAATGTTATTACACTATGATTATCATTGTAATTTTGATATTGTTTAATCCTTGTAAGTGCAAATTAGTATAGTCATGGTATTTATCATCATTGATTAATATGGTTTGCTGATTTAGAAAACTATTATGTTTCAGTAATGAAGACATATTGTTGTATGTTGTTTATTTTTTTCCCAGCATTGTTTCTTCAGAGATTGCAGTGATGAATATGATTTGTGGATTCAGAAGGGGAAGTGGAACACGTGCTGAGAGCGATGATTCTGAAACATCCAAACATTTTTAATTTTAAGTTTTCTTATGTTCATTTCAGGCAGTAGAGCATTGACACACATATGCTGCCTGTAGAAATAGATAAGCACATCTACTGTACGGGCATGAATGCATATCCACTTGTGTTTTTCACACTCGTGTGCACACACACACACACACACACACACACACCAGAGCTTAAACAACCATAGAACATTCTGATCTCCACTGACCAAGTGTGACTAACCAGTGTGTGGGTGTCCAGGAGAACTCAGCCTGTCCGGGCCGGGCGAGAAGCGTAGCGTCAACGACTTTGCCCTGTGGAAAGCCTCCAAGCCCGGCGAACCGTCCTGGGATTCACCATGGGGAAAGGTAAAGTACACACCTGGTCTTTCTTTTTGTATTGTTGTTGTTGCTGCTGCCTCATCAGCTGCACATTTACCCAGAATAAACATCTGTAAAACTGAGAGTAGCTAAGTAACTGGCATGGTAACAGTAGTAATCTTCAGTTTTGTGTTTCCTCTCTGAGTGATTTCAGGGCAGGATGAAAATGTGTGAACCAAGGACTAAGTGTGTTTTCGAGTCATGTGTTGTGCACGTTGAATGGAAAGGTTGTGTCTGTTAAGCATTGCTTAGGAAGTTTGTCCTGTGATGTTGGTTGAAGAACATGCAGACAAACAAAAACAAATGGCAACAAGATGGTGAGGAGAAAAAAACATGAAACCCCGACAGGCGTTTTGGGTTGTTTTTTTTGGCAGCACACAAATGGCAAGCAATATCCATACGTCACAATTCATATTTCAAGTTCATCCAGTTTTGAATGAAAACTTGTCTTTACACCATGAACATTGAGGGTGAAAAATATAGGAAGACTTCGGTTGATGAATTTTGATAAAAGTGATGGTAAATGACATGAACAATTACCATAGTCAGGGTCAGACAATTTTGATACAAGTTATGGCAATGACATTAAAAGTGACCATACTGTGCATCAGATAATTGTGATACAAGTTATGGCAGTGACCTTAACAATGACCATACTCAGGGTCAGATAATTGTGATCCAGGTTATGGCAGTGACATTAACACTGACCATACTCAGGGTCAGATAATTTTGATCCAAGTTATGGCAGTGACATTAACACTGACCATAGTCAGGGTCAGATAATTTTGATATAGTTCATAACAATGACATCAACAATTACCATACTCAGGCTCAGGCATCCATGACACGTGTTCAGAGTACTCACCAGACACATCATGTTACAGGGTCGTCCTGGGTGGCACATTGAGTGCTCAGCCATGGCCAGCTGTATTCTGGGAGAGTCGATGGACATCCATTCCGGCGGTTTTGATCTGAAATTTCCGCATCATGACAATGAACTGGCACAAGCTGAGGTGTGTATTACTTGTTTTTTTGTCAGTTGTATTTCTTTTGTCGTTTTTGATCTGATCCCAGACACAGTGGTTGCAACATTCCTGGAAACGACATCTCCAAACAAGAAAGAATTGGAAACAAGAAAGAATTGTTCAGAACAAAGTTTATTCATCAGGGGAAACAAAGAATCATTCAGAACAAAGTTTATTCAACAGGGAAACAAGAAAGAATCATTCAGAACAGAAAGTTAATTCATCAGGGGAAACAAGAAAGAATTGTTCAGAACAAAGTTTATTCAACAGGGGAAACAAAGAATCATTCAGAACAAAGTTTATTCAACAGGGAAACAAGAAAGAATCATTCAGAACATAAAGTTTATTCAACAGGGAAACAAGAAAGAATCATTCAGAACATAAAGTTTATTCAACAGGGGAACAAGAAAGAATCATTCAGAACATAAAGTTTATTCAACAGGGAAACAAGAAAGAATCATTCAGAACATAAAGTTTATTCAACAGGGGAACAAGAAAGAATCATTCAGAACATAAAGTTTATTCAACAGGGGAAACAAGAAAGAATTGTTCAGAACAAAGTTTATTCATCACGGGAAACAAGAAAGAATTGTTCAGAACAAAGTTTATTCAACAGGGGAAACAAGAAAGAATTGTTCAGAACAAAGTTTATTCAACAGGGGAAACAAGAAAGAATCATTCAGAACAAAGTTTATTCAACAGGGGAAACAAGAAAGAATGTTCAGAACAAAGTTATTCACAGGGAACAAAAAGTTTATTCAACAGGGGAAACAAGAAAGAATTGTTCAGAACAAAGTTTATTCAACAGGGGAAACAAGAAAGAATTGTTCAGAACAAAGTTTATTCAACAGGGGAAACAAGAAAGAATTGTTCAGAACAAAGTTTATTCAACAGGGGAAACAAGAAAGAATCATTCAGAACAAAGTTTATTCAACAGGGGAAACAAGAAAGAATTGTTCAGAACAAAGTTTATTCAACAGGGGAAACAAGAAAGAATTGTTCAGAACAAAGTTTATTCAACAGGGGAAACAAGAAAGAATTGTTCAGAACAAAGTTTATTCAACAGGGGAAACAAGAAAGAATCATTCAGAACAAAGTTTATTCAACAGGGGAAACAAGAAAGAATCATTCAGAACAAAGTTTATTCAACAGGGGAAACAAGAAAGAATTGTTCAGAACAAAGTTTATTCAACAGGGGAAACAAGAAAGAATCATTCAGAACAAAGTTTATTCAACAGGGGAAACAAGAAAGAATTGTTCAGAACAAAGTTTATTCAACAGGGGAAACAAGAAAGAATTGTTCAGAACAAAGTTTATTCAACAGGGGAAACAAGAAAGAATTGTTCAGAACAAAGTTTATTCATCACGGGAAACAAGAAAGAATTGTTCAGAACAAAGTTTATTCAACAGGGGAAACAAGAAAGAATTGTTCAGAACAAAGTTTATTCAACAGGGGAAACAAGAAAGAATTGTTCAGAACAAAGTTTATTCAACAGGGGAAACAAGAAAGAATCATTCAGAACATAAAGTTTATTCATCAGGGGAAACAAGAAAGAATCATTTAGAACATAAAGTTTATTCATCAGGGGAAACAAGAAAGAATCATTCAGAACATAAAGTTTATTCAACAGGGAAACAAGAAAGAATCATTCAGAACATAAAGTTTATTCAGCAGGGAAAACCAGAAAGAATCGTTCAGAACATAAAGTTTATTCAACAGGGAAAACAAGAAAGAATCGTTCAGAACATAAAGTTTATTCAGCAGGGGAACAAGAAAGAATCGTTCAGAACATAAAGTTTATTCAACAGGGAAAACAAGAAAGAATCATTTAGAACATAAAGTTTATTCAACAGGGAAAACAAGAAAGAATCATTCAGAACATAAGTTTATTCAGCAGGGAAAACAAGAAAGAATCGTTCAGAACATAAAGTTTATTCATCAGGGGAAACAAGAAAGAATCATTCAGAACATAAAGTTTATTCAACAGGGGAACAAGAAAGAATCGTTCAGAACATAAAGTTTATTCAACAGGGAAAACAAGAAAGAATCATTCAGAACATAAAGTTTATTCAACAGGGAAAACCAGAAAGAATCGTTCAGAACATATCAGGGGAAAAACTACTTTTTGAATGATTCTTTATTATTTGGATATGTAAGATTTTCTTGTATTTTTGTTGTTGTTACCTTTGAACTGCTGGTGTCAACAAAGCTAGTTTTTCCCTGTTTGTGTTTGACTTGGACATTTCAGAATTTTAGTTGATGCAGCTTATTGGATATATTGTTAATACATGTCGCAAACACTCTTTTTTTACCATTATAATCAGAGTATCTTCTTCCTATAATATCCACTGGTCATCACCAACCTTTACTGACATTTGAGGGGACCACACAGTGCTTGTGGAGTGGACGTTCTGTGTATTGCCACATTAGACAGAAATGACAGTTCAGCTTGTCCCTTTCACTCCCTGTGTTTGCTGGCAACAGACACCCCCCAGGCTGATGTTACCGGCTTGTAAGAGCTGTTGTGGACAAGTTTGCAGGGATTGCTACTGTTTCTCTGATTTCTGTTTCGGCAGGACTGAGAAACCTTGGCCTTAGTCTTGTGGTTCTTTGCCACCCTGTGACCAGTTGGTGCAAGGGAAGCAATTCTTTCAAATCAAGTTCGTTGGGGGATAGGGGGATTTGTTCTTGTTTTTTTTTCATCAGCTTCATTGATTGTTTCTTGATATCAGTATCAGCATCAGTAGCTCAAGGAGGCGTCACTGCGTTTGGACAAATCCATATACACCACACCACATCTGCCAAGCAGATGCCTGACCAGCAGCGTAACCAAACGCGCTTAGTCAGGCCTTGAGAAAAAAATAATAAAGAGTGATGATATCCAAACAATTCCAGCAACAAAAATAACAATGAGGTAGAAAATAAAAAACAATGTACAAAGTGAAAAAAAAATTTACTACATAAGTATTCAACATTATTACAAAATGCTGAATCACTGTAAAAATTACAGTATGATTATTGCAGTATCTGTGCAGGCCCATCCCAAAAATGATCACCATGGTTCTGATTATTGTGGTATCTGTGCAGGCCCATTATGAAAACAGTCACCATGGTTCTGATTATTGTGGTATCTGTGCAGGCCCATTATGAAAACAATCACCATGGTTCTGATTATTGTGGTATCTGTGCAGGCCCATTATGAAAACGACCACCATGGTTCTGATTATTGTGGTATCTGTACAGGCCCATAATGAAAACGACCACCATGGTTCTGATTATTGTGGTATCTGTGCAGGCCCATTATGAAAACAGTCACCATGGTTCTGATTATTGCGGTATCTGTGTAGGCCAGTTATGAAAACGACCACCATGGTTCTGATTATTGCGGTATCTGTGCAGGCCCATTATGAAAACAATCACCATGGTTCTGATTATTGTGGTATCTGTGCAGGCCCATTATGAAAACGACCACCATGGTTCTGATTATTGTGGTATCTGTGCAGGCCCATTATGAAAACGACCACCATGGTTCTGATTATTGTGGTATCTGTGCAGGCCCATTATGAAAACGACCACCATGGTTCTGATTATTGTGGTATCTGTGCAGGCCCATTATGAAAACGACCACCATGGTTCTGATTATTGTGGTATCTGTGCAGGCCCATTATGAAAACGACCACCATGGTTCTGATTATTGTGGTATCTGTGCAGGCCCATTATGAAAACGACCACCATGGTTCTGATTATTGTGGTATCTGTGCAGGCCCATTATGAAAACGACCACTGGGTGCGTTACTTCCTACACACGGGCCACCTGAAGATCGAGGGCTGCAAGATGTCCAAGTCTCTGAAGAACTTTGTCACCATCAAGGATGCCCTGACTCGCTACACGGCACGTCAGATCCGTCTGCTCTTCCTGCTGCATTCCTGGAAGGACACTCTGGACTATGGGGAGAGGACCATGGAGATAGCACTGGAGTATGAAAAGCACCTCATGGTAAGGGAGCGTATATGTCTGGAGATTATGACTGGGGGACAAAAAGCAAACCATGGTAAGGGGAACATAGTGCTCGTGGCTCAGAGCTGAGGTTTTGGTTAAAGGGAGAAAACCCTGGATTACCCATAGCCTAGAAGTTGGGGGAGTAAGTTCCCCAGGTATCTTTGGGTCAGCAATATGGTGGCCGTTGGTACTGACTGAATGAAACTCCTGAACTCTACACCCTGCCTAGCCTCTGCTAAAGCATAGTTGCGAGCAAGCAAACTAACAAATAACAACACCTCAAACATTGCAGGGATATCTATTGCAGGGTTGAATTTATCTGGACAAACATTTTCACTGCTGAGATAACAACAGTAGGTCTATATTGTCCAGCTTAGAATAAGGACATTGTCTTTGGTACCTCTGCTGCAGTTAGAACAAAAGGAAATTAAAACATTACGCTTATAAATTACTTCATCATACATTGCAGGGAAAAATTCAGTTTTGAATAGTCTGGAGTGCAAAAAGCATTTCACTGTAAGGGAAAGTCGTTTACAGGTTTTTTTAACCCATGTGTACAATTTGACAGCGGAGATCAGGCTGGAGAAGAACAAGATCTCATAGGAAAGGGAAGTAATTTACAGGGACACTTTCAACAGTCTTGATTAACGTAACAGAACTGTTTTCGTTTTCATTCACAGATGGTTTTTTCTTCTTTGTAAATGTCAGCTGACTTGAAGTTCACTCTTATCAAGGAGTTGGCTTTCATGTGTTTGACAGTGTCATGTAGGATCCATTGTCCATTGTGGGAACATTGATGGTGTTGTCTGTGTTCAGGAGTTCTTCCTGTCAGTGGCGGGCATCCTGAGGACATCCCCGGCGTCAGGTCTGGAGGCCTGGGAGAAGTGGACTGCTGAGGAGGTGTCCCTCAACAACAAGTAAGGCCACGCCCACCTCAGTCATTAGTGTCTGTTTCTTTCAACAGCTTTCCATGTTAGTGATATAATAATGATGATGATGATAATAATAACCATGATAATAATGATGATGATAATGATAGTAAAAATAAGGCCTTGGCTCTTCACCTCTCTCTCTCTCTCTTTTCCCTCTCTCTTTCTGTTTCCCCCTCTCTTATCTTTCTCCCTCCCTCCCCCCCTCTCTCTCTCTCTCTTTCTCTCTCTCTCCCTCTCTCTCCCCCTCTTTTCACTGTCCTACACTGTGTTTCCTAGGGTCATCCACAGTTTTCTTTCCCTGTGACGTCTGTCCCTTGTAGTGTTGTGGGCAGTGAGGTGAAGGGCAGTCCGTCACAATCAGCACACAGCCCAGCCATGTCCCCTTCACTTCCCTTCCATGTCCTGAGCAGTCACCGTTTTGATAGTGCCGTTCCAGTTTTCTTCTTGTAAACCACTGCTCCGCTGTGGCCGTTCTTCTCCAGTCCACAGCCTGTCCTCCACCTTGATTGCTTCCCATGCTACATCATCAGATGTGATAGCTTGTTCAGTGAAGTTCCGTGGGTGGCAGTATTTCTGCATTATACACATTCCTTTATTGGCATCTTGATCCTTTTGTTTTAATTTGTTTTGTATATTTCTGTATGCATACTTCTGTTCAGCGGCCCCGGGACCCCAACCACAAACTTAAACAAAAATCAGTCATTCCCTCCAGTGAAGTTTTCTGAGCCCATTCTGAATTCTGTTAGGAGTTCTACTTTCCTTACATATATGGGCTGTGAATACTGATCTTATAAATGCAGGTTGGGGGGAATATAACCATATTTTCAGTGCATGTGCTTGGTGCCAAAAGAAACGTTATCATGTTTGTATTGTCCAGTTTAGTGTATTGTTGACGTGTTTCCATTTGTTTGGGTGTATGGGGAAAGCATTCCACTGCTGATGTCTGTTAGTAGGTACCTTCAGAAAGTGTTACAATGTTGATGTCTGTTGGCAGGTACCTCTAGAAAGTATGTTAGTAGGTACCTTCAGAAAGTGTTACAATGTTGATGTCTGTTGGCAGGTACCTCCAGAAAGTATTACACTGCTGATGTCTGTTGGCAGGTACCTTCAGAAAGTGTTACAGTGTTGATGTCTGTTGGCAGGTACTTTCAGAAAGCATTCCACTGTTGATGTCTGTTAGCAGGTACCTTCAGAAAGTATTACAGTGCTGATGTCTGTTGGCAGGTACCTTCAGAAAGTGTTACATTGTTGATGTCTGTTTGCAGGTACCTTCAGAAAGTGTTACAATGTTGATGTCTGTTGGCAGGTACCTTCAGAAAGTGTTACATTGTTGATGTCTGTTTGCAGGTACCTTCAGAAAGTGTTACATTGTTGATGTCTGTTGGCAGGTACCTTCAGAAAGTGTTACATTGTTGATGTCTGTTTGCAGGTACCTTCAGAAAGTGTTACAATGTTGATGTCTGTTGGCAGGTACCTTCAGAAAGTGTTACAATGTTGATGTCTGTTTGCAGGTACCTTCAGAAAGTGTTACATTGTTGATGTCTGTTAGCAGGTACCTTCAGAAAGTATTACAATGTTGATGTCTGTTGGCAGGTACCTTCAGAAAGTGTTACAATGTTGATGTCTGTTGGCAGGTACCTTCAGAAAGTGTTACATTGTTGATGTCTGTTGGCAGGTACCTTCAGAAAGTGCATGATGTCTGTTGGCAGGTACCTTCAGAAAGTGTTACATTGTTGATGTCTGTTGGCAGGTACCTTCAGAAAGTGTTACAATGTTGATGTCTGTTGGCAGGTACCTTCAGAAGAGACAGAATGTCCATGAGGCACTGTGTGGTGAGAATCATTCTCTCTTTTATTTATTTGTTTATTTTTTTCATTCATTTTTACCCATTTCTACTGTAATTGTCAAGGAACAGGAAGAAACGGAAGGAATGAAGAAAAAGATAAAAACTTAATTGCAAGAATCACTACCATTGGGTGACAACTTGGCACTTACACTGATATCAGTGTAGTATATATGTCACTTTCAAAGCATCCCTTGATTATTTATACACGAAAACAATGACTTATTCAACATAGAATTTTAACACACCTACTCTTTTATCATTGCAATGTGTACATTCACCTGGAAGGATGCCTCAGGTTTTTTTTGGGGGGGTGGGGGGGGTTGTTTGTTTTGGTAGATTATTTTCAGTCTTGCATTTTTAGATATGATTTTTTTTAATGTTATTAAAAAGTCAAAGGTGTTACCTGTTTTTTTTTATGTTAAGCAACTCAAGAGATACATTACACAAAATATTAACAAAAAACACCTTTTTCATACCATAACAGTTTTTTCAGTCTGGTTCAGAAACTTACACACATCTCTGATCTTTACAACTCTAAAGAAAGGGTTCAGTCAAATCTTTTGTATGTTATGTAACAAACATTTCATTGTATTAGTCGCACCTGTAGCATTTAAAAGACAGGTAGACAACCCTACAGCTGAGAGATGACAGTGGAAACACAGCCTACAACTGACAGTGAAATGTCACTATTTCTCCTCATGTCACACTGATGAGTTTTCTAAGTGACTGTCAGCACTTGTTAAGCCAGATATTTCAAACCCACTGTTCTTGAATAATTACTAGTATATGTGAAATGTTTTGCTAACAGATTTTATTGTACACAAATCGAATACAGAATCAGATTCTTTCTTCTTTGTAGGCAGTGCAGGAAACATGATCTTGTTGTTTCCAGATTCTGAGTACTTTGCTGTCATGTTGTAAAACGACATATTTCAGTTTGTTGGTGTTGATCATCAGCATTTCCTGTGTGTGATGACAGATTCTATAGACACACGGACAGCCCTAGAACACATCAGAGAGTTGGTGTCATCCAGCAATGCCTATATCGGCCAGGCACGTGCAGGCAAACGACGACCAAACCGACGACTGCTGGAAAACATCGCCACTTACATCACTGACCTGTTCAGGGTGAGAGAGAGGGAAATGTGCAGTGTTGGTTTCAAGTTTGTGTGTGTGTTTTTGTTTTATTTTGTTTCAAAGCAGATGTGGAGAGTATAGATCAGTCTGCATGCTTTGACACCTTGAAGGTGAAACTGAAAGTCCCAAGTTTGGATGGTTTTATTGTTGTTTTGCTGAGGGCGTGGGAGGGTGTTGTTGTTTTTCTTTTTTTTTCTTTTGCTGCTCAGCCTTTCATTATCTTGGTGGGAGTACTTGTGTATTATACAGATCTTTATATAGGCATTTGGGCTTGAAAAACTTTTTTTTTATAATTAGCACCCCACCAGGTATCCCCCAGGGTACTTTCAGTAATGCATAAATCTGTCACTTACCCCCACCCCACCCCCCATCCCCTCCACCTAATTTAAAGTACTTCATTTGCATCACCACCACCACCACCCCTCCCCCCACCTGCTGCTTACCCCACATCCCCAGACTTGTCTGTTCCGGTGGCAGTGCTGGCAGTCTGCATGTAGCTGTCAGTGTCACTGCATCATCATCAGGCCACACACACACACACACACACACACATACACTCAGACACACACACACACACACACACACACACACACACACACACACACACACACACACACACCAGAGGAGACCCTGTGCTGCTGGTGGGTCACTTCAGTGGTGTACAGTAATGTCTGTTCTGAGTCAGTGAACTCCACCGACCAGGCCACTTTCTGACAACAGCACTTAGAATAGAATGGAATAGAACATGTTTGGGGCAGTTAGAACAGAATAGAATGTCTTTATTATCACGCGTATCAGAATCACAAGGAATATTTCGATGTGGGGAGCAGGGTGGGAGGGGTGCATGAAAAAGTACAAACATGAAAATGAATGTCATTTACCAACAAACAAGCACAGCAGGAATCTAATCATGAATTTGGTTGTGGATTATCTTGCAAAGTCTTTTTTTTTTCATAGTTTACCGTTGGCTACAAAGTGTTGAACATGTATCAACGTCACCAGAAAGCCCCTATCTGCCTGAAGTATAGGCAAACACCCACTGTCTGGAGCAGTGGTTTTTACTGCAGTAACCAGATACAGATTGTGAGGTACACTGTCTTTAACCCCCTGACTGCTGAACTGTGGTGAAAATAGATCAGTTTGAAGTTCAGTTGCTCTGTTATGTGTGCTCATCAACGGGGTCAGTGGTTCTACTGAAGAAAAGAAATGTTGTTCCCAAGAGAAAGAAGTCCAGATACAGAGCGATGACTGGTACCTTGACCTGTGAGCTCTGTCTGACCTCAGTGAGGTGACAGCCCTTCACTGACATCCTGACCTGTGAGCTCTGTCTTATCTCAGTGAGGTGACAGCCCTTCACTGACATCCTGACCTGTAAGCTCTGTCTGACCGCAGTGAGGTGACAGCCCTTCACTGACATCCTGACCTGTCAGCTCTGTCTTACCTCAGTGAGGTGACAGCCCTTCACTGACATCCTGACCTGTGAGCTCTGTCTTATCTCAGTGAGGTGACAGCCCTTCACTGACATCCTGACCTGTAAGCTCTGTCTTATCTCAGTGAGGTGACAGCCCTTCACTGACATCCTGACCTGTAAGCTCTGTCTTATCTCAGTGAGGTGACTGCCCTTCACTGACATCCTGACCTGTGAGCTCTGTCTTATCTCAGTGAGGTGACAGCCCTTCACTGACATCCTGACCTGTCAGCTCTGTCTTACCTCAGTGAGGTGACAGCCCTTCACTGACATCCTGACCTGTCAGCTCTGTCTTATCTCAGTGAGGTGACAGCCCTTCACTGACATCCTGACCTGTCAGCTCTGTCTTACCTCAGTGAGGTGACAGCCCTTCACTGACATCCTGACCTGTAAGCTCTGTCTTATCTCAGTGAGGTGACTGCCCTTCACTGACATCCTGACCTGTGAGCTCTGTCTTATCTCAGTGAGGTGACAGCCCTTCACTGACATCCTGACCTGTAAGCTCTGTCTTACCTCAGTGAGGTGACAGCCCTTCACTGACACCCTGACCTGTCAGCTCTGTCTTATCTCAGTGAGGTGACAGCCCTTCACTGACATCCTGACCTGTAAGCTCTGTCTTACCTCAGTGAGATGACAGCCCTTCACTGACACCCTGACCTGTCAGCTCTGTCTTATCTCAGTGAGGTGACAGCCCTTCACTGACACCCTGACCTGTCAGCTCTGTCTTATCTCAGTGAGGTGACAGCCCTTCACTGACACCCTGACCTGTCAGCTCTGTCTTATCTCAGTGAGGTGACAGCCCTTCACTTCTTGTTGGCAGCAATCAAGGGGTTAATTCACATAATTGTGATATAGCAGGATCAGTAAACACTGTACAGTTGTATTGTATTGCATTGCAATGCACGGTATTGCTTTGTATTGTATTGTATTGCATTGTATGGTATTGTGTTGCTTTGTGTTGCATTATATTGCTTTACTCTTTGTCACAGCCGATTTCTCTGTGTGAAATTCAGGCTGTCCTCCCCAGGGAGGGCGTGTCACTACTGTGCAGCACCACTCATATTTCTTTCTGTTTTTTTCTGTCTGCAAGTGTATATGTTTTCCCATCAAAGTGGATTTTCCTACAGAAGTTTGAAAAGGAACAACTCTTTTGTTGCCATGTGTGTTTTTTTTATGCGTACTGTGTGCATGCTTCACATGGGACCTCAGTCTATCATCTCATCCAGATGACTTAATGGTGGCCAGAGTTGATAGTGAGCTCATTTACTGCATGACAGTGCAGCGTCTTATGTTTTTCATTTCTTTTTTTTTTTAATTTAAAAGTCAGGGGGTGTAGCAGTACTGGTGAAGTGTGTACATGGTGTGTGTGTTGTGTGTCAGGTGTTTGGAGCTGTGCCGTCCAGCCAGACCATTGGCTTCCCTCAGGGCTCCGGGGAACAGGGCGCCAATGTAAGTACTGGGCTTGGGTTCGGGTCCTCTGGCTTAACTGACTTTCTGGGGTTTTTTTACTTTTTTTTTTTTTTAGGTTTGTTTCCAATAAGAAATATAACCATTATCTGTATCTATATTACTAGTATTAGTGATGTTGTTGTTGTTATCATTCTTTTTGTTGCTGTTGGTTTTGTCTGGTTGGTTGTTTCTGTTGTAACTGTTTCCTTTTGTTTAATCAGCGTTACATTTTGTGTTCAGAATGAAACATACACAATGGGATATTTTTAGCACAGTGGCTTCACACTGACACAGACGCACACAGACATGCAAACACAGATACAGACATTGACTCACTCACACACACGCGCGCACACGGGCAAACACACACACACACACACACACACACACACACAACACAACACAACACAACACAACACACACGCACACAACACAGCACAACACAACACAACACAACACACACACACAACACAACACAACACAACACACACACATACACACACACACACACACACACTTTCCAGCAGTGTTGTCTATGGCCCCCTCACCAACACACACACTGTGTTGTGTCCAGGTGGAAGAGACAGTCATGCCTTACCTGCTGGCTTTTGCTGGCTTCAGGGACCAGGTGCGTCAGTCTGCACGGGAACTCAAAGGTCAGTTGTCATCATCGTCAGTATTATCATCATTGTCAGTCAGCATTCCTGTTTGTATGTGTAGTGTGTGTGTGTGTGTTGCATGTGTGTTTGTGCATATTGTGTGTATGTGAATATGTAGTGTGTGTGGTTATGTGTGTGTGTCAGTGTTGTCTGTGTTGCATGTGTGTGTGTGTATTGTATGTGTGTGAATGTGTCGTGTGTGTGTGTGTGAGTGTTGTTTGTATGTGTTGTATGTGTGTGTTTGTGTGTGAATGTGTGTGTTTATTTATGTGTGTTTGAGAGAGTGAGTGTGTGTATGTGTGTGTATTTGGGTGTCTGATCTATCACTTGTGCAGGTTTTTTGCTGTGACATGTTCATGTAAACACACAGTCACATGAATCTATGTCAGCTGCCTTCATTTATTTTTGACAAGCAGTCAGCCAGACCACATGATAACAGATGTGCAACCTGCACAAGTAATGTATACCATGCATTTGTCTGACTGGACTTTTAGTGGACAGACAGATCAAGCAAGAACGGTCAGACAGGGATATCAGAAAGCATCACACTACTGACATATAGCATCACCGTGTCTTTTCTTTTTCCTTGAGAAAATTTTATTCACTCCGTGCACAAAGAACAAAATTGTAACAGATATGATTAAACATATTTCACACAAATGTTGTTGTTTTTTTGATGTTGTTGTTTTTTGTCTCGTTGGAAAGGAGAGAGAATACAATTTTTTTTTTTCAGATTAGTCTATAGACCCTGTCAGAAGTGGGTATTACGTAAATGTTAAATGGATCATAGTTACAATACCATAGTAGCTTCTAAACAAATAATGATAATAATAATGGTATTTATATAGTGCTGGATCTTGTGCAGAGACAAATCAAAGCGCTTTCGCACCAGTCATTCACACGCATGCATAACTCTAAAACTGTAGAAACTAAAGACAAGGAAGAGGCAGGCAAGGGAGACTGTTTTGAGAAGAGGTGGGTTTTAAGGCCAGACTTTAAAGAGCTGAGTGTGGAGACTTGACGAAGCGAAAGAGGAAGTTCATTCCAGTCGCAAGGTTCAGAAACAGAGAAAGAATGTAAACAAAATAAGTAGAAATGAAACACGTAAATACATCCTATAACTTGCGTTATACTGACATAAATAGCCTCAATGCTTTGTTGACAGTAAAGCCAAGTTAGTCCAAATATTTTCAGTCTGAGATGCCATCGGACTTGTCATCCAGTGTTCACTGATGTTTGGGGTCTAAGGCCCTGTTTTACGTGGTATTGTGCCCTTGAGAAAGGCACATCACTCAGATTTTTCCTCACCCCACCCAGGTGTGGAGGGCTACCAGACCTCAAGTCAGGGAAGGTGAGAGCAGCGACAGGAAAGGACTGGGACCCACCTTCCTACACCAAGCCCTGACACAGTGGATGTGAACTGACAGCCCGGACACAGTGGATGTGAACTGACAGCCCTGACACAGTGGATGTGAACTGACAGCCCGGACACAGTGGATGTGAACTGACAGCCCTGACACAGTGGATGTGAACTGACAGCCCGGACACAGTGGATGTGAACTGACAGCCCTGACACAGTGGATGTGAACTGACAGCCCTAGACACAGTGGATGTGAACAGACAACCCTGACACAGTGGATGTGAATTGACAGCCCTGACACAGTGGATGTGAACAGACAACCCTGACACAGTGGATGTGAATTGACAGCCCTGACACAGTGGATGTGAACAGACAACCCTGAGACAGTGGATGTGAGTTGACAGCCCTGACACAGTGGATGTGAGTTGACAGCCCTGGACACAGTGGATGTGAATTGACAGCCCTGGACACGTGGATGGATCGCCTAGACACAGTGGATGTGAATTGACAGCCCTGGACACAGTGGATGTGAATTGATAGCCCTGGGCACAGTGGATGTGAATTGACAGCCCTAGACACAGTGGATGTGAATTGACAGCCCTAGACACAGTGGATGTGAATTAACTGTCCTGATAGCCAAAAAAGGCTGTGGGACCTTTGACCTTCAAACTTTCCTGCACAGTGGACATGAATTGACTGCCTCGATGGCCGTAACACTCTGATGATGATGAGTACTTACATAGCGCCTATCTTCAGTTGGAGACCAAGCTCTAAGCGCTTTACATACATGGGTTATTGCACAACAGGCCGCCTACCTGGGTTGAACTGGCTGACAGCTGCTGTTAGGGCACTTGTCATTCATTTCCTGTGTCATTCAGTCATGCAGTCAGGTTTCAGTTACACACTCATACACACTCATACAGACACGTGATAATTTACATGCATGGCCATTTTGTTCATTTACCCTGCCATTTAGGCAGTCATACTCTGTTTTCGGGGGTGTGCATATGCTGGGTATGTTCTTGTCTCTATATCCCACTGAACACTGACATGGATTACAGGATATTTAACATGCGTATTGGATCTTGTGCAGCTGTGGAACCTTTAACCTTTAACCTTTCCCCTTCCCTGTGCACAGCGACTCCCATCCTGCAGCACTGTGACAACATCCGGGACAACGTGTTGCCCAGCCTGGGGGTGCGGCTGTGGGACCTTTAACCTTTAACCTTTCCCCTTTCCTGTGCACAGCGACTCCCATCCTGCAGCACTGTGACAACATCCGGGACAACGTGTTGCCCAGCCTGGGGGTGCGGCTGTGGGACCTTTAACCTTTAACCTTTCCCCTTTCCTGTGCACAGCGACTCCCATCCTGCAGCACTGTGACAACATCCGGGACAACGTGTTGCCCAACCTGGGGGTGCGGCTGGAGGACATTGAGGGGGAGCCCAGCGTCATCAAGCTGGTGGACAGGGACACCCTCATGAAGGAACGTGAGGAGAAGCTCAAGGTACCCACCCCTTTTTTCTTTCTTTTTTTTTTTTTAAAGCTAGACATTAGTTGCAGGCACTGTTCTTTCTTTGATGTTGCTTTGTTTTGTTTGAGATGAAAGAATGTCAAGAAAAATATCATGAATTAGGGATGGACCCTACACATTTGTGACTTTTCAAAGACTGTCTTTGATATGTGTGTGTGTGTGTGTGTGTTTTCCAGCAAGAGGAAGCCAAGCAGAAGGAAAAAGAAGCCAAGAAAAAAGCTCAGGAAGCTGCCAAGGTAGGTTCACTTGTGTGTGGGAGGTGGTGGGGGGAGGAACAGTGCCTTGGTGTGTCCTCATTTCCTTGTTTGCTTTTCATCCTTTTTTCTTGTGTTTTTTGTGGCTTTCTGATGTGCTTTCTAATGTGCGTGGAGACTGTTTAGTGTGTTTCAGTGTGTGTCTGCATGTGTGTGGAGACTGTTTAGTGTGTGTTTTCAGTGTGTGTGGAGACTGTTTAGTGTGTGTTTCTGCATGTGTGTGGAGACTGTTTAGTGTGTTTCTGCATGTGTGTGGAGACTGTTTAGTGTGTTTCAGTGTGTGGAGACTGTTTAGTGTGTGTTTTCAGTGTGTGTGGAGACTGTTTAGTGTGTGTCTGCATATGTTTGGAGACTGTTTAGTGTGTGTCTGCATATGTGTGGAGACTGTTTAGTGTGTGTTTTCAGTGTGTGTGGAGACTGTTTAGTGTGTGTCTGCATATGTTTGGAGACTGTTTAGTGTGTGTCTGCATATGTTTGGAGACTGTTTAGTGTGTGTCTGCATATGTGTGGAGACTGTTTAGTGTGTGTTTTCAGTGTGTGTGGAGACTGTTTAGTGTGTGTCTGCATATGTTTGGAGACTGTTTAGTGTGTGTTTTCAGTGTGTGTGGAGACTGTTTAGTGTGTGTTTTCAGTGTGTGTGGAGACTGTTTAGTGTGTGTTTTCAGTGTGTGTGGAGACTGTTTAGTGTGTGTTTTCAGTGTGTGTGGAGACTGTTTAGTGTGTGTTTTCAGTGTGTGTGGAGACTGTTTAGTGTGTGTCTGCATGTGTGTGGAGACTGTTTAGTGTGTGTTTTCAGTGTGTGTGGAGACTGTTTAGTATGTGTTTTCAGTGTGTGTGGAGACTGTTTAGTGTGTGTCTGCATGTGTGTGGAGACTGTTTAGTGTGTGTTTTCAGTGTGTGTGGAGACTGTATAGTGTATGTCTGCGTCTGCATGTGTGTGGAAACTGTTCAGTGTGTGTCTGCAAATGTGTGGAGACTGTTTAGTGTGTGTTTCCAGTGTGTGTGGAGACTGTTTAGTATGTGTCTGCATATGTTTGGAGACTGTTTAGTGTGTGTTTTCAGTGTGTGTGGAGACTGTTTAGTGTGTGTCTGCATATGTGTGGAGACTGTTTAGTGTGTGTTTTCAGTGTGTGTGGAGACTGTTTAGTATGTGTTTTCAGTGTGTGTGGAGACTGTTTAGTATGTGTCTGCATATGTGTGGAGACTGTTTAGTGTGTGTTTTCAGTGTGTGTGGAGACTGTTTAATGTGTGTCTGCATGTGTGTGGAGACTGTTTAGTGTGTGTTTTCAGTGTGTGTGGGGACTGTTTAGTGTGTGTCTGCGTCTGCATGTGTGTGGAGACTGTTTAGTGTGTGTGGAGACTGTTTAGTGTGTGTCTGCGTCTGCATGTGTGTGGATACTGTTTAGTGTGTGTTTTCAGTGTGTGTAGAGACTGTTTAGTGTGTGTGGAGACTGTTTAGTGTGTGTCTGCATGTGTGGGCATGTGCAGGGTGGGGCTGAAGGTGGGGGCGTGTTTATGAGTGTGTATGTGTGTGTGTGAGCAATATGATAGTTTATGAGGTCGGTGATTCTTTCTCTCTCTCTCTCTCTCTCTCTCTCTATATATATATATAGATATAGATATATGTGTGTGTGTTTGTATGAGTGTCTCTCCTCTCTCTATATATGTATATGTTATATTGGCGCTGTTCTTTATAATGGATGTTAACACGGAATCCCCCCCACCACCTTACCCCTGTTGTCACGGGCAGAAAGGCCTAAACAATAAACCATTCAGTCTTCTGTATATATATATATATATATGTGTGTGTGTGTGTGTGTGTTTGTATGAGTGCCAACATACATGTGTGTATGTTGTATTTTTGTATGTGTATGTTGATGATGACGGTGATGATGACATTGTTGTTCCACATACAGGCGGAGAAGGATGCACAGAAGAAGATCCCTCCATCAGAACTCTTCACCAGTCAGACTGACAAGTTCTCCAAGTTTGATGACAAGGTATAGAATGACTGTGATGTGTGTGTGTGTTTATGTGAGAGAGAGAGAGAGAGAGAAAGGGGTATGTGTATATATAGTGCACATGAACATGTGTGTGTGTGTGTATATATATGTATGTGTATATATATATGTGTGTGTGTGTGTGTGCAAAACGTGTGTGTGAGGTATGGGGGGAGGGGAGTGTGGGGTGGAGTCTACAAGCATGCACATGAACCTCTGTGTGTGTACATGTGTATGGTTGTGTTGTGTGTGTATGAGCATGTGTGGGTGCATGCATGTGTTTGTGTGAGTAAGGGGTAGCTATGTTTGTATCCACTTGAATGTGTGTGTATAGATATGTGTGTGCACAACTTACATATGTGTGCGTGAATGTGTGTGGGGTGAGTCTTGTACACCTGAACTTCAAGTGTCTTTGCATATGTATATCTGTCTACATCCAAACACTTTGAAATAAACTATTTTTGATTCCACATGTTGGAGGAAGAGTGAGAGCATGGATACAGGAATTGTGTTGAATGGATGGATGAGAGCAGAAGGAATAAAAATTAGAACCTTACTGTGGATGTGAAATCACTCATTCGTCTTCATCCTGTCTGCAGGGGATGCCTACCCATGACGCCGAGGGCAACGAACTGACCAAATCAGCGCTGAAGAAGCTGACAAAGCAGTATGAGGCGCAGGAGAAGAAGTACAAGGAATACCTCAAGTCTGTGGAAGGCCAGGGAGAGCTATGAGCACACCACCACACTTCTCTGGCACTGCCACTGTCAATCTCTGCTGCTTGTGTTTAAAGATAATGTCCCTGTTGGCTGGTGTCTTGAGTTTTGTCATGTGTTTATTATTTATTGATGTGTTTGTGTGCCTCATTTCTGCTCAGCGTTTGTGGTAGCTGTTTAGAGAATGTGTCTGTTATTGTGAAGAATATGTTTGGTTGTGGGTTTTTAGTGTCTGTAATCTGTATAAGTTTATGTTAATCATTATTTGTTGATTCATATATTTATTTTTTGTTCGGGAGTTTGAGGTTTTTTTGTGGTTAGGTTTTACTGGTGCCTATTATCTTCAGGTGTAAGAAATACAGATTGTTTTGTGGCATGGGGATGATAGACCATTTGGGACTGCTTTCCATTTGATACATTTTCTGGTGGGTCTGAATAAATCAAACTGAGTTTGGTACAGATCATTCTCTGGTAATCTAATTGCAAATCATTTGTCTTTTGATTCAGATTCAGGTCATTCTCTGCTGGTTTAGATGTACAACATTTTCTTGTGGTTCAAGTATTGGTCAGTCCTTGAATCACTGACTAAGAATCTTACACTGTCCTGGAATGCAGTGGTGGTGGGTTTTTGTTTTGTTTAATGTTTGTTTTAGCACATTAGTACTTTCAGATCTTGTCTTGTGGAAGAGTTCATTCTTCAGTCATCCAGCTGGATTGTTGCACCAAGTCCACAACTGCACATTCCTGTCCACAGCTTTGACAATCAAAAATTAAACTGCAAAGTATTCTCAGCTGTAAGCTCTTCACTTATCATTGTGATGAGAAAGGTTCAGGTTATTCCATTGTATTAGAGTGCCGATCTTCTGTCCCCCAGGCATTTAGACCTTGAACCAGAACATTGTGAGGTGATTCAGTGAAGATAATGTTGATGGGGGGTTAGTTGTGATTGTCTTCCTTGTCCATTTCGACACAAGTCAGCCTGTGGCACTGAGTGTTGTTGAGGGTCAGTCACTGTGGGATGTGGCTAATTTTAGCATTTCAGATGTTGGTCATTATCAGAGAATTTATTTTAGATCATTCGGGGGCACTTGGCTGTTGTTGGGTGTGTAAGGAAGGTGTTGATTTTCTGTGGTGGCTTGCTCACTCTTCTCTTCTAGGTAATCCAGTTGGTCTTCAGAAAGCTAGCTGCTGACTGTAGTTAAAAGCATTGCTGATTCTGGGTTTGCATGATTAGAACATGTAATAGTCATTGCCATATTCAGTCGTGCTCTTTTCAGCAGTTTACTTACTGTATGTTATTTTGTTGTGGTTTCTCTCTCTGTCTCTCTCTCTCTCTCTCTCTCTCTCTCTCTCTCTCTCTCTCTCTCTCTCTCTAATTCACTAATTGTGTCAATTCTGTCAATTCTCAACATTTCTTTTTCAGTTTGGAAGTGACATGTGCATTTTCTGTTCTTACTTTATGATTGACATCTGTTAAACCTTACAATGATGATTATGATGGTGCGGAAGACTACTTCACAATAAGATTTATGTTGTTGGTATCAATTGTGGTTTTTATGTCAGTGCTTATTTTTATGGAGTGCTTATCTTGGTTGCTTTTGCATAAGCATGGAGTCCACAACATGCATTTTACTTCATGATTTTTGGATTTTTTTTTTATATATATATATAAAGAAGAGCATGTTTCATTGGTAATGATCTTAGTTCGTTATTCATTCAGAGTTGTTCTTGGAATTTTCTTTTACATATACTGAAATTGTATGGGGGTGGGGGTTGTGTGTGTGTGCTTTTGTTGTTGTTTTTTGTTGTTGTTGTTGTTGTTTTAATGTGTGTGTGTGTGTGTGTGTAGCATGAATCATTCTGATTAAGAATCAAAAATTTTAAAAACTTGATTTTAGCTTCTTCCTGAATGCAAAAAGTTAGCTTACTGTGTGTGTGTGTGTGTGTGTTTGTGTGACTTAAGCATGTGACAGGCTGTGTAGTAAACCAGTGTAATGTTTAAAATTACTACCCCCCAGTAGCGCTCCCCCTCCACCCCTCAAACTTACCTTTGTTTTCAGATACAACTAATTTCCTTCTTTCTTTTTTTTTCTTTTTTTTCATGACTGCACACAGCAAATTAACAAGCCACTTTTAAACTGCTAATCTTTGGACCAGCTGACATGAAGGGGAGACATAATTTTGATTTTGTTTAATAGATTTTGATTAGTTGTGAGAATATGGCTGTGTGTGTGTATATGTGTAGGGTGTCTTTTTTTTATCAGTTATTGTTGATTTTTTGTTTTGCTTTGTTGTTGTTGTTTTAAGGGTGTATTCTTAGAGTTTATGTTCATGAGTTACTGGTTATATTGCAAAAACAAAGAGAAAACAAAATGGACTTTGAAATGTGTGAGACATGGAATGCCATAGGGATTGCTTCAATTCACTGCTGTTCATCTGAAATGGATGGATGTTCTGTGTTGGCAAGGGTTCAACAGGTATGCTTTCTTGTGTAAAGTAACCGCAGAAGCCAAGAGTTTTGTTTATGCATGCCCTGGACGTGTATGTCTTCATTGTTGCAGATAATTATTGTGTCACTGTGGCTTCAAATGTAGGTACACCTTCATTTAGTTCATGACATCTCAATGTTCTGTTCATTTTCCAGTGTGTTAACGTTAAAGTTCTGGTTTTTTTCTTGTCAGAAAATATATTTCACATCCACATCACTAGAGACGAATTTCACAGATGATGAAGACATGTCAGTGTTACTGTTGATTCATCTTACATATAAGCTTTCCAAGTAATTTCAAACCTCAGGACATTGTAAAGAAAATTGTGAGAAAACAGATTGAAGGATATTTATGACAGGTGTACTGTAGAAGCCAGTGGTAACTGTAAATGGGAATATGACAGATGTTAATAACAGCAACAAATGGGAACATAACAGAAGTCAGTAAATGCTGAAAGTGAGAATTGTACAGATCCAATAGTGGGTGAAATGGGAGCAGTATAGAAGCGAACAGCAGCTGAAACAGAGGACACAACAGAACTGAGGACATGACAGGAGTTAATTAAAGCTTCAGCTGGGAGAGTCCAGTAATGGCTAGTTACCAAAGTGACTCAGGGTGCAGCATTTCTGCAAAATATATAGTCTTTCAGTTCATCAACATTTCAGTTCATGATCATACAGTTCTCTCTTTATACACAGCTGTTGTTGCTTGGGCACAGTTTAAAGGGTTAAAAGGGGTTAAAATCATGTTTAAGATACTAAAATCAAGGTTTTCTGTGAGCACGATTGCTGGAACAGAAGAGTCTCTGTCTCCCAGCCAGTGAAAGGAACACTGAAGGAAGGTCAGGGTGTTGGTCTTTTCTCTGTACCTTTCTTTTCATACAAGATGGCTCGGGGACAAAATTGTCCTTGACAACACTTTCCATTAAAAATCATATTCATGGATACACAGTAAAATAATGACAAAAGAAAATGCAGAGAGAGAAATGGCAGTATCCTCTTAACATGGAAGCCCGAATTTCACAATGAATATAGACTTGTTTGTTTGTTTGCTTTTTCTCATGTTCTGAACCTGGACACCAATTCTCTTCCTCAGTTGTTTTATCATGTTACCACATTTGTCAGGTATATTTATTGGTTAAAAAGCAATAATTTTATTCAGTTTTTATTGTTGTTGTTTTTCCATTTGCATAAAGTGACATTAATTGCTGGTTGTTTATTGTTTGTCTGTCAGGGAGACAGGGTTTCCTTTTCAAGTAGAATACATTATTGATTTTTTTTCCTTGTTGTTTCATCACTGTATCATTATCATGTGCTCTTGTCACTCCTGTGTCAATAAAAGTTTTGTTGTGGACAGTGTCACTCTGTGTGTGTGTGTGTGTGTGTGTGTGGCCTGCACTCTTCAGCATGGTCTAAAGGTGTGTGAAATATATGGTATGTTCAGATTATCATGAAAAACAAAATATGGTCCTGTAATGAAAAAAGGGACTGATTCCATTTTAATTAAATGACAAAGATATTCAAGAAGCCCTCGTGCACCTGTGTGTGCATCACCTGCATTTTGTTTTAAATACCATTCAGCTGTTTGGATGGGAAAGGGGTTTTTTCAGAACATTATTTCAGTGTTCACTGCTTTAAAGGATACTTCTGAACTATATTGTCAAAGCTGTACACTGTGTTGTTTCTGTTGTCTTCCTCTTTGTTTTTATCTTCATGGGCTTTGACTTCTTTCACATGTACAAGTGGGATTTTACATGCACAGCCGTTTTTACCCCACTGCTAAGGCAGCCATACTCTGTTTTCAGGGATTGGCATGTTGGGTATGTTCATGTTTCCATAACCCGCTGAACGCTGACATGAATTACAGGATCTTTAACATGCGTATTTGATGTTTTGTATGTGTAACCTTGTGACCCAGTACTAAGTGCTTCATGTGGGGAGTAAGCCCAACAGGAAAATGTGATCTGTTGAGAATGGGCTCCTTCAGACTTGACCTTTCCCAAGCCATGCTGCATGAAAGACACGATGTGGGCATACACACATAACAAGATCCAATGGCCTTGCCAAAGCAACTCTCCAGTGAGACGGGGGTGAAGACCAAAAAAATAGAAATAAAAACAGAAAACATTGTGGACAATACTGCAGAATGAGCAGGAAAAAATATTTGCAGAAACCCAAACTTTGACACCCAACCAACAGACCTGGAGTAACTATGCAGTCGTCCCAAGTCAGTTAATTACTGGTGTAACATCGACTTCCACGTCAGGAAATATGACCTACGAAACACACACACACACACACAGCGAGGATTCAAACCCACGACGCTGACGAATTTGATCCCGGTGCTCTGAACAGACCCTGAACACGAACATGTTCAGTCCTGTCACTATTGCAACATGGAGAAAGAAAAACAATGAAGAGGGCAAAGGCTCCCAGCTACGTGTGTGAAGAGAACATTTATTAAAGTGCTGCCAATATAAACAGCTGTATTGCCCAGGTGAAAAAAAAAGCAAGGGTACATGTGTACCCAAACCAGTTTGACGAAAGCGGAAACAAAAACAATTGAAGAGGACACGTGTACCAGTAGGTATGAAACGGAAGCGTGAAAAAAGGAATTGTGAAGCGGGAACGAACACAAATTACATAACTGCTTTCAGCCCAGTCGACCACAGGCCCATAGCAGTCAGGGTGGGAGCAAAGAAAAGAGTTGTGATGACGCGAGCCTAACCCCCTGTGTGTGTGTGTGTGTCTGTTTCTGTCTGTACATGTCTGTGTGTGTGGACCACCTTCAGCAAACATTTCTTCTGTTTTATTAATTACTGCAAAATGTCAGTCTGGCTTCAGCTTGACATTGATTGCAGTGTGGTCAGATGGTTGTGTGGGCTGTCTCAGTGGTTCTTGCGTGCACGCGTGTGTGTGCGCGCGCGCACGCATTATTTATGTTAAGTTTGTGTGTTGAAAGGCCAAACAGGACGTTGGTTGGGCTTCACAATCTCAGTTTTAGCAAGATTTGAACATAGTTGGGAAATAAGTGATCAGTACATGTATATTACCTCCATCACCCCCACCCCCTCCCACCCCTCTCTCTCACTTATGTAGTATAGCATTCGCATTCTAGGACTTTAAATAGCATTGTGTAGTGCATGCAATGACATATATAATGTAGTATTGTGTAGTGTTGACCCTGTTTCAGGGCGGGGACTGGATGAAAAAAAGCGCGCCAGTGCTTATCTATTATCCTCGATAATAAAGAATTTGTCTTGTCTTGTTTTGTCTTGTCTCACTGATGCGTATGCTATGGAACGGTGTAAAAGGTTTTGTATGCCGGTGTATGCGTGCCGTCAGTGTTAGTGTGTGTGCGCGAGTGCGTGCGTGCGTATGTATGACTGTGGGGAAACATTGATCGTGGTGGAAAGTGCCTATGGCATGAGAGAGGAGGAACTGCTGTGCTAGAGGGGACAGCGGCAAAAATAACTTCACCACAGTGCAGTCTATAATTATATCAAATGACTACACCACAGTGCAGCCAGTAACTACATCACAGTGCAGCCAGTAACTACACCACAGTGCAGCCAGTAACTACACAGTAACTACACCACAGCGCAGCCAGTAACTACTACATAGTGCAGCCAGTAACTACATCACAGTGCAGCCAGTAACTACACCACAGTGCAGCCAGTAACTACATCACAGTGCAGCCAGTAACTACACCACAGCGCAGCCAGTAACTACTACATAGTGCAGCCAGTAACTACTACATAGTACAGCCAGTAACTACTACATAGTGCAGCCAGTAACTACACAGTGCAGCCAGTAACTACACCACAGCGCAGCCAGTAACTACTACATAGTGCAGCCAGTAACTACTACATAGTGCAGCCAGTAACTACACCACAGCGCAGCCAGTAACTACTACATAGTGCAGCCAGTAACTACTACATAGTGCAGCCAGTAACTACACCACAGTGCAGCCAGTAACTACTACATAGTGCAGCCAGTAACTACACCACAGCGCAGCCAGTAACTACTACATAGTACAGCCAGTAACTACTACATAGTGCAGCCAGTAACTACACCACAGTGCAGCCAGTAACTACTACATAGTACAGCCAGTAACTACTACATAGTACAGCCAGTAACTACACCACAGTGCAGCCAGTAACTACTACATAGTACAGCCAGTAACTACTACATAGTACAGCCAGTAACTACTACACAGTACAGCCAGTAACTACTACATAGTACAGCCAGTAACTACACCACAGTGCAGCCAGTAACTACTACATAGTACAGCCAGTAACTACTACATAGTACAGCCAGTAACTACTACACAGTGCAGCCAGTAACTACTACACAGTACAGCCAGTAACTACTACATAGTACAGCCAGTAACTACTACACAGTGCAGCCAGTAACTACACCACAGTGCAGCCAGTAACTACACCACAGCGCAGCCAGTAACTACTACATAGTACAGCCAGTAACTACTACATAGTGCAGCCAGTAACTACACCACAGTGCAGCCAGTAACTACACCACAGCGCAGCCAGTAACTACTACATAGTACAGCCAGTAACTACTACATAGTACAGCCAGTAACTACTACACAGTGCAGCCAGTAACTACACCACAGTGCAGCCAGTAACTACACCACAGTGCAGCCAGTAACTACTACATAGTACAGCCAGTAACTACACCACAGCGCAGCCAGTAACTACTACATAGTGCACCCAGTAACTACACCACAGCGCAGCCAGTAACTACTACATAGTGCAGCCAGTAACTACACCACAGTGCAGCCAGTAACTACACCACAGTGCAGCCAGTAACTACACAGTAACTACACCACAGCGCAGCCAGTAACTACTACATAGTACAGCCAGTAACTACTACATAGTGCAGCCAGTAACTACACCACAGTGCAGCCAGTAACTACACCACAGCGCAGCCAGTAACTACTACATAGTACAGCCAGTAACTACTACATAGTACAGCCAGTAACTACACCACAGCGCAGCCAGTAACTACTACATAGTGCAGCCAGTAACTACACCACAGCGCAGCCAGTAACTACTACATAGTACAGCCAGTAACTACTACATAGTGCAGCCAGTAACTACACAGTAACTACACCACAGCGCAGCCAGTAACTACTACATAGTACAGCCAGTAACTACTACATAGTGCAGCCAGTAACTACACCACAGTGCAGCCAGTAACTACACCACAGCGCAGCCAGTAACTACTACATAGTACAGCCAGTAACTACACCACAGCGCAGCCAGTAACTACTACATAGTACAGCCAGTAACTACTACATAGTGCAGCCAGTAACTACATCACAGTGCAGCCAGTAACTACACCACAGCGCAGCCAGTAACTACTACATAGTGCAGCCAGTAACTCAACACAGCGCAGCCAGTAACTACTACATAGTGCAGCCAGTAACTACACCACAGCGCAGCCAGTAACTACTACATAGTACAGCCAGTAACTACACCACAGTGCAGCCAGTAACTACTACATAGTGCAGCCAGTAACTACTACATAGTACAGCCAGTAACTACTACATAGTACAGCCAGTAACTACACCACAGCGCAGCCAGTAACTACTACATAGTGCAGCCAGTAACTACACCACAGCGCAGCCAGTAACTACTACATAGTACAGCCAGTAACTACTACATAGTGCAGCCAGTAACTACACAGTAACTACACCACAGCGCAGCCAGTAACTACTACATAGTACAGCCAGTAACTACTACATAGTGCAGCCAGTAACTACACCACAGCGCAGCCAGTAACTACTACATAGTACAGCCAGTAACTACTACATAGTGCAGCCAGTAACTACATCACAGTGCAGCCAGTAACTACACCACAGCGCAGCCAGTAACTACTACATAGTGCAGCCAGTAACTCAACACAGCGCAGCCAGTAACTACTACATAGTGCAGCCAGTAACTACACCACAGTGCAGCCAGTAACTACACCACAGCGCAGCCAGTAACTACTACATAGTACAGCCAGTAACTACACCACAGTGCAGCCAGTAACTACTACATAGTGCAGCCATTAACCACACCACAGTGCAGGCATTGCAGCCAATAACTACTACATAGTGCAGCCAATAATTTAACCACAGTGCAGCCAATAACAATGCAGCCAGTAACTATATTACAGTGCAGCCAGTTACTATATTACAGTGCAGCCAGTAACTATATTACAGTGCAGCCAGTAACTATATTACAGTGCAGCCAGTTACTATATTACAGTGCAGCCAGTAACTATATTACAGTGCAGCCAGTTACTATATTACAGTGCAGCCAGTAACTATATTACAGTGCAGCCAGTAACTATATTACAGTGCAGCCAGTTACTATATTACAGTGCAGCCAGTAACTATATTACAGTGCAGCCAGTAACTATATTACAGTGCAGCCAGTAACTATATTACAGTGCAGCCAGTTACTATATTACAGTGCAGCCAGTTACTATATTACAGTGCAGCCAGTAACTATATTACAGTGCAGCCAGTAACTATATTACAGTGCAGCCAGTTACTATAGAGTACACGGGGTAGGTGTCAGAACGTACACACACAAAAAGCTAAGCTTGCTAAATCCACGTCCAAATACCAGCGCCCTTGCCAGCTGTACAAATGCGACGAACAACTCAGCGCCAAAGTTCGGCTGTCACAGTGTGAAGTTTCAATTATCAAAAAGAATGGAGTGTGACTGAAGACATTGGTCATTATGTGATGTGTGTATTTCTTTGAAGAGGTCAGAGAGAAGAGAGAGAGAGAGAGATACGGATACGGATACGGATGATTTATTCAATTGGGCCATGGCCCCTCATGAAGGGGGTACATTGAACAATAACCCACAATAAAGGCGTAGTACCAACAATACACGTCAGTAAATGTTCAACTACAAGCTGAGAATACACAACAAATAATAATCAACTACATAATGCATTGCGTATTTCAAACGCTTTATACAATCTGTTTTTTATGGTTTCGTTTGTCGATGACATCAGCAAAACAAGTCCAAATGAAGTTGTGCGTGTGTAATATTTTTTTGTGGAATTAACTGAAATCTAAGGTCTTCCAAAACAGGGCAGCATAACACAAAGTGAAGTTCAGTTTCTTCAGCACATCTACATAATGGGCAAATAAGATCACAAACACTGACCTTACGATAACGAAGACAATGCAGTAAGATGTCGGAGATCCCTAATCTGAACCTTGTCGTGATGTATTATGCCTATCCATTTTCATAGATAAATAAGTTGGAATAGAATGCATATAACTGAACTGCTTATAAAACCTGAAACGATCGCTTTCTTCAACATGATCTGACCATTCTTGACATCTACAATCAATTAATCTTGTACGAAACACGCGAATAAATCCATTTATGTCGCCTACCCCCTGCTGTAACCAAACATAACCAAACCCCAGTTCATTTAATCTTACCCTAACTTTTGACACCCACTTTACCTTAACCCTAGAGTCTAGATCATATAACATGTTATAAGCTTTTTTTCGGTGGCCTTGACTCCCTGCCTGGTATTCACCTGTGATATTATTTTCTTCTACCCACTCTTGCAGCCTCTGATTGATAACTGTACTGTACAACTTACTACTTATATCGCAGATAGAAATTCCCCTATAGGTATTCGTATTATTCAAATCGCCTTTTTTTATACAGTGGTAAAACAATAGATTCAGTCCAGTTTTCAGGATAGATTCCTCTGTCAAACAGCGAGTTGAAAAAAGTTACAAAGAAATTCAAAATCAAGTCAGGTTTACTGGTATATTTCAGCAATTCTCCAGTTATACAATCTGGCCCTGCAGCTTTACGATTTTTTTTATCTTTCTTATAGTAAACATCACTTCTTCTATTGAAATTGGTCGATTCAAATAATCTTCATCCTCTACATCTTGTTCACATTGCAGTACATTGTCAGAAGTAACACCTTTTGTCAGTAGAGTTTTAAAGTGTTCAAACCAAACATCGTTAGTAATGTTATTAACTGGCTGTTTCCTTTAAAACGACATTTTACGTATATTGTTCCAAAATTCTTTGTGGCTCTTAATGGAAGCAATTAGTTCTGTTAGCAGTGTGTCGTTAAACTGTTTTCTCTATCTTTTAGTAAACGTTTGTATTCCCTTCTGGCTTTGCAAAAACAATGATGATCGTTAACATCTAAAGTATGTCCATATTTGTTAAGTAACCTGCGAACATTTTTTTTCTAGTGCTACGACATTCTGTATCAAGCCAATCTCTTGATTTCAACGCATTTCTAATACTTACTTGTTTTTTCATGTTGAGCAGCATCTTTAATACACACAATAAAAACGTTCAATGCCTGATTTATATCAGCACTAATTAGGCTAATTGCAAAGTTTTTTTTTTTCTTTAAATTCGTCAGAGTTTACATTACGAATGTGTGTATCAGCCAGGTCGTCATTCCACACATATTTTTTATAATACAAAATGACATTCAAACTGTGATTTTTTCAGTTCAACAACACTGTCTGCGAAACGGAGTTCCACATGCATATGATAAGAAGAGAGAGAGAGAGAGAGAGATACGGATACGGATACGGATGTTTTATTCAATATAGGCCATGGCCCCTCATGAAGGGGTGGTGTAAACAAACATTACAGAGGTAATATATTCAGATATATAACATAACACAGTTATAACCTGAAAATGAGAAAAACAGTCATTATCTGCATTTAGTCTTATTCACACATAATAACAAAAAAGCGGAAAACTAGCACACACTCAACTGCATATTGTATTTCTAATCTTTAAGGCTTTATACAAGTAAATTGCTAGCTGTTTATTAACGTGTTCCTTAGTGGATGACATAAGCAAATACAGTCTGAACAAGGAGGGTTGCCTATGAAATTTTGAAGGTATCAGCTGATTTCTGAGATCACTTAACACAGGACAACAAAGTACAAAGTGGAGTTCACTCTCCGTCGCACTTTTACATAAAGGACAAATAAGGTCACTATCTTTATGTTGCCTGTAACGGTAATAATGCGTAAACAAATCAGAAATTCCAAATCTAAGCTTTGCCATGATACATTTTAAATGTCTATCCATATTCATAGCCAAATAAACTGGTATCGTATGTCTCAAATTAATCTGTCTGTAAAAATCAAAACGATTACTATCTTGGATATGGCTCGACCATTCCTGCCAACGACAGTCGATTAGTCTCGAGCGAAGTATACGTAGAAATCCGCTTATATCCTCTACTCCTTGATTTAGCCACACGTAAGCAAAGCCTAAATCATGCAGTTTTATTCTCACCTTTGACACCCAGTTAGTTCTACCTCTATTATCCAAATCATGTAACATGTTGTAGGCTTTCCTTGGCAGTCTTACGTTTTCCATTCGCATTATTTTTAACCAATAAGAAATACATCTGACAATCGAATTCAAATATATCGGATAGCGATTAGTTTCAGCATAGATTAAATCATTAGGTGTTTTCATAGTCACCCCAAGAAATTTCTTTAATGCTAATAAATGAACTTTTTCACAGTGAATTTGCTGATTCGTAAAGACCCCAAATTTCAGCTCCGTATTGTGTAATAGGTTGAATCTGGAGAGAGAGAGAGAGAGAGAGAGAGAGAGAGAGAGAGAGGTGTGTTCGTACGTTTCTGTAAAAAGAAACTTGGAGTGGGGTGTAAGTGCGTACATTTATGAATAATGGGATTAGTGTGGTGCCGGTGTGTGAGTGTAGGAACATACATATAGTAGGTGGGAATGGGTGTATCACTGTACAAATATTGATGTAGACCTCTACATGGGCAAGGAGTGTTGTGTGTACAGCGGAATGTTCGGGCATTTCAGTGTGTTTATGCACATGCATGGGTGTGCGTGTATTTGCGTGCGGTAATGTGTGCCGCCTGTGTGCGTGTGTGTTCATGTTCATACGTTCGCCTGTGTTATTTTTGTGTACAAATGTGGTGTGTGTGTGTGTGTGCGCGCGCGCGCACGTGCGTGTGTGTCAGTGTACGCCGGTGTGTATGGTTAAGTGCTTGTAGGTGCCGGTGTGTGTGTGTGTGTACAAACACGGCATGCGCACATACACAAATGATGCGTATACCTGTCTCTCTTCATGTGCATGCATCGACACGTTGTGCACGCGCGCACACACACACACACACACACACACACACACACACACACACACACACACACACACACACACACACACACACACACACACACACACACACACACACACACACACACACACACACACACACACACACTCATGCACGCTCGATAGAAGACAAACATAATGATGAACGCGCGACGCAGCACAGACACGAAGTGTGTCGCACTCACTCAGCAGCCAAGTGGACAACGATCGTGCATGAACACGCGCGCTCTGAACGTGCACTGTGGTGTGTTACACACACTGACACGCGTCTGTGGATACTGCTGCCATGGTTGCCACAACAAACCAAACCCCACACCCTCTCTACACCCTATACACCTAGCCACTCACCTGTGTCTCCCCCCTGCCCCTGCCCCCCCCCCCCCCTCCCCCCCCACACACACCCGCTATACCTTGCGGCGTGATCGGCAGTCATTTCTTTTGTCATGGACTGTCAGCGAGCGTGGTTTTAGCTGATTCGTCAACACAGCGCTTGATTTTCTGCTACTTTTCATTTCTTTATTATTTCTTTCTTGTTCAGAAATATTATATAGATATTCTACTTCTCTGAATGGTATTGCCGCAACAGGACTCCTTCACTGGGTCAGCTTGTTAGCGGTGTGTTCAGGCTGACGACACGAAGAGTGATGTGACGAAACACGCAAGCAGCCGTGTGTGGACTGCAGGCCGCGGTGGATGACTGATCAGACAGACGTACATGTCCCCGTCGTGCGACCTGTGTCTGGGTCTGTCACAGTGTCCTGCTGAGCTGAGCCATTCCTCCACTGACCACTGCTCCCTGTGTCTGGTAAATGATTCTTTACTTCATGGTGTGTGTGTGTGTGTGTGTGTGTGTGTGTGTGTGTGTGTGTGTGTGTGTGTGTGTGTGTGTGTGTGTGTGTGTGAATGCATTTGTGTAGCGGTACATATGTGTGTGTGTGTGTGTGTGAATGCATTTGTGTAGCGGTACATGTGTGTGTGTGTGTGTGTGTGTGTGTGTGTGTGTGTGTGTGTGTGTGTGAATGCATTTGTGTAGCGGTACATGAGTGTGTTTGTGTGTGTGTGTGTGTGTGTGTGCGAATGCATTTGTGTAGCGGTACATGTGTGTGTGTGTGTGTGTGTGTGTGTGAATGCATTTGTGTAGCGGTACATGTGTGTGTGTGTGTGTGTGTGTGTGTGTGTGTGTGTGTGTGTGTGTGTGTGTTTCATTTATTTTAATTAGTGTATCGATTTACTTGTATTGTCACACATGTCTGTGATGGTTTAACTGTGGGCCAACGTGAAGCTGAAGACTTTTTATGCAGCAGTAAGTGACTGGATATTTGTTTCCTTTCTTTCTTAGCAAAAACAAAAACAAAAAAAACACATATTCGAGTGCGTACATGTATATGTCACGGTGTGTTTAGTAGACATGTGTAAGCGAATCTGATCCTTTTGATCAATAACTGTTCCTGCTGTGAGAATCAGCATACTAAGTGGGCGGTAGGTATATACATCGACTCGCTGCATCGAATGAACCGATTCCATTGCTCACGTGCTAATGTGTTTTTTTCGATTTTTAATCTATGTGAGGTTATATGATGGGCAACATTTTCACAGAAGCCTGTGCGTTTGTACAGTAACGGCAATGGAAGTTCATTGCGCACACGAACGCACTCGATTTGGATATCAATCATTTGTTTCACACGTTAGTCTTTTTTTGTTTGTTTGTTTTTGTTTCTTTTTCCCAGCGAAAGTTGGCTACAAAACTCAGGTAATCTTATATCAGTGCTTGATTCTGTGAAGGTTTCGTAAGATCTGGTTATGGTAATACTATCTTTATCAACCCATCAGCGTACCGGTTTATTTCAACATATTCAGTCACTGATTTATTGTTTCTAAACTTCTACGCTTGTACAGGTAGGGAAATTTATCAATTTCATATACATTCCAATAAAGATTAGAAAAGAAAATCATGTAGTCTTTTTTTCGTAAACTTCTTTGCAGACCTTAAGATCGAAAAGAAATGATCACTTTTCCAACGCACGCGCTTGGGCGTGTGTGTGTGTGTGTGTGTGTGTGTGTGTGTGTGTGTGTGTGTGTGTGTGTGTGTGTTTATAATGTTCGTAAAACAGTGTTCAATATATGTAAGTAACCATATCAATCGATGAGTCTGCGGCAGACTAATATTTTGCCCTGTTTCGTTGTGGAAACGAGACACAACAAGTTGTACTGACAAGATGTTCAGTGAGGTTGTCTTATTTCAGGTGGACACACACACACACACACACACACACACACACACACACACACACACACACAGACACACACACACACACACACACACACACACACACACAGAGAGAGAGAGAGAGAGGAGAGCTGGGAGGACCACCACAACAGAAAGACATCACCTTTCACCCTAGCCGTGCACTCTTCACACATCGCTCACTCAGACTGTCCAGTGGCGGCACCCTGTGATTAGGTAGAATTACATCCACACGTACACATTCCCCGCCCTCTGACCCCAGTCCTTTGACCTCCACCACCACCACCACCATGACGTCGTCAAAGTCATCGTCCAGGGACTACCTCCACGATCCCAACATCAGCCTAGGGGAGAAGCTCCGACGCCGCTACAAGGAGAAGTCGTCCCGGATGGGCCCCAACACGGACCCCGTCTCCCTGAACCGCTGGGGGCCCTGGGTGCTGCTCTTCCTGCTGTGCGGGGCGGGGGGCTGGGGAACGGTGGTGGCCATGCCTGTTCTGTACGCCGGGGGGTGGGAGGGGTGGCTGGGGGTGGGCAGGGTGTGGGTGGGGGTGATGGTGGTGGAGGCGGCGCTCAACTGGTGTCTGTGCCGCTGGGTCAGCTCTGGGTACAGGCCCCACGTGCACGGCGCGCGGCCCGCCCACTTCCACCAGCCTGGGAACGAGGCGTCTGACTCCTCCGACCTGGCCCACGCTGGGCGCGGGACTGAAGACAGCCAGTCTCTTTCGTGCCCAGAGAAGCGTGGTCCTGAGAACAGCGGCGTCTGTGACAACTCCAACAGCGGGACTCACACTTCTTCAAGGAAGGAAGGCGGTGTAGGTGACGGGGGTGTTCCCAGTCGATCCCCAGCCAAAGCACGTGCCCACGACGGCTATTCCTACACCATGTGGGTGGCGGTGGCGCTGCCTACAGCGAATGGTCACGTGGAGCGCAGGCCGTTTTCCTATTGGTCGTGGGTGAAGTGTCTGATGTGTCACAGAGAGCGTCCCCCCCGCTGCCATCACTGCACGCTGTGTGGAGTGTGCGTGCTGAAGAGGGACCATCACTGCTACCTCACCGGAGCTTGTGTCGGCGTCAACAACCACCGCTTCTTCCTGGTCTTCCTCTTCTGGGGGGTCCTGCTCACGGCGTTCGGCACGGCCCATATGCTGCCCTATACCTTCCTGCACGTCGTGCCTCACTACAACGTCTCTGTCCTGGACTTCATCCCACCTGTGGCCCTGCTGCGGGGCCTTCTGGGCTACGTTCACCTGGTGATCCCCGTGCTGTCGCTCCTCTTCTGGCTGCTGCTCTTCTTCCTGGTCTTCGCCAGCGGCATGCTGGTGCACTTCGCCTTCCAGCTGGGGACAGGCAGGACCAGCTTTGAGCGGGACCACGGCATCAAGGTCACCGACACGCGCCCGCTGTCCGGCAAGTTGCGGTCAGTGTTCGGGGACCACTGGTGGCTCAACTTTGTGCTGCCCACCTACCCGTGGTTCAAACCTGAGGAGGACGCCGTGCTGTGGCCTGACATCAAGCCGTGTTAACGCCGTGCTGTGGCCTGACATCAAGCCGTGTTAACGCCGTGCTGTGGCCTGACATCAAGCCGTGTTAACGCCGTGCTGTGGCCCGACATCAAGCCGTGTTAACGGTGTGCTGTGGCCTGACATCAAGCCGTGTTAACGGTGTGCTGTGGCCTGACATCAAGCCGTGTTAACGGTGTGCTGTGGCCTGACATCAAGCCGTGTTAACGGTGTGCTGTGGCCTGACATCAAGCCGTGTTAACGGTGTGCTGTGGCCTGACATCAAGCCGTGTTAACGGTGTGCTGTGGCCCGGCATCAAGCCGTGTTAACGGTGTGCTGTGGCCTGACATCAAGCCGTGTTAACGGTGTGCTGTGGCCCGACATCAAGCCGTGTTAACGGTGTGCTGTGGCCCGACATCAAGCCGTGTTAACGGTGTGCTGTGGCCTGACATCAAGCCGTGTTAACGGTGTGCTGTGGCCTGACATCAAGCCGTGTTAACGGTGTGCTGTGGCCTGACATCAAGCCGTGTTAACGGTGTGCTGTGGCCCGACATCAAGCCGTGTTAACGGTGTGCTGTGGCCTGACATCAAGCTGTGTTAACGGTGTGCTGTGGGAGGCTTTTTTAAATATATTTTTTAATATTTTTTTTTATGGATGGGTTGGTTTGGGTTTTGTTGATGGTGGTGTTTTTTTCTGTGTGGCGCATTGACGTTTATGCATTAATGTTAACAGTATTGTTATTAAACTCAGCACTTAACAGAACACAAGAGAGACACAGAGAGATGGACAGAGAGATACACTGTAAACTGATGGATCTTCTTATTTTCCCACGCCCCCTCCCCCGCCCCCCACTCCCCGTGCTCCCCTCCTCCTCCCCACCATGTTACACATTGATGTGCTGTCTTGTTCTGGCCACGAGCTGTCTTGTTCTGGCCACGAGCTGTCTTCTGACCATGTGCTGTCTTGTTCTGGCCGTGTGCTGTCTTCTGACCATGTGCTGTCTTGTTCTGGCCACGAGCTGTCTTCTGGCCACGTTCTGTCTTGTTCTGGCCACGTGCTGTCTTGTTCTGGCCACGAGCTGTCTTCTGGCCATGTGCTGTCTTGGTCTGGCCATGTGCTGTCTTGTTCTGGCCACGAGCTGTCTTCTGGCCACGAGCTGTCTTGTTCTGGCCACGTGCTGTCTTGGTCTGGCCATGTGCTGTCTTGTTCTGGCCACGTGCTGTCTTGTTCTGGCCACGTGCTGTCTTCTGGCCACGTGCTGTCTTGGTCTGGCCATGTGATGTCTTGTTCTGGCCACGAGCTGTCTCGTTGTGGCCACGTGCTGTCTTGTTGTGGCCATGTGCTGTCTTGTCCTGGCCACGAGCTGTCTTTTTCTGGCCACAAGCTGTCTTATTTTGGCCATGTGCTGTCTTGTTCTGGCCACAAGCTGTCTTGTTCTGGCCATGTGCTGTCTTGTTCTGGCCATGTGCTGTCTTGTTGTGGCCATGTGCTGTCTTGTCCTGGCCATGTGCTGTCTTGTTCTGGCCATGTGCTGTCTTCTGACCATGTGCTGTCTTGTTCTGGCCACGAGCTGGCCATGTGCTGTCTTGTTCTGGCCATGTGCTGTCTTGTTGTGGCCATGTGCTGTCTTGTCCTGGCCATGTGCTGTCTTGTTCTGGCCATGTGCTGTCTTCTGACCATGTGCTGTCTTGTTCTGGCCACGAGCTGTCTTGTTCTGGCCATGAGCTGTCTTGTTATGGCCATGTGCTTTCTTGTTCTGGCCGTGTGCTGTCTTGTTCTGGCCACGAGCTGTCTTGTTCTGGCCATGAGCTGTCTTGCTGTGGCCATGTGCTGTCTTGTTCTGGCCACGCGCTGTCTTGTTCTGGCCGTGTTACCAGTGCTACGTGGAGTGACTGTGTCATTCCGCCACAGTTCGCTAAGTCTGACTCTGTGCTGAGCTCCACAAAAGTATGTGCACGAACTGGAAAGTAAGCCTGGCTTTTTTTCTTTTTTTTTTCTTTTTTTTTTAAACGTGTGTTGTACTTGATTATAATCTAAAGAAATGACAAATAAGACCATAGTCTTCGCACCCACTTTTCCGTCCATCCTTGTACTGTTAAACAGATGTATTAAAACCTTTCAAAATAAAAAAAAAAGAGAAATATCCATGCGTGTGTGCTTTTGTCTTTGAATGCACATATGTGCCAATGTGCACGCAGCATAATGTACAGAACAATATGAACTTAACTGCATACATCGACAGTTGTGTGAATGTGTGTATCACTACCAGCATTGTTTTGTGTGTGTGTGTGTGTGTGTGTGTGTGTGTGTGTGTGTGTGCTCGTCTGCATGATGTTATGGTTCCGTTTTCATTTGCTGGTCTGTTATGCATTGTCCTGCCAGATGCGTTATGCATTGTCCTGCCAGATGTGTTATGCATTGTCCTGTCAGATGTGTTATGCATTGTCCTGCCAGATGTGTTATGCATTGTCCTGTCAGATGTGTTATGCATTGTCCTGCCAGATGTGTTATGCATTGTCCTGTCAGATGTGTTATGCATTGTCCTGTCAGATGTGTTATGCATTGTCCTGCCAGATGTGTTATGCATTGTCCTGCCAGATGTGTTATGCATTGTCCTGCCAGATGTGTTATGCATTGTCCTGTCAGATGTGTTATGCATTGTCCTGCCAGATGTGTTATGCATTGTCCTGTCAGATGTGTTATGCATTGTCCTGCCAGATGTGTTATGCATTGTCCTGTCAGATGCGTTATGCATTGTCCTGCCAGATGTGTTATGCATTGTGCGTTATGCATTGTCCTGCCAGATGTGTTATGCATTGTCCTGTCAGTTGCGTTATGCATTGTCCTGCCAGATGTGTTATGCATTGTCCTGTCAGATGTGTTATGCATTGTCCTGCCAGATGTGTTATGCATTGTCCTGCCAGGTGTGTTGCGCATTGTCCTGTCAGATGATGTGCGTGCCTGTAAACTGATCTGAACATCGACTGATTATCAAAACCAATGGCAACAGTTGCTTGGAATCCAACTTATTTCCGTGTGAACCTGACAAGCATGCGGGTGCGATCCACACAGTCACAAACCGCCAGCTGACGTGGACATGTGTGATTTGAGTACACTACAATCCACCCGCCATCTACCCTGTTCCCCCAGCTCACCATACATACAGCCCCTCCTCTCCTGCCTTTCTTACCTTTCATTTGTAAACGGTAGCATTCAGATGTGGAAATGAATACTTTGACAGAATGTCTGCAGATCAGCAGTATGTGTGACGGGACATTAAACAAATCTCTTCATCGCACTATATAGTTATAACTGATTAGCATTTCTCGCCCGCAATCATCTGTTCCACTTGCACTATGCTGAGTTTGATAACATTGCATCACGTGATTTGTTCAGCGGATCGAATCAGAAAAGGCGTATTTCCTGGATGCGTCGGTTATTCGCAAAACGCAAACAGGACTCCTGCATTCATATACATATTCATTACATGTCTGTCTGAGTGTGTATGTGTGCCTGCCTGAAATCTGATTGAATGACACAGGAAACGAATGATGAGCGCCCAGCAATGGCAGCCGTCAGTCGGATCAACCCAGGTAGACAGCCTGTTGTGCAAATGACCCCGTGTTCGTAAAGCGTTTAGAGCCTGGCCTCCGACCGAGGATAGGCGCTGTATAAGTATCTATATCACAAGTTCATTCATTCGATAGGAAAAACAAATAAAACTGAACGCAGGAAAAAATACACACAAAAAAATTGGTGGCGCTCTCAGTGTAGCGGCGCGCTCGAGTCTCCCTGGGGAGAGCAGCCCGAATTTCACACAGAGAAATCTGTTGTGATAAAAAACGATAATACAAATACATTCGCACACAAACAAGATACGTGTCCTCACTTCCTCCATTCACAGACACGGGAAACCTGTCAGTCCCATCGATCAGTTCTGGAGCTGTGCAGTTGGATCCAGCCTAATAGCCTGGAATAATCAACAGCCTATAATAGTAGTAATAATAATAATTTATAGTAATGATAATAATACTATGATAAGTCTTTGAACACAGTCATAACTCTATAAAGGCTTACTTTTTTTTTTTCTTTTTTCTTTTTTTTCTTTTTTTTTTGACTTTAATGTGGTCGGGGAAGGGGTGTGGGGGGAGGGCATGCAGTAAAAAAGGCATTCTGAATGCGAACAAGTTTTTTTTAATAATAATAATAATATTTATATAGCGCTGAATCTTGTGCAGTGACAAATCAAAGCGCTTTCACACCAGTCATTCATACGCATGCATAACTCTAAAACTGGAGAAACTGAAGATAAGGAGGAGGCAGGGAAGGGAGGCTATCTTGGGAAGAGGTGGGTTTTAAGGCCAGACTTGAAAGAGAGCTGAGTGTGGAGACCTGACGAAGCGAAAGAGGAAGTTCATTCCAATTGCAAGGTCCTGAGACAGAGAAAGAACGGCGGCCAACATACACACATCGACACGACCACCCATACCCACATCTACATCACCCCTCCAACACACACACACACACACACACACACACCGATCTGTCTCATGAAGCATGCTACCATCGATGGAATCCTGTTTACCATCCCGACTTTTTGCTTTCACTTTATCGACCGGTCTTAACGAATGAAACTAGGTAGCTATCTGTGGGCTCTTGCGCTGAGAGAGACGGTCGTTTTCATTCATTTTGCATAACAAACCTGCAGTTCCATCAGTGGTGGCCGACTTTGTGGTCGAGTGATACGGTTTGCATTGTGTGTAAAGAGTGACTGCCCCTCTTATCTCGTGCTTCCGTCATCCAAGCTGACTTCAGCCTGTGTTGTGGGCAACTGATCAAACCCACCATCAAAGAAATTATCTAAAAATAGTCAACACTCTATTTTTAGATTAGTGGGTCTAACCTTATATCAAGAGTTCCCTCCCCATCTGATTTTTGTGTTAAAAAAAAGAATGATTATATTAACGAATAAATAGATAAATAAAAAGGTTGAGGTTAACTCTCTCCGTACGAACAACAGAAGAAGCGACGATGAAGCTGGTGTTAATTCCTGTGCGGGCTATTGGTTATAATGATACAAGCGGAAGGTTCTCACATTGAAAAGGTGGGTGGAGACAAAGAATACCGCTTTTCTAACGACGAAAGCTAAAAGCTGGGCCATGCGGACCCTGGCACTGTACATCAGGTGGCGTCTCTGTTGGGGAAAGAAATGAGAAAACTGGCCGTCCCGAGTGAGTTAAAGCCTTGATTCCTGATCACCTGTCAACAATGGATACAAAGGTCAACGCCTTAGCGACGCTGCCACTGCGCCTTCCGGACTCTGGTTTAGCTGCATGCAGATCGTCAGAATCAGAGTTGTGATGACCTGACCGTAGACTCCGTACATATGAGGGGGTCAAAGGAATCAAACAGACAGGGACATCACCTGGAGTTAAGGCCCTGTATCAACAAGGGAAACTATATTCATGTATATTTGGAGGGAGAAAAAGAAAGGGAACAACAAGCCGGAATGGGCAGCTGTGAGTGCAGTGTTTTTGTTTGTCATTTTAACACTGGTGTCACAGAGAGAGACAGAGACAGAGAGAGACAGAGACAGAGAGAGAATAAACGGACACGATTTGAATATTGAACGAGGAAGATTTTTAAAATATCCCCAAAGAAAAAAAAGTTAATATGTCTAAAGCTGCTGAAGATGGATTCCATTTCCTAAATACATGTATTTTGTTTCATAATTTGTGAAACAATCTAATTATGATTGACTAGCAGTCTTCTCAACTGTCAGATGTGATCAGCTGAAAGATACGAGACAATAACCTGAAACCGAGACAATAACCCGAAACCAAGTGGTTTTCTATTTTTACCTTTTGTTCTTTCGTTGTGTCTGTTAACCCTTTGGGGTTTCATGACAATAAATTAAGTTGCGTCGAGTCGAGTAAAAAAAAAAAAAATCAGTCTGTTTCAGTTTGAACACAAAAACTTGGGGGCCGGACAGGGACGTGAGTTTAAAAATCCCTCATTGATGCTCATTGTGTCACACACACACACACACACACACACACACACACACACACTTAATTGCCTTATTCAAAGACGATGAAGGGCAATAGCTGCGGAAAAACAATCCAAGAACAGTAAGACAAAATTAATGTACCAGTAATAATCATGTTGCTCGCAGGTCCAAAAGGTCTTGTACTGATATGAAGAAAACTCCAACAACAACACGGACCTGAACGACCTGTCCTCCACCCTTACCTCCCTTTGCAGGAGCCACGCTGTCGTCACTGCAGTGGATTCCCTCTCACTGTAATGAGTGCTGACTCCCTTTGCAGGAGCCACGCTGTCGTCACTGCAGTGGATTCCCTCTCACTGTAATGAGTGCTGACTCCCTTTGCAGGAGCCACGCTGTCGTCACTGCAGTGGATTCCCTCTCACTGTAATGAGTGCTGACTCCCTTTGCAGGAGCCACGCTGTCGTCACTGCAGTGGATTCCCTCTCACTGTAATGAGTGCTGACTCCCTTTGCAGGAGCCACGCTGTCGTCACTGCAGTGGATTCCCTCTCACTGCAATGAGTGCTGACTCCCTTTGCAGGAGCCACGCTGTCGTCACTGCAGTGGATTCCCTCTCACTGTAATGAGTGCTGACTCCCTTTGCAGGAGCCACGCTGTCGTCACTGCAGTGGATTCCCTCTCACTGCAATGAGTGCTGACTCCCTTTGAGGGAGCCACGCTGTCGTCACTGCAGTGGATTCCCTCTCACTGTAATGAGTGCTGACTCCCTTTGCAGGAGCCACGCTGTCGTCACTGCAGTGGATTCCCTCTCACTGTAATGAGTGCTGACTCCCTTTGCAGGAGCCACGCTGTCGTCACTGCAGTGGATTCCCTCTCACTGCAATGAGTGCTGACTCCCTTTGAGGGAGCCACGCTGTCGTCACTGCAGTGGATTCCCTCTCACTGTAATGAGTGCTGACTCCCTTTGAGGGAGCCACGCTGTCGTCACTGCAGTGGATTCCCTCTCACTGTAATGAGTGCTGACTCCCTTTGAGGGAGCCACGCTGTCGTCACTGCAGTGGATTCCCTCTCACTGTAATGAGTGCTGACTCCCTTTGCAGGAGCCACGCTGTCGTCACTGCAGTGGATTCCCTCTCACTGTAATGAGTGCTGACTCCCTCACGAAGGAAGGCACTGCACAAGGGCAGGTGGACAGGTCCATTAGCTGTTTACAAGTAAAGACCATCATCAAGGCCAAGCAACAGAAGAAACAGCATCCACACCACAAAAGGACAGACCCCAACTACCTGATGACAAGGCGGGAACAGGTGTCAGTCAGTGTTCAGACTCAGGACAGGCCACAACTGCCTAACCCACCACTTACACAAAATCCCGCACTGGTCACTCAGCACAATGCCCCTGAGGGACTGACAGCCAGACAACAGACCACCTGCTGCAGTCCTGCCTCCTCCATGAGGTGCTCAGGAAGAGGTACTGCCCCGCCCCTAACTTGACTCCAGTGACCCCGCCGGAAGCTGTACGGTTTGTGTACAAGATCTGCAGCTGGCGTACAGCTGCGTTTGTCGCGGAGACTGGGGTGTCCATCTAACGAACGAGAATAAGAAGAGTAAAAGTGAAATGGTCATCCTGTCAACAGCTGGATATTGCTCCCCCAGCTCTGTCACCGTCGGAACACGCCGATACTCTAGCACGTGCTGTTCAGAAGGCTGCAAGCTACAGTTTCCATGCCTTCACACAGTTTCACTCGGACTGAGCTAACGCCGCGTCGACAGAAAACACCGTGAAGTGAATTTATATTTCGTACATCTTTCCTTGTTGTGGGGGAAACTGTCGTGGTTTTCATTATAAGTGATTTCGTGTTGCGTGCATGGTCAGTGTGCATTCGGTCACAGTGTCTTTAATGGGCTGTATAGTTTGTTTTTTCTTCTTCTGTTTTCTTCTTCTGTTTTCTTTTTAGTTGTGTTATTCCGCCCCTTCCCTCCCTCCCCTTTCTCTCTCTCTCTCTCTCTCTGACACACACACACACACACTCTCTCTTTCTCTCTCTTTCTTTCTCCCCCCTCTCTCTCCCACTCTCTCTCTCTCACACACACACTCTCTCTCTCTCTCACACACACACTCTCTCTCTCTTTCACACACACACACACTCTCTCTCTCTCTCTCTCACACACACTCTCTCTCTCTCTCTCTCACACACACACACACACACACACACTCTCTCTCTCTCTCTCTTTCACACACACACTCTCTCTCTCTCACTCACTCACTCTCTCTCTTTCACACACACACTCTCTCTCTCTTTCACACACACACACACACTCTCTCTCTCTCTCTTTCACACACACACTCTCTCTCTCTCTCTCACTCACTCACTCTCCCTCTTTCACACACACACTCTCTCTTTGTCTTGTCTGTCCCTCCCCCTCCCGTCCCTCCTCCACCCCTCCCCCCGCACTCCCCGGGGCGCGAGAGTTGTTTCGATGTGTCTCACTTTGCTGACACCAGTGATGCCACCCAGACGTTAGTGTGGTGGATTCTCCTTGCAATGATTATTGCTTCTGACTGGCTTTAACAACAGACGGAAGCAGCAGAGTGGAGTTTAACGACCTACTGTCTTTCATCCTTAATGCCAGGTCCGTTATTCATATCTGGGGTCTGGTTTTGTGGTTTCGTAGTTTGAGGATGCGGAGTTTTGGACTGATGTCTGTCCGGTTTGGTGGGGGTGGGGGATGGGGGTGAGGGGGGGCTCCATCTGGCGTTCCAAAGGAGTGTCATGGCTGTCTGAAGAGTGGTGACGACTTGGCTGTATGTCCAGTCTTGGGCTGAGGTCCGACCAAGGCGAAAGTCCTTTAACAACAGATGGGACGGAAATGTCCCCGTTGTAGCCGGCTGGGGCTATGAACTACAAGACTTGATCATAGTCAGAGTCGTCGTCACGGTCGGACTATCAGGAAGAGGTCATACTGGCAGCGTATAGTGACGGTGACGTTCTAGATACCTCTTCTCCCCGAATATTCAGCACTATATAAATATTATTATTACTAGTATTAGTATTGTTATTATTATTATTATTATTATTATTAAAATGTCAAAACGCTGTTTATTAACAGGCTCTGCATTCAGTTGCCCGGCTGATTGTTCTAAACTTTGTCACCGGCTAACTCCATTACACAATTATTTGGTAACACTGTAAAATGCTAAGCACCTTCACCGAAGTTTGTCAAATCAGTCGTATAGTAGTATACTGAGTATCGTTATCTACATGTCCGAGGCTATACCAATCTTGCAAAATGTGACCCGGCTTTTAAACTACGCTCAACTTTCTCCGCTGTGAACCACTGATGTCAGTACTGAGAATGAGGGACTAAAGTACAGGCACTGTGTTCAAGTTGGTTCAACAAACTCTCGCCAAGTTCCCCTCCGAGTCACCAACTGAACCCTTCCACACCACGGACGTATATATAGTTTTGATCTATTTAGTCGGAGGTTTGTAATGTTCCACACACTGGGCACGCATTACGCAGGCCAACACAGAAGGAGTGAGACACGAACTGCGGAGGGACAGTGGAGCGGCGGCTCGTTTTTATGGTAAAGCGCCCGCGACTATGATGTGAAACCTGACTGACTCACTGACCACAAAAAAGCCACACCAAACTTGACAGGCTGTCCAGAGAACAAGGTCCAGTCCATACAGCGTCAGCTATGTCACCCCGCCTTCAGTGGCTGACGAATCAAATCATTTATGATAGAAAGTGCAAGAAGAAAGAGAAAACAACACCAGAAATCATCATCATCATAGCGCTTCAATAACACGCCTGTTAGTTAGACACAAAGAACACACACACACACACACACACACACTGTGCGGCGCGCGCGCAAACACACACGCGCGGCGCGCGCGCACATACACGCACACAGAGAGAATGAGAAAGAGTCGAAAACGGTCTATTCATTCAGGGTTTATTTCACACACGCACACGCACACGCGCACGTTGTGGCAGGCATTCGCAACCCAAAGACCCAAAGTCCATCGCTCGATCAGTGCATCCACTTCCCAAACTTGAACATCCCTGTCAGTAAGAATGAACGAATAATTGCCACCAGTGTTCGTTGGATGTGTGGGCCGGAAGCAATGCGCTGTCGTGACAGCAGCTCCCCTAATTACACAATTTCTTTCTTTTTTTATTCCATTTTATTCATTTTATTGTCAGTTGAGGTTGGATCGAGTTAACTGACTCGATCAACGACCTCATTAACAGTCAAAGATAATCAACTTCAGCAGCACAGCAGACTGAGAGACAAAGTGTACAGTGATTCTCAACAGCTGCAGCAGTGAGGAGTAACAATAATAATTATTCTAGGTGTTGTCACTTAAGTGGGATATCCTGCCCTGTCCTGCCCTGTTTTATCGAGCGCGACTTGACCCACAAACAGGTCGTGGAACGGACCTCAGCACAGGGGTCACAGGTTGCAGGAGGAGAGAAGCATGCGCAATCCACACATCCGCTTTCCGTGTAGCAGCTGACGCACTCGCTGCGAGACGGAAGGCAACCTGCATGTTGATGACACATAGAAGCTGTGTGAAAACTCAGTGTTAGCAACACGTTCGGATTTACAACTCCACTGTTTCACTGAGTTGTCTTTGTTCAAACGAGACCAATGACGGAATTCCGACTGAAAAACTTCGGACAGGCTATGGGATTGGAGTCCACGATGAAAATCTTGAGCGAAAGTCAGCTCAAGAGACTGGCTGAGCATAAGTACAGTGCCGGAGGAACATCGCTCTTGGAGCCGTTACTGCAGCCGTTTTGGCGATGGCTGGTGGAGCAGATGCCGATGTGGGTTGCGCCCAACTTGCTGACAATCGGAGGACTGATTCTCAACATTGTGACTACGTTCCTGATGATTTACTACAGTCCAGATGCCAAGTCCGATGTAAGTGGGTGTGTATGTGTGAAGAGGGTGGGAGGAGGGGTAGAGAAGGGGTGCCTGTGTTATAGGTGGTTGAACAGGATCGGGTCCAACAGCTGTTGTCTGTCACATTGATGTACTAATGTTTGCCATTTGTTTTGTTGTAATTCATAATATGAAGATACCTTTTCTCCTCAGGCTATGTATGTTGATGCATAGATCCTGCTGACAAGTGTCGGCATGAGATGAACATGTTTGTTTTTTGGGTTTCTTTTTTTTTGTTAACTTTATGTGAAGATGCTATGTACAGTTTCCCACAGATTCTCCCATTCATCATTGTCACTCTTTATGATGTCTTGACAACTAAGAAAATAGATCTATATGTACAGGGATGACACAAACTGACAAAGTTCTTTTTAACTTGTTTGTTAAAAGTGTAGCAACATGAAACATACATGCACACACAAGAGATGATCTATAGCTCTATAGAGAGGGTGCAAAGATGAGCAACTAAATTATTAAAAGGATGCAAATTTATGAGCTACCAACAGAGACTTGGATACCTAAATCTGCATTCACCAAGGTTAAGAGGAGACTTAATTGAAACATACAAAATATTAAATTGCTTTATTGATGTTAATGTAAATAATATTCTTAGAATGTCAGCTTACTACAGTGCAAGAAACTCAGTTATCAAAGTTTATAACTCCTTTGAGCACGGTAATACCAAGTAACCAACCTAAAGAAAATACATTAGCTGACAGAATGCACAAGTATGGAATCCACTACCAGTTGAAACAGAACTTGCACAGAATATTGGTGTGTTTAAAAATCTCCTTGATTTTTTTAATTTGATGAATGAATAACAGTGAATGAATGAGGCAGCACAGCAGTGTATATGTGCATATCCCACAAATAAAGAAAAAGAGAATACTGAAGGAGACATAGAAAAAGGCTGTGATGCCTAGGCAGACAATCTGTTGGTCCCTACATTACTACTACCTATTCCATGATATACCCATACCCACTCTTTTCTAATTGTAGTCACATGGGCCAAAGTGTCTCTTTAGCTTCACTTTTGATATGTGTATACTTTGTAAGAAGGGCATATTATGACAGGGGTGGGGAGCAGTATGCAGTTTCGAAGGGGTTTGGACTTGTGTAAGCACTTTGATTTGTCTCTGTATAATATTCAGTGCGGAATGAGCACTTTATGATAATAATTATTATTAATACTATTATTCTGCGTGTGGCAGATTCCTGCATGGACGTTGGTGGTGGCAGCCCTGGGACTGTTCATCTACCAGTCTCTGGACGCCATTGATGGGAAGCAGGCCAGGAGAACCAAGTCCAGCTCTCCATTGGGGGAACTGTTTGACCATGGCTGTGACTCCGTGTCCATGGGTCAGTTGTTCTCTCTGTATAAAAGAGAGGAGAGAGAGCATAGTTTAGGGTAGATAGTGATTTTTTTAACTGAAAAATAAGTCTTGATAAATATTTGAAGTGAAATAATCCAGAACAGCACCTGTGATTACAGATGATAATATTCGTATGATATTTGCTTTCGCCAGTGTTAAAAAGAAAAAAAACAACAGCTAGAGATTGGGAGTTTGAGAATTAAGTTTTTTTGGGGGGTTGGGGAGGGTGTCTTTGGGATGCTTGGACTCGTTGGTTCCAATTTCCATGCGTCTATATTTTGAATACATGCCAACAATAGACTATTTATGTTCTCAGTTTGCATTTGGTTTCAGCATCTCGAAACTCTTTTCATGTTTTGGGGGGTTTTTTTGGTGGGTTTTTTTTTGTTGTTGTTGTTGTTGTTTTTTTTATGTAAATTGTAATGTGTAAGCCAGTTAACCTCTTCAGTGCTAAGCATTATTTTGACATATTCTTCCTATTTGCCAGACAGTTTTTGGTTGCGGAGGGTGGTGATTAACAAAAAAGTCTGAACTACTGCAAGAAAGTATACAAACCCATACGTTCCAAAAGGAAAATGAACAGACTATCAAATAATGATTGTTCATTTTAACATAAAGATTGTATATATACATGTCCAGATGATTGCTGTTTGATGAATGCAAGCATGCTTTTCTATAACTATGCTGTATACCTAATTCACAACTCACACAAAACTGTTCACCCCCTTCATCACTCTCTCTCTTTCCATCCCTGTTCTGAATGAGTGGATGGTTTGTATTGGAAGTCAACTCTAGGTCAGCCACAGAACTATACCCAACCTCCTGCTCTTCTTTCTGTCCTTTGCTGGCTACATCAAGCTCTTCAACTACCCCACCCTCTGTCCTCTCTACAAACCATCATTCAACAAGATTTTGCCACACCTTGCATTTAATTCATTGACATCAGTGACATGTAAAGTTTCTGCAACATCTTGGATGGCAAAATCTCAATTTGCACACTGCTGGTTCAAGCAACTAGGGTAAAGCTGTGGGTTGCCATCTGCCATTTCAAAAGCATCATGAGGAGTGTATTGACAATAACATCCAGAAATTGCCATACAGAGCATGATTGGCTATTGCTCGTTGTGGATAATTAAAGTAGACATATCAAGCTTTCTGACTGGTGGAAATTGGGACACATCAACTTTAAGATGTACTGAAAAATTTCTTGATGATGCTGATGTATATATATAATATATATATATGTTTATGTATATGTCAGGGGCAAATAGCAATGCATTTTTCATGATTTATACATCATGGAGCGCTGAAGATGAAACACGATTTAGCAAATGTTGGAGCATTGTAGATTGTGTGTTTAGGTGTTTGGTTTGGGTTTTGTTGTGCAGTGTTTGGTTTTTGTTGTTTCAGTATTTGGTGTGGGTTTTGTTGTGCAGTGTTTGGTGTGGGTTTTGTTGTACAGTGTTTGGTTTTTGTTGTTTCAGTGTTTGGTGCGGGTTTTGTTGTGCAGTGTTTGTTGTACTAGTTTTGGTGTGGGTTTTGCTGTGCAGTGTTTGTGACACTCGGGGCGTCGATGGTGCTGAACCTGGGCCATGAACCCAACTGGCTGCTGTTCATCAACCTGACGGGACATTTTCTCTTCTACTGCGCTCACTGGCAGACCTACGTTTCAGGAACCCTCAAGTTTGGCTTGTGAGTATCAGTCTAACAGAGAGGTTGGTGTTGTGGCAGGGAAGCATTGGAGAAAATTGAGTCAATTGAAATGTTTGGAATATGGCCCTCCACACAAAATAAAGAATCAGAATTCCTAACTTCACTGTTAAAAGCAAACAATCAGGGAATGTCAACAGTGAAATCTGGATTGTAGTGGATTTCAGTTTAGTAGCCATATTTCGGTGTAATATTACAGAGGAATATTCACTAATACAGTTTCTTATGACAGAGTGTGTATTGTTCAAAGAAAATATTTTACAGATTATGGACTCTGTGTGTGTTTTGTGTATGTGTACAAGTGTATACATGTTTGTGTGTGTGTGTGTGTATGCACATGTGTGTGTATGTTTGTACATATGTATGTATGCATGCATATGTGCGTGTGTGCAGGCACATGGTAGATGTTTACCCAGGGGGAAATGATAGTTTTGCTTGTGTCAAACATCTGCCACAGCTCAAATGTACCACTGCAGCCATGATGTGTGACATGTGACACAGCCAAGTTGTGAAATGGTCATGAAGTGTTTTGTACACAGAAAGGTTGTTTGACTTGTGTGATTGACATGTTAGACACATGGGGAGAGGGTGGGGGGAGAAAGGCAGAGAGAGGGAGAGATTGGCTGGTTAGTCAGAGAGAAAATCACCACCAGAACTTTATTCTTTTAGGCCATAGGCAAGATTAACATGAAAGAAAATACATGAAAACATCACTTTACAAACAAAATTATTGTACTGTAAATGGTAACATAATTGCATTACCTTGAATGCTTAAAATGGGTTTAGAGCAAGCTTCTTTACAAGCATCAGACAGAGACAGAAACAAGTTGCAGGTGAAATGTGCTGTACAGGGTGTTGATGGTATGATAGAGGGTGACGTGATATTTTCAGGATTGACGTGACGGAGGGTCAGCTTTCAGTGATGGCTGCCTACCTGGTGACAGCGCTGTTTGGCTCTGGCTTCTGGCAGCTGAGGGTGGGTTTCTTTCTGTTGCCTTTCTTTCCAGTCTTCTGCAGGAGAACGTTTTGTTTGGGGACTGTTTGCAGTGTGAAAGGGGTGTATAATGGGAAAGGAGTAGGCCTCAGTGATAACACTTGATGGTGAGAAGAGTTTAATTTATGTGAATGTATTAATGTCAGGTTGTTCTGGAACCACAAGAGGTCCCTATATACTTACTGTATTTGTGTGTTTGTCAGATATGAATATAGAAGAATATACTACACTTAACAAGAGTTTATTCACTTAAGATTGGTTCAGAATATGACAATGGATGGTGATGCAGTAGCAGAAATGAAGACCAGAATGTTGAAGGCCAGGCAGGCTGTTGTGTCATCAGAATCATCTGGAAGACTGACATCAACAACACCAAAACTGAGAACCAACTGTCCAGGAGCAATGAATGTTCTCAGCCCACTCTTGTGTAGATTAGGGTGATTGAAGTCAACAAGGGCACAAGGCATGAATTTGAAACATCCCACCACTGTTGCCTGCACAGAATTCAGAATTTTGTTCTGGCCAAACACCAGTGAAATAAGTTCAGAAGAGAAGCTGGACATGAGATCAAGTGAAGTAGGATGGTTCTGGGTAGGGCACATCCTCACATTGCCACCAGATGCACTTCAAGAGAAGCCCTTCACTGGACACCAGATGGACATGGTGCAGGAAGACCAGCATTACCTGGGGAGGCTGGATAAAACCGTACAAGATGGGCAGCAGTGGACATCTCTTTTGGCAGCCTCATGTGCCACAGCACTCCAGAATTCACATGATATTCTTCAGCTGAATAGGAATGGACATCAAATGTACTTCAGATGTGCAACAGCATTGTCTGAAATGGAATAGCAGAGAAGCTACAGAGGTGAAGAAAAAAAAGGTGGGGGGGTCTGTTTGTGTGTATGTTTTTTGTTGTTGTTTTTGGGGGGAGCCTTTTCACCAACTCACAGCCAAATATTACAAGTAAATTATTTCACCGTAGCCAGTTAATATCATCTGCATTGTGTCAGAATTGTCATTCTCAGAGGGCTGTTATGTTTGCAGATGAAATGTCAGTTAATAATCTGCCTGGAAGAAATGCTTCATCATAGAGATACTTTCAACTGCACTGGAAACCAAGCGAAACCTTGTGTGGCATGCTTTGCTTTGCGGTTTTCATACCTGTTGCTAATCATGACCAGTGTCATCACTTTTGATAATGCCTGGAGCACCCAACAACAGCTAACTCCAGTGAGGGTATTGGAAAACCTGTGCTACCATGTTTCAGCATACTGGGTCTAAGGTTTGTGTAGGGTAGAAATGAGAAAGCAGTTTAGTTGACACAAAATAGTTTGCAGTGGTTACATTTCTACCTTTAGGACAGTGTTTTATATGATAATCAGCTACATTTTTTATGGGATAATCAAACATATTGCATGTACGTGTTTCCATGAACTCACAGGGTTGCACACTTGCGCACACACACAGAGACGAAGCATCCAGACTGACAAAGGTGGTTATAGAACAGATTTCAGAGAGAACACTGCTGTGTCCACAGTTTCCACTGTTGGGTCTTCAGCTGAAGTGGTTCCCAGTGGCGTTCACTGTGTTTGGCTTCATCCTGCAGTTCAAGTCACATTTCACCGTCATCTTCATGGAAGGGGGAATCGGCAAGAATAAATCCACCGTTGCTGTGAGTATACACGTACTTGCTGGTTCTTCTCTTCCTGCTGTTAGCGTCCCCCTCAAGGATGCCAGGGGCTTTTTGATTTATGAATGAGTAGTATCCCCACTTTCTGGATATTCTGTGTGGAGAGATACTCTTTTTCTGTTGCTGTCTTTGTTTCTGGCTTTTTCTTTTCTGTCATCTCTGCCAATCTGGGTCGATGCCTTGCTGGTGCATCACCTGTGTATTGAAAAAGATTTATAAAGTCTTGAATATTTCTTTTTTCTTTTTCTGGACTTTATAATTGGGCATTTTTAACTGGTATCTTTTTTGTGCCAAGAATGTGTGAGTTGTCTGTTGGCATTTCTTTGGTTTTGTATGTCTTTTTTAAAATATGATTTTGTATATTGTGGACAATTAAGTTTGTTTGTTTTCAAACAAGTGTCTAGTTTCAGTTTCTGTTTCATTTTCAAGATGGTGTGAAGGTGTGTGGACTGATCCATACACATTACACCACATCTGTTGGAGAAAAAGGAGGCCGATGCCTGATGTTCACATAAACCCAGTGTGCTGATCAGACCTTGAGAGCCTACCCTGGTTCTCAAGGAAGTGACTGGGGGACAGTGAAGGTGATCCACAGTAAGGCTGTAGGAATCATCAGCACAGGCAAACTGTCACACTGGTGTTGACTTGTTTTTTCTTCCCCCCACCCAGGGTACCAGTACAGTCTTTCCATTGTTTCCAACGGCGGTGGTGATAGGGGGAGCGGTGATGGTGATCTTCAAGTCATCCTCCCAGGTGTTTGAAAACCATCCCTGTCTCTACCTGGTCACCTACGGTATTCTGCTGGCCAAGGTCACCAATCGACTTGTGGTATGTGTGTCACATGGTGGTGATGCTGCTGGTGGTGATTGTGTGTGTGTGTGTGTGTGTTTGTGTGTGTGTGTATGTGTGTGTGTGTGTTTGTGTGTGTGTGTATGTGTGTGTGTGTGTTTGTGTGTGTGTGTTTGTGTGTGTGTGTTTGTGTGTGTATGTGTGTGTGTGTGTGAGGAAAGGAGGAGAGAAGATTTGCCTTTAGCTAAAAGAAAAAGCGCTTTCTTTAACTGAATACATGTACACATGATCTGCTTCCTCATATGCAAGACCCCTCTCTCTCTCTCTCTCTCTCTCTCTCTCTCTCTCTCTCTCTCTCTCTCCCCCTTGCATCCTCTATCTGTCTCTATCTTACACTCACTGCCTCACTCATAAGTGTACATATGCTTGGGTATTTATGCATGGATGTGTAAGTATATACACACATTTACTCATGCATGTTGCCACACACACACACACACACACACACACACACACACACACACACACACACACACACACACACACACACACAGAGAGAGAGAGAGAGAGAGAGGCTCATACAGGTGTTGACAAGTCCATCATGTGTTATTGGATATTTCCAGGTGGCCCACATGACGAAGAGTGAGATGGACCTATGGGACACTGGGATGTTAGGTCCTCTCCTCATGGTGGTCAACCAGTATTTCAACTGTGTAGTCAACGAGTACCTGGTGCTTTGGCTGGCACTGGTAGGGCCTTCAGCAGCTCCGTCTTTCTCTGTCAATCAGTTTCACTCCCTCTCTGCATCTCACCCTTTGTAACCCCATCATTCCACCTTCTCTTGATCTTATTCAGTCGCTCTTGTGTTGAGGGTGGAGATTTGTCTGATCTGCCAGGTCAACATATGTGCACACCTACTAGTGCCTGAACCCCATTTTTGCATATGCACACAGTGAACATCAAACACACATGTTAAAGATCCTGTGATCCATGTCAAGTGTTTGGTGATTTATGGAAACATAAAGGTACCCAGCATACAATCCCCAGAAAACCAGAGTATGGCTGCCTGAATGGTGGGTTATAAAGCCATTCATAGATATGAGTGAAGGTGGAGTTGTAGCACATGAACTGTATAGAAACAGTTGTGTTAAGGAAGACATGAAAAGAAACTGACAAGTGCTGGCATGTTTTACTGTGTTTTTCTTTCTGCATGTCTGTCCGTCTCTCTCCCCACCTTTCTCATTTTGTAGTTTTTGTTGTGTGTGGAAACAGTTCTGTTGAAGGAAGCAGAGAGATTAAGAATTTGAATGTTGGACAGCAAGGGCGACTCCAGCATTGCTCACCACAAGAAAATCGCAGCATGACTTGATCTGCCGAAGCCTGGTTTTTTTTATTACTATTTTTCAGTCAGTGTTTTCATAAGCAATTTGTTTTCTGATTTGAGTGAATATGTGCCTGTACATGAGCACATGTGTGTTCAGATTTACTTAATCATGGTAGCTGAGTGCTTCATTTATTTTGTTGTTTTTCAGGACAGTTTTATGACGAATTCAGTTCCTGAAGGAGATCAGTAATTTAAACTTGATTTAAGGTTCATGTAGACTGAAGAAGATGTGTTTGATTCTGTCTTTTTGATGTTATTTTAACTGTCCTTTTGATATTGTTTTGGTTTGTCAGTGACTAGTTTTAAAAGCTGACAGGTTTTCTGCCTAGAAACGGCGTCTCTGCAATCAGTAGGGCCTTAGCAACATGATTTTTTGTTTGTTTTTCTTTTGCTGAGATTTGCCTTTTCTTTTCTGTCCTACAGTTTTACATCACCTTTGACATGTGGCGCTATTCATTCAGCGTGTGCCAGGAGATCTGCAGCTATCAGGGCATCTACTGCTTCAGCATCACATCGAAACCGCCCCCCCGCCGCAAGGCAGCGCCTACCTCAGAGGGCACACCCCCCCTGTCCTCCAGCTCCAGCAGCAACTGACGGTCCCCTCCTCCTTCACTGACCAAAGCTTGCAGCAGACTCACATAAAAAGGGGGAGAAAGAGAACACATGACCACATGTTTTAAAGTGTGCGCTCATATTTATTTTCTTTTTCATTTTTTTTCCTTCCGTTTGTATACTTATCAGGGAAACAGAAAACTTGAGTGTTTCTAGCATACATACCATGATCATTGTTGCATGTTGGCTGTGGGGCTTTTTATTATTTCATTCTAATCATTTAGATTGAAGCAAATTAGTTTTTGATGAGGTTGCATAATAGCTGTGTGCATAGAATAGCTGTTACTGTAGTGTAGGTTTGTTTAGTATTGTGGAACTAGTCTGGGGAAGAACAAATGGTGTGAACTTCTGTTACTTGTTACAGAATATTAAAGGTATTTCAAGCATTGTTAGAGGCCAGAAGGGGGCGTGGGAAATCTACTGCAGTGAGTTTATGTACAGAATTAATGGGTCAGTAGTTATTAGTTCAGTATCCCTGTAATATAGATCTAAACAGTTAACACACACACACACACAGATGCTCACATGCTCACAACACACTTTTGACCATCATGAATAGTGAGCCAAACATCACCTATTTCAAAAATGACTACAAACGGAGACACTGCCAATGACATTTCCGCTGGTTGAATGTGGCTGTTGTCAGTCATGCTCAGAGAAAAAGACTGTGTGGCCACATTCATAACTTCCACAGCCATCCACGTTATAGCATGGTGACCTGTTACTGTGTAACATGGTCAGTGTATGACTTTTGCTGCTTTTACACTATGCTTGTGTGTGTGTGTGTGTTACACATTGTTGGCGACTCCATACAGGAAAGGCTATGTGAGCTGCAGCTGATGGCTACATTACCACACTGCATGTTGCAAACACAAGAATAGGCCTGCATTTTTAATGATTTTTATCCGTGAAAATTCCAGTCCACTGGTTTTTTTCTCTTTCCTAATAGGCCTGCATTTTTAATGATTTTTATCTGTGAAAATTCCAATCCACTGTTTCTTTCCCTTTCCTGAGATGGAAGATAAATGACAAAGAAAGGGATCTGCATAACAAACATGACTCTTAACTGGAAGATTGCAAGAGGGGATAATGTTCTTGAAAGATGTCAGAAATTGGTCATGATCCTAGAGATAAAGATAGATCAGGCCCTTTGAGATTACTGATAGAAATAGATCATGTTATTGAAGATTGAATGAGAACCATGTCCTTGGAGATTATTGATATATTTTGTCCTTGAAGCTTTAAAGAAATAGTGGACATCTTGAAGACTGACAGGGACAGGCAGTTGTCCTTGATACAGGGATCATGAAATAGATAATGTTCTTGAAGATTGATAGAGATAAATAATGTCAAAAGATTATTAGAGATAGGTATGTCCTTGAGGGTTGATACAGATACCATGTCCTTGAAGATTGATAGAGATAAATTATGTCCTTAAAGATTGTTAGAGATAGGTAATGTCCTTGAAGATTGAAAGAGGGATCGTGTCCTTGAAGACTGAGAGATATTTTGCCCAGATTGATAGAAATAGGTCATGCCTATGAAGGTTGATAGAAATAGGTCCTGGCGTTTAAGGTAGATAGAGATATGTTGTGTTTTTGAAGGTTGATAGAGAGATAGATTATGTCTTTGAAGGTTGATAGAGATAGGTCAAGTCTTTGAAGGTTGATAGATATATGTCATGTCTTTAAAGGTTGATAGAGATAGGTCAAGTCTTTGAAGGTTGATAGATATAGGTCATGTCTTTAAAGGTTGATAGAGACAGGTCATGTCTTTGAAGGTTGATAGATATAGGTCATGTCTTTGAAGGCTGATAGAGATAGGTCATGTCTTTGAATGTTGATACAGATAGGTCATGTCTTTGAATGTTGATAGAGATATGTCAAGTTTTTGTGGGTTGATAGAGATATGTCATGTCCTTGAAGGGTGATAGATAGGTCATGTCCTTGAAGGTTGATAGATAGGTCATGCCCTTGAAGGTTGATAGAGATACGTCATGTCCTTGAAGATTGACTGTACTTTGTGCGTGATCTCCAGTCTCGAATCAGCTTACTCGGAGACTTTTCAGAGAGATCCTCAATGACTGTGAATTTGAGTAAGGCTGTGTGCATAGTGGACCCAGCTGTGTGCAACTCAGCCGTACACCGCCCTGCTGTTGGGTCTATGAAAGCATGTACAGTAAACTCGGATGGAGCTGAAGCAGGCTGGAGCCAGCTGGCAACTCGCGTTTCTTTTGAAACACGACAACCAAATGATGCGCATGATTTAGCAAACATTGTTATTGTGGTGGTTGTAGTGGAGGAAGAAAAACGTGTACTCATCATGCCATTTTACTGTACACCCAACCTGAATGAGAGAGAGATTTGTGCAATTTGGTGAAAAAACAAATTCAACCTAAATTTTGTTAAATTTGATCTGTCTATTTATATCATAGTCAAAAATGGTTCTGCTTCCACTAGATTGTTCATTTTTTAGCAATTTGAACGAGAGAGAGATTTGTTTGTGTAATTTGTTGAAGAAATAGCAAATTGAACACACAATTTCCTCCCATTTCTCTTGCTGATTTGCCCCAGGCAGCAGAGAGAGGGTTTCAGTTTGAATGATTTTTATCGCTCTTTGTGTAAATGAATAACCTGATCCTCACGTCATCTGTATTGGAAAAAAAGGAAACTTGTGAAAAATTAGGGAAGGAGTTCAGACACTTGACCCAGACTGCAGGAAAAAACATGTCTTACACAATCAGAGAAATCATGGTTCTAACCAGACAGGTAGGGCCAGGCCTGCTATGCATGGCTTGGACCATCTCCAGTGAGCTTGAAAAGGGATTGCCCACGCAGGTGTTTTTCTGCCCGGTGGGCGAGGCACAGCCATGTTGTGTATGGTCAAGTCCAGGTCCACTGCACACAGCCTGGACCAAAGGGTTTCTCAGGAAAATGGCCAATGGCAGTGTGGAAACAACTAATTAAAGGTAGTCAATAGCTTTAAGTACCTGGGGTTGAATTTTACAACCAAACTATCTTAGGCACAAGCTGTTTCAGAACTTGCAACTAAGGCAAAAGTAAGAACCTGTACAGAAATTGAGATCTCTCTGGAAACTGGGGTCTGTTGAAAAAGATGTGTTCTTTTGTATATATGATGTACATAGTCATGTACAGCTCTGAAATATGGTGATTTCAGCAGTTTGAGGGTTTAGAAATGTTCCAGTTTTGCATGTAAAAAAGTTTTGAATGTTGGATTACAGACTCCAAATAAGATGATCTTATGAGGCCTTGTTAGAGTGTCAGTATTAACTCATACTGCTGTAAGAAGTGTCCAGTTTTGGCTCAGAATCATAAACTGCCAGACAGCAGACTTCCAGGAACAGCACACGACATGTGTTACCTGCAGGAACATGGAGAGAGAATGTGGTCAGCACAAATTAAAGATACGCTCTTTACAAATGGGTTTGGCCATTCTGACAACAGAATGTTGGTGCCCTTGACTTGTTTATCAGTGTTTTAAAAAAAAGATACATTGGGATAGTACAGACATGCATGGACAGCAGGTATCAGTTTAACAGAATGATATGACTTTTACTGTTCCTTCAAAACTGTGTTTAAAAGTGAAAACTGCGTTGCATACAAACTGCATTGAATATAAACAGAAACAATATGTTTCAGAAATTGTTTCATGCAGTTCCGACTTGAATATTTTTCAGTCCCGAGTCACAGACTACAGAAATGTTATGAGCCCGAGTCAACCCTGTCCTTTGTGTAAAACTGAAATTGAAACAGGACACATTCTCTTTTAGTGTGGAAGTTAAAGTATCATAGATGAAACGTTCAGATAAGCCAAAGCATAAATCCAAATAGTCCAGAAGCAAAGGCATGAGTTACGATAGCACATAATGAAGTGACCATATTGCAGGTTTCTCATTTTCTTTATGAAGCACAATCAGCTCACTTCATTCAGCTGAGTATTAGGAGGAAAACTGCGCAATGAGCATTAATGCATGACATTTGTATTTTCTGTGAACATGCATTTGTGTGTGGGTGTGTGCTCAAGCATGTGTCAGTATGTATCCAAATGTATGTGTAAGAATGTGTGTACCAGTATGTTGGTGTGTGCAAGAGAACTGGCATATAGGTATGTTTACACATACTCTGCTACACGTGAATGCAGCCAGAATCTATTCTTTTATCAGACTTGCTGTGGGCAGCAGAGATTGAAGTGAACAGGTGTGTTTAATCAATAAAAAGTCATTGTCATGGAGGGATCATGTCCTTGAAGATTGATAGAGATAAATCATTTCCTTAAAGATTGATTGAGGAATTGTGCTCTCAGAGATTCAGAAGGATAATGTCTGTGATCAGTTTTAGAAATAGATAATATCCTTGAAGATTTGATAGATGGATTCTGTCCTAGAAGGTTAATAGAGATAGATCATGTCCTTGAATGTTGATAAGTCATATCTGGAAGATTGATAGAGATAGGTCATGTCCTTTAAGATTGGTAGGGATAGGCCACGTCCTTTAAGATAAGTGGATAATGTCCTTGAAGATTGGAAGAGATAGGTAATGTCCTTGAAGTTTGATAAGGGATAATTTCCTGGAAGATTGATAGATATAGAAGTTTGATAGAGATAATCATGTCCATGAAGATTGATAAAGATAGGTTATGTCTTGGAACGTTGGTAGAGATAGGTTACATCTTGGAACGTTGGTGTATATAGGTCATGTCCTTGAACATTGGTATAGATAGGTCATGTCTTGGAACATTGGTAGAGATAATCATGTCCTTGAAGATTGATAGAGAGATAGGTCATGTCTTGGAACATTGGTAGAGATAGGTCATGTCTTTGAATAGATTTCTGTCTTTGCTTTGGTCCCTTTTGTCTTGATACTTTGGCAGAAACATAGCAGAAAAATCTGGATTATATGACAAGCATAGATGACCTGATCAGCAATGAGGATGTTCAGCATCCAGAGTGGTCATCTGTTCACACTGCTGTTGTCAGGTGAAGCAGGTGACAAACAATGATAGGAGCTTTTCTTTTTCAGTGTTCATTTCTGCCATGGCACTCGCACTAATCAGCACTTTGTTCTTTTTAGTTTTTTGTTTTGTTTTGCTTCTCCTCCATCATGGATGCAGTTTCAGTGGTATTCCACCCCATGCCACTCATCCCCAGTCCCTCATACACAGCCATGCTCTGATTTGCCTGTCACAGTCCCAACACTGGCAGTCCACAGGGAACTATCAGTGTTGGGTCACCAGCTTGTCTCATACCACAGAGGACTATACACAACTGCGGAGTCATTTTTATTTATGGTGCTCAGTGGCACCTGTGTTTATCCAGCATAAGCAGGACACCACCTACTTAGCCCGCTACTGACAAGAATAATCACAAAAGTCGTGGAGCTAGACTGAGCAAGTGCCCCCTCAGGAGTGGAGACAGCCACCATGACCCTCCAATGACTGCCCTCTGCCCCTGAATCTGTCAGACACTCTCTTTGTTGTCGTCGTCGTTGTCTGTTGAACTGATGCACTGCTGTCACTCCTGTGTTTCATTTTGAACAGCCCTCTTCATTATCAATTTCTTTGTGTTTATACTCCTGCCCAGGCACATAAAAAGTTGAAAGCAGCAGTCTCCACACCCGAGACCCCAACCCTGAACAACTTGATTTAAAGGGAATGAGCCAGATGGTTGTAAGACTCAACACCAAAGGCGTGTTGCCACGCAGTAACCAGTGAATGCCCATCTGAGTTTAGGAAGTGAGAGAAAGATCCGAACAGGGAAGCAGTCAGCTCTGCTGTTTCCTACCATGGAGGGGAGCCCTGTTCTGTGAGGGGTGTGCAGGGTAAGGAAGAGGAAAGGTGAAGGCTTGGGAGAAATGGTAGTCAGTTGCCTGAACCATCTTTGTGTATTAATTTATCTGTCAAACAAGGGCACTATGCTGTGCCTGGTGTGAGGCAACTTTTACCATGCTTACTTCCCTTGCACACCAGACAGGGGAATTCTCATACCAAAGAACCATTCCAGGTTTGTTTATTCTCAGTTTATAAAATTTGTTTTTTCAGCTAAAGCTTTTTTTGTGGATAGTGAAAGCACAAAGATGTTTTTTCCTGGCTGCGCAGACTTTTTGGAAATAGGCTTCAGTGTGTTTTGATGATGAAGTTTTCACCATGGATTTTTTGTTGTGGTGAATAGAATTTGTAGCACTTGTGTACCAATGGAATAGTTGGCAGATGATGTGCTGTATTGTTGTGTGTAACTTATCCATGTGAAACTTTTGGGCCAATCTCTCTGGGAAGTGTGTGTGTCCCTTCAGTGCAGCATTGCATTCTTTGCCCTTTTGTATGTGTACACTGTACATGTTGACTTGTAAACATGGATTTTGACATGGTTTTTTTTATGACAGCTCAGGTTGCTTTGGGTTTTTTTGGTATGTGCTCAGTGCATGGTGTACATGGAGTGCAGTTTATCATGGCCCCACCTGAATGAGAGATTAACGAAGCATCTATCAGCACTTCAGCTGTAGTGGCAGAGACAAATGTTTTGACACAGACTGGGATGGCTTGATTTCTGGTTTGGGGCTGTCATGACATGGCCAACACTGCACCTTGGGTAAAGAAAACTATCATCTTTTGAAGCATTTACCTTGTGGGGAGAGGGTAATGAGAAACATACTCAGATGTTTTATAGAGACTGCTGTTCAGTCTGGAAGGTGCTCCATGAGGCAATTACACTGTGAAGCTCAGGACCAAGTGTATGTTGGTGATTGGGACCTGGTTTTGCTGGCTTCATGTAGTTGCGTCACGCATAGATCAAAACGCTCAGCCATCTTTGCGTTTTCTTTGTACATCACAGTTAAGCATGTTTTACATGGAGGGCAAAGTGAGAGCTGTATGATCGATGGGTTCTCTACTGCAATGGGAATTATTTGTGGCGGAGTCTTTTGTGAAGGGCTAAGACTCAAACTAGGAGGCACAATTGACTAGCTCTTAGTGCTGCAGCCTTGGGGGCTGGTTGACCTGTGGGAATCATCCCCAGTGCCAACTGCCCTGTAACCCTCTTGGCCAACAGAGTGAGGATATACCTTGGGCAGGGCACTCTCCACTGTTCTAGACCATAAGTCAGGACAGCAGTTGTGTCCACTGCTGTTCTGATGGTCATAGTCGGTCACAACTATAATACATACATACATGGTCGGATGGGTGCTTTATCAAATATTATTATTATTATTATTATCCCTGTCCCATTTTTGTGTGGTTTTGTTTCTCCACTTGGGACGAAATTAAAGATTTATGTTTGAATCCAAATGAAGGCAGCAGAGCTGGTGCTTGGTGAAGAGGTGTGGTGGTCAGTGTTTGGTGTCTGCTGGTGAAGGTATGGTGCTCTCACACTTCCTGCATCACACCATCAAGATGGCCTCAGGGGATGTGAACCACAAGCAGAGTGAAGCACAGAGGTGACGGGATGATTAGGAAGACCCCACTCACTCTGTGCAGAGGTTTTCCTTTCTGTATGAACGAAGGAACTTCTCACGTAAATTGCATTGCCATGACTGGTTCACCATGACTGTTCATCTTTTTGCGCCATTTTGATTTCACTTAACTTTTTCCTGCTTGTTGGAGGTATTATTTCGTCCCAGCTGAAAACTTATTCTTTTTAGAATTGCCACTTTTATAAGCAGAAAAGAACATTATGTATAAACATTTTTCTTTCTAGTCAGTGGATAGGTATGCAAGGTATGTTTATATTTTCTTGTATTCATTTCAACAGAGAGGCACTGTTGGCTTTCTGTTATTCTTGGCTTTACATTTTGTTGTTGCTGCTCTTGTACTTTGATTTGCTTGATTTTCTTTGGCTATTTCCTTGTTTGTTCAGAATACACCCATTTCTCCATTGATGTACTGTGATTTGGAAGATGATCATATAGTAAGGTCATTGCAGATACATGGTGATCTCATTCCAGTTTTTAGTGAAAACCTTTTAAAGGTTTTTGTTTGTTTGTTTCTTCTTGTTGGGGTGAAGTTTTGGCAGTAATCTGTTTAATTGGATTTACTGTAAATAGAATTATAATTTTACTCAGAAGTATAAGAGTTTGGTGGGTTTTTTTGGTACTTATTAAAGTCTTATTAAAGGCACAACAAAAGACTCTTCAGATAATTGCATGGAGTATGATAGAAGTTTCCATATAATTTGTGACAAGGCTTTCTTTGTGTTTGCTCCTGTCCATAATTTAAAAAAAAAAAAAAAAAAAAAGACCATGAACATATGAATATCTCCACAGTGTACATGTAAAAATTATATATGATGCAAAGCGTATGAACAGGTTTTACTAATCACAAAATAAGGGACACATTTCCACAGGTTTAACATTTTGACCAAACAGCTGGGATACACCTGGGGGCAGCTAGAGAAAATGGGTCAAGGTAGAAGACCGGTGAATTGTTGACAGCCTATGGTTCAGGAGGTCGGGGGATGTTGATGATCAGAGTTTTATCATTTTTTGTTCTTCCTTGTCTTCCAGATTGTTTACCCTTTTTTCAGTCTTTATATGCAATTTTTATTTATTAGGATTATTAAAGAATAAGTTAAATCAAGAAACATAAGCGGGTATATGTTTGAAGCTGCTTGTGACAGGATTTTAAAGTGAGATAATGAGAGGGATTGTATAAGAATGATCACAAAACTAAATGAGTGAAGCTGGATTGATTTTGTGCAAGAGAATTGAACAAATTCAACAAATGTATTCAGTTTTGTGTGTGAGAATTTGAGAGAATGCTTGTGTGTTTGATTTTATTTTTATGTCTGTTCCCAAAATGACAGATGTTAACTATATTTTTAACTGAAAAATGTGAAGTGAAAATGTGAGGAAACACAACAGAATATGCTTGGAATGACAATAACAAATAACCTACTGCTCTTTAAATATGAAATAAATCCCAAACTAGCAGTGGACTGCTGAACATTGCTGATTTCATAGATGACATAGGTGAGAAATAGGACACTTAAGTATGGCATGATAGCTTGTGATCCACTGTTATGTAATTGCTTCATACAGACTAAAACCATTCCCAGTTTATTTTAGTTGTAAAAAGCTTCATCTGCCATCTTCAGATTTTATCAAAGAAAGTCAGGGAATAAAAATGTATAAATTGAAGTGAAACAATGGTTTGGTTTTTTTTCTATTTACCTTATACAAAAATTCGGACTGCCACAAAAGTACTTACCTTTAACATTCCAATTGTGAAAATGCAATATTTTTACATCACCGTTCTTTATTTTTTAACCTTCAAGTCAAAGGTAATTAAAATGCCTGAATTTTATGATCAGTTCAGACCTAATCTTTTTTCTTTTTTTTTAATTGAATGGTATCATCTGATTAAGAAGTTAAAGAATCTTAATTCAAGGTGGGATGTTTTTGCTTTTCTTTTCTTTTCTTTTTTTAAGATGAAAATTTTTTAAGCAATTACTGTTGTCAGTTTCACAATGAAAACTGACGATATGGTATGTTGTATACAGCACAGCCTCTGACAGTATCTATGAATAACTACTTTTCTTCAGGTGAATGCTAACACAGAATGGCCAAACTTTGGTGTCGTTACCCTGTGGTGTGTGTGTATTGATTTACTGTATTTTTGCCAGTCAGCGAAGACTGCAAACATCATGTCCCAGGATATTTTTGACACATGCTGTTTGTCAGTCCTCATAGTAGATGTGCAATCAGTTATCCAGTTTTTATCAAGATTTTTTTTTTTAATTTTTTAAAAGGAAACTGAAAGTCTTTGACATGTAAAACAAAAGATTGAAAGTTTGGTTTTTTTTCTTCATCTTCGATTTGCCGAAAACAGCTTTCAAACACACACACACAAATATATATATGTATATATATATATTGGTTTTGAAAATTTGTAACTGATCAGTTTTACACTGTGTCTGAGAATGTGGAATATGTGTGCCAGAATTGAAAAAGATACTTTTGTTGTTTTACTTTCACTTGAAATTAGAAATCAGGTGGGGTTTTTTGTTGCTTTTGTTTGTATTGTTTTTGGTGGTTTTGTTTTTTTAATAAAAAGGTTTCAGTCTTCACGGCTGGCATAACAGGAAATGACGTCACAGGACTTGTTATATATTTCTGTTTTTGTCTGTAAAGTAATGTCTGCCTTCCAGTTGCCGCTTCAGTACTGCCCCCTCCCCTCTCTCCCTTCTTTTCTGGCAGACAGTTCAGGACAATAATTACATTGAACCTCAAGATGTGTTCTGTGTCCTGAAAATTTGGTGTGATTTTCAAGTTAAATGTTATAATCTTTGTGACCATGTTGGAATGGCATTGATTGTGTTAATGGCAGCCGCATGAACATGTATATGTGTAGTCCAATTCACCTATTCCCGATTCACCTTTCCTTGATGGTGCTGCTACCCTCAGTGGCCTCTTAGAGGAGACTGTGCGGTTTCACTGACCCAAACTCACACACACAGTCCATACATGGATAAGTATCAGATATGTTTGTGGACAGATCACAATGGTCAGATTGCCAGCAGAACAAGTTACGCACACAGACGTAAAATTGAAGTTTGGAGAAGCTGAAAACTGTATTGATTGAAGTAGAAGTCTCTTAACTTTTGGGCATCATACACATTAAACTTGCGGACATATGCTGCAATGCACATGGACGTAAACTGAATAGAACGTGTGCATGTGCAAATAATGCATGTTGTTGAATAGTTTTAACTATGTTACTCAGTATATACATCTTTTAGAGCACAATGATGAACTGGAAAAAGGCAAACCAGGATCGCAGCTTAGAGAAATGCGAATCGGGAATAGGTAAATTGAGATTACGCCATCTGTATATATTTGAAGTGTTTATGGTGAGATGCTGGTGTTCCAGTGTGGGTGTTGTAGCTCATGGCGGTAAGAGCATTGAAACATGTTGGTGGGGAGAGCAAACATTGGCTCCAGACGACCACATCAAAATGTGTCGTTTGGTGATTGTCATTTTGTTTTGTAAAATGTCTACATCTTTTGTCTTTGGAAGAAAAACACTTATTTTGGAATTCCCCCTCTTTGAAATAGTGTTGACAGAGATATTTAACCAAAAATCATCCATTGCTGCTTATCCTGTTGTATCAGAATCTGGGTTTGAATGTTTAATTGTTGTAAACGATTGTAGATTATTTCAAGGAGGTGGGATAATAAATAAACTTTAATTTCTTGAGACGTTTGTTTTGTTGTTTGTGTGCTTTTTTTTTTCTTTTTATTAATATCCTGTGCATATATGTGTGTGCTGGTGCCATAAATTGGTATTTGTGATTCTCAATATTACTTTGACCTTTTGACTGTGCTGTTGACGTACGGCGTACATCATGAAATGTCGCTCACCAATGCTGTATTGACGTGCGTCATACGTCATGTTACAACGTTCTATGTTTTGAGTCCTGCACTGCAGAAAAAACAGTCTGCTAACCATTAAATTAGCTTCCCCGAGAGCTCTTTATCTCCCGAGTTCCATTAGCTAAAAATATTCATCTATTGTCATATTTATGGCGAAAGTTTTGCAAGTTTGTACGAAGCTCAAGTTGTGTTTGCAAAGCCATGGCTGAACACAGACAAACCCCAACACTTGCACGAGTATTGGAAGTAGTATTGCAAATAGTAGAGATAAGACTGTGGACTGAATGAGATAGAACTGAGTATTGCAAATAGTAGAGATGAAGACTGTGGACTGAATGAGATAGAACTGCGTGAAGTTGATGCTGAAGACGCCGATTTTGACATGCAGGGGGGTGGAAGGTGGGGTTGCTTGACGAAAATGAACAGACAAGCTCAGCTGACTCAAGATGCAGGTGGGTGTTTACGAGGTTTGTCAGTTTATTATTTGCTTTCTGTTTGTTTAACAATGAATATAACTGCACTGTGTGCGTTTTGAATGCGTTAGCTGTGGTAAGTAGCTTCGTCAGTCACTCACTGATCAGTGTGTGTGTGTGTGTGAAAGAAAGTCATGTGTGTACTGTGTGTGACCAACGCTGCGCGAGGGGCGTGGCTCGCTGGCTGGCTCATTGTTTTTGACAGCCTGTGTTGCTCGCCTAGAGCTTTCTGTAATTCGTTCCCAAGTGTGTATTGGGTTGTTGTTGTTGTGTGTGGGGGGGGGGGGCGGGAATATTTACAAAACTGAAATCAGAGAATGATATACAGAATTGTATGCCTAAATTACTTTGTAAATGCAACACTTGTAGAAGTGTGTGTGTTGTCATTTTGTTTTGTATGAGAAAGAGAATGAAGGGGGTGTGGCATACCATGAACCAGTTTCAGTGTGTGTGTGTTGGGAGTTTGGAGGGGGGGGGGGGGGGTAGGTGTGTGTGTTTTATTTCAGCTTCTGAAAACAATCAGAAATAAAATGGTAAAAAAAAAAACACAACAGTCTTTTATGCAATGTGTTTCAGGTATGCAGCATGGTGATGATCATGATGTTCGTCCTGGACCATCTGGAGTTGACAACTTGCCACAAACCTGCAGCCAAAGACCAGCAGCAGCAAGACCAAAGGGCAGTAAATAAGCCTCCAGCAATTCTGGATTACAACAAAAACGTGGGTGCCATGGACCATCATGACCAACAACTGCAGCCCTACGATGCCACAAAGAAAACCCAGAAGTGGTACATGTGTGTACATTTTCTACAAATTGCCATGCTGAATGCACACATCCTCAACAAAAAAAGCAGGCAACAGCAGTACATTCCTGGACTTCCAGAAAGATGTAATTAGTGCCATGATTTTTGGTGACCAAGACCCAGACGCTGCTAAAGATGGCCACGCTGTTCGTCTGTGTAGACACTTCATTGATGTCATCCCACATACCCCACAGAAGGCCCGGCTACAAAGGAGGTGCAGTCTGCTGGAAGAAAGGGCAAAGAAAGGATGTGAGGTTCTACTGCCCAGACTGCCCCACAAACCGCACTGTGTCTTGAAGACTGTTTCTGCAAGTACCACACACAGCGTTTTTACTGGCAATAGATGCTGGGTGAGTACACCCTTTTAATTCTTTGTGTGGACTGTGTTGGAGACTTATGAACCTGGACACTGTTGCACAACCTTTGACAGTGTGTGTGGTTGATCACAACAGTCACAAGAGAGGCTTGTTCATAACCTGGTTGTTGTTGTAGCACCTACATGATGGAATGACAGACCAAATTTTTTTTTTATTGCATTTTATGGAATTTTTGTGTCAGATTGACTCATTATTTGAACATGTGAGTATTAAAAACAAAATCTTGGTTCATTTTTCTTTCATTTGATATATACTTTTATGCACTTATCTTCAGTACTTTTTGAAATATAAGCAAATTAAAATCATTGGCGTGTTTTTCTTGTTCTTCTGAAAATTTTCTCAGTATAGGCAAAAGCAAAACATACTAGCAGAGAAGGGGTTAAAGTTGCCTGGTCAATTTTTTATTTGACATTGAAAAAAAAGTATTGTGGCATCAGTGTTACACATGCAGAAGGCTAACCATTTAATATTGGTAACAGGGCAATTCAACTTTAATTAAACCTGGGGGTTTTTTGTTTGTTTTTCTGCATAGTTTCAGTACTATTTAATATGTAAAGCATATGTTTAGAAGAACAAAAATAAAAACTTCCATCCTGAGAATCTGTATTTTAATAGTTTAATTGAGCTAATGAAAGCATGATCCATTTGGAAAGTGGTACTGCAGTGGACGGTTATTAATCATCATGGTCAAAATTAAAATCCAACTAACTGTGCCCACCCACACCCAAAACCCACTTAATGCTGATTCACAAATGTCAAAAAAAAATCAATGCTGACATAATGCTAAGATGTTAAGCTAATCAAATAAAATTGCACAGATACAATGGAAAAAAAATAAATGAATAGACTAGAAAATGTAATCTGGAACAATAACAGAAATCTATCCACAAAACATTTGTTCAGAAAGCATCAAATCATATACCTGTCCATTTTAATAATGACAATAACAAAACATTTTAGTAATGACAATAACAAAATTAAATCTTACACTCCAAACTGGGAAAGCCTTGTTTGATGTAACAACTGCATATCATGTTTGACAATGCAGACCATATGAAGCATAAATGTTAAAAGAATAAAGTATCTGATAAAACGATTACACAAAGCACAGAAAAAGGAAATTTTCTTCCTAAAATTAAGTTTAAGTAACATACTTGAGATGGCTGCCGTAAAAAGAGGGCACTAGTTAGGGGGGCAAAGGGGAAGTTACCTACTTCCGTGAGGTTATCAGCCGTAGCTACTTTAGTTTTCTCCGCATAGGCGGATTGTAGTTTGCACAGGACAGGAATGTCAGACCCCTGCCGGAGTCTGCACTAGTGGGTCACGGTTAAGTATGTGTAATTAAAAGCAATATTACCATTTCTTTGCTGCTAAAAGTGAGTGAGAGTGTGTGTGTGTGTGTGTGTGTCTGTCAGAACATGACTTCTCATTCACTGTACCATTTCAATAGTCTTTTTCAAGGCACAGAAGTATTTCAACACATACTTTCCGTATGTATTCATTTTCACCCAGTTTCCCAACCTTCCTCCCACATAAAAAAAGAAACTCACAATAAAGTAACAGACGAAGATATATGGATCTTAAAAAAGGCTAATACCAAAAACAAAAAAAAATGCTGCTATAAAACTTAATGCAGCTGCAGGAATGCTGACTGTCCTGTGTGAACAGATCACAGAACCTTGTGCTGGTCATCCTTGGCCTTGGAGATCTCTTCCATGTAGGCAGCAAGAACCTTGATCTGCAAAACACACATGGACATGTAGCACTGTTTTCCGCATACCTGTATTTGTAATTTAAACATATTCCAACACATGCCAGCAAGAACAAGCACATACAGAAGCACACATAAACAGGGTGAATAAAGATGTAAGTCCCCTCACATCAACAGTAAGAAGAAGTGTGTTACAGTCAATAAAGAGTATGGAGACAGGCAACACCTGGCAGAAGCTGTCTAAAACAGCACAAGACAGATAGGTGTGGAGGACTCTGGAGGTGGTCGTATTTGCAACAGGGCACAAAGAGGATCGAGTCAATAAAATCCAAGCAGGTAAACATGTAATCTTAATCATCTTATGCTCAGACATATGACTGAACATGTATGTATATAATATGTATATATTTATGCACACTAATTTTAACCAAACATAAAATGCACAAAATCCCTGCCAGAACAAAAACCAACTGACAAGCACAAGACATGCAAAACTCAAAATAACTAGACATGCCCCCACCGCACATCTCCCCCCAACCCCCACTACTTTCCTACACCTCCCCCCTCCCCTCACAATAAATACATTCCCCAGAAATAAATTCCACCCCAAGAAATTTTATGGCTTACTCCATTGATGTAGTTGGTGCGGTTGATCTTTTCATTCTGGGAGTGAGCACCATCGTCACTGGAGCCAATGGGCAGAAGTATGACATTCTTGCCAGTCGCCTCCTGGAAGGTCAAGGTCACTGGGATGCTCCCCCCTTCACGGGTCATATCGGGCTCCACTCCAAACACTGGCAAAAATACGGTTTATGTGACAATTCAAAGGTGGTGGTCACAAGTTACTATCAATATCTTTACAGTTTATGCCATGCAGTAAGTACAGAGAATATCTGATGAACTGCTATTATATCAATTTTGTTCTTTTTTTCCCTGATGAGAGACCATCAGCATTTGATTAAATGTTCATTATTTACAAAGATTTTGGCAATCTTTTCAGTTTCATGAAGTGTCAGTGCATGCGAACTGATCCATATATTTCAATAAAAGATGCTCGACCTTCACATAATTCCAATTTGCGGATCAAGCCTTGACCTCTATCCATAACTCTATGCCACCACCCCACTCCACCCATTCCAAATCAAGAACCCAACACTTAAAGGTCTTTTAAATCTACAGTACAGCACCACAGTAAGCTTACAACTTTATCACTGGTGTCTCCACTGTCCAAAGCAACTGAAAGAAATGTTCCGTGAGCGACTGACAGCCTTTTTTTTCCATGTCCAAAATGAAATCCTACCCGAGTACTTTGCAACTGCTAAAACAAAGAGCTTTAAACTTGATCAACAACTAAAGCTGGGTGTTATTTACCAGTTTTTGAAAAGTTCATTACCTAGTTTGGAATAACTTTTTTCCAAGATTCTTCCTTCATACCAACCTCCTAACAAAAGGGCTATCGAGAAAAGTAGGGGAGAAAACTCACCATTCTGAGTGACTCATTCATCTTCCTTATCTCTGTTGTGAAGAAGAATCAAATAACACCTGGTTGATTCAATCAGCTACAAAGCACTAAATTATCAATGGTCACTGCACTGGTCAACATAATGGTCAAACTGTAACTGCATTGTCAATGAAGCACAGCAAATACTACAGGTAATGATCATTTCACCTACCTGTTTTGGGATTTTTTTTTATAGCAAATATTACAGGTAACGGTCATAGTACCTACCAGTTTTAATGGCTTTTTGGCCAGCCACATAGTTGGGGTGATTGTAGTCACTCATCCATGGACGTCCTCCATGGCCCATTGACACCCTTCACACAGTGAATGTATATCATCATTTTGCTGATATTGCATGTTTTTCATCATTTTGCTGATAGTGAATGTATATCATCATTTTGCTGATAGTGAATGTATATCATCATTTTGCTGAATGTATATCATCATTTTGCAGATAGTGAATGTATATCATCATTTTGCTGATAGTGAATGTATATCATCATTTTGCTGAATGTATATCATCATTTTGCTGATAGTTTTACAGCCTAATCATCAACGTAACTAGGTATCAAAACAGTCAGGTCTCACTTCATGCTGTTGGGACTTTGCTGATAGTTTTACAGCCTAATTATCAACATAACGAGGAATCAAAAACAGCCTAATTATCAACATAATGAGGAATCAAAACAGTCGGGTCTCACTTCACGCTGTTGGGACTGCCGCTCTCCTTGTGCTGTTTCTCCAGGTAGTCCTTCACGTGTTTGGCGATCACCGCGGGCTCCTGGTCCGGCACCAGGCGGATGGAGAACTTGCCGATCACCTTGCGCGGGATCACCGTCTTGCAGCCGCTGCCGCTGAACGCCCCCTCGATGCCTGCAGGGGAACACACACACCTTGACTCATTCTGCTCCAGGTACCAGTCGACTCATACCATGATTACTTCCCCTCTGGACCAGGTACTGGTGTTCTCTTACCAACACACTATTCTAATTTTCCTTTATTCTTGCTTGGTACAGGTGGCATTCTAAACTGAACTGTTTATGGATTCCGGAAGCAGGAAAATGAAGCTTTGTTCGACCGAATAAATCAACAATTTTCCATTGATTTTCGCCGTTTTAGTGAACCAGTCTGTTTTTTCTGCAGTGGTCTCATGGAGGGAGTGCTGGTCCAGGGGAGTTGTAGAGGGCATGTAGCTGTGGGGCGGAATGAGTTAAAAATAGTTCAACAGCACAGGGGCTGGGAATTCATCTTCACCGTGAACGGGAATGTTGGAGCCAATTCTCTCCTTCCACCATTTCTACCAATTTTTGACATTGCGCTCTCTCTCTCAGTGTATCAGTATTTTTCATTTCCAAGATCTACTTCTAATGGAAAAGCTTTTGACTTGTTTCGGTTTTGTTCTAAATGTAGGGTGTGCCTTTGTGTGTGGATTGTGGGAGCTATGCTGCGAGTGTAGCATGTGCCTGATTTGTTTGTGGGATTGATGTAGTGTGCGTGTGCATATGCGTGTGCATGTGCGTTAATTTGAGTATGAGAGAGAGAGAGAGAGAGAGTGTGTGCCCGTTTGTGTGAATGCACATGTGATTCCACTGAGTGATGCTTTGTTTGTCAGACAAACTAACATATATATGTCACACGCATGTGCGAATGTGAATATATTTATACATGTGTCTGTGAGATGCACATAATGTATATGGGAATTTCACTGTCATTTGACTCGTTTATCAACACCGCCACATGTTTCAGGTTTCCTGCATGTGTGTTTGATACTTGTTCCGACTCCAGTGTCGTGACACTGATGTGCATTTTGACAGAGTGCCTTTACCAGTTAGTTCCAGTCACTGCCACAGGTATGCTTGAAGTCTTATTTTTCTTCCATGTGTGCATACATGGAATCTTGATTCTGTATACTAGTATAGGTACAAATTCAACTGACTTACAAACTGTATGATTTGGTAGATTTCAACTGCTGATGTTTCCACAAGTTATTCTTGTTATCATCACTCAAGCATGAGTGTGTGCATACACATGCCTGCTTTCTCTCACATATGCAAGCATGCACATACTGGCTTACACACACATGCACAGACTCATATACACAGAGCAATGTGAAAAAACTATGGGTGTGTGGACATCCATTATGTACTAAAAAGAAGTTTACAGACGGCGTACAGTGATGGTTAAAACTATGACATTGCTCACTGCTTTTAGGTAATCACAGAATGGCCTGTTCTCTGAGTTCTGTTTGACTGTGTATAAATCGGGTGCTTTGTACACCTTGCACAATCTGCATCAATAAATCTCAGATTATTTTGTTTTTCCATTTCTGCAGTCATTCAAGACATGGCCTGTCCCTGAATTTTCTGTACAAACTGAATCATCACTTGATCCTGGATACTGTCTGTGATCATTTTGCCAGAGTAAAGGCAGTAAACAGCTAACTTGCACATTTGTTATTTTGTCATCTATACAACACTACACTCGTCAGTGCCCACGCACTCCTGTAGAGACAGTTCATCAAGCCATGAACTGGAGGTAGTCATCCGCGCCCATGCACCCTGGTTCAGGGCCTCTCTGTCATCTTCATAAAAATAACTTTCATCAAATCATGTGATTTTCCACATTAGATAAAGCATTTCCATTCAACCCCAACCCCACCCCATCCACATCAGACAAAGCATTTCCACTCTAACCACCCACTCCACCCCAAAGTCCCAAAGAATTACAGAGATTCTATGTTCTGACATTAATGAGTAAAAAACATCTCCACACGCACAACAATATCTTAACTTGGAAAGGAGGAACTGAAAATAACATTTTTTTAATCAAATAAAAAGTAAAAACACAAGCAACACAAAGTGTTAACGAACCGTGCAGAGAAAGGGAGGGGTAGCGCCACCTGTGCATCAGAACTTTCTCCTTCTGGTCATGGATCAGTTTCTTGGCGCCAATGTCCGCACGATAATCTTCCTGAAATGGACAGAACCTTTCTTTTCAATCTTTCTTTCTTTTTGAACAGATCTGCTGATATAGGACTTGAACAAAAACACAAATGACAAATAATTCTCTTGAGATTTTTTTTCTTGATAGGGCAGCTATCACCAGGTCACATACTGATATTTGGAAAATATTTCAAAATAAACCAATTAACGCCTATTATTATTCTCTTTTCTGCTGAGTATACAGAAATATCAATGCCTAAGGAATCAAAATTAGACAACTTAGATCTCCCCTTTCCCTCTACAATGAAAAAATGGGAAAAAAGCAGTGATATAACGGCTGCACATTGACAAAAAGGAAAAAGTTTTACAAGGAAAGAGACTGAGGGAATATCAAATTAAACTTTTCAAAGCCTGTTTCTTTCTCACAAATACTGATAAACATGCATCCTCTGAAGTAGGCTTATTTTTTAAATGTCACCAAAGAAACAAATATACTGATATATTTTTTTCAAATTTGACAGTTCCACAGATGAGATTCTCTTTTTCTATTTCAGTCTGAAATACAACCACAGTTACATGCTATAGTATAGCTATACAGTCTGGAATAGTCAACATACAACCACAGTTATATACTATAACTATACAGTCTGGAATAGCCAACATACAACCATAATTGTAAGTAAAACTATAATTATACAATCTGAAATAACTATTAAAAAAAAAAATCAAAAAAAATCCACAATTATAACAATACAAATAAAATTATGCAAAGTTCCTACTTTCCAACTCCTCCTGGATTTTCAGATAAGTCTAAAAACTCTTGCACCCACACTTCACACACTGATCCTACATCACAGTTAAAAGTGAAGAAGAATGTATCCTACATCACAGTTCAGAACACAGTCAAAAGTGAAGAAGAATGTATCCTACATCACAGTTCAGAACACACAGTTAAAAGTGAAGAAGAATGTATCCTACATCACAGTTCAGAACACAGTTAAAAGTGAAGAAGAATGTATCCTACATCACAGTTCAGAACACAGTTAAAAGTGAAGAAGAATGTATCCTACATCACAGTTCAGAACACACAGTTAAAAGTGAAGAAGAATGTATCCTACATCACAGTTCAGAACACACAGTTAAAAGTGAAGAGTTAAAAGTGAAGAAGAATGTATCCTACATCACAGTTCAGAACACAGTTAAAAGTGAAGAAGAATGTATCCTACATCACAGTTCAGAACACACAGTTAAAAGTGAAGAAGAATGTATCCTACATCACAGTTCAGAACACAGTTAAAAGTGAAGAAGAATGTATCCTACATCACAGTTCAGAACACAGAAGTGAAGAAGAATGTATCCTACATCACAGTTCAGAACACAGTTAAAAGTGAAGAAGAATGTATCCTACATCACAGTTCAGAACACAGTTAAAAGTGAAGAAGAATGTAACAAGGGGCGAAAACTGTGACACTGAAAAGGGTCAGCTGCACACAATTCCATCAGGTTGCTCACAGAGTGACCCACATCAATATAAGGACAATATTGCTCTCGTCAGTCACAAGTGTGATTTTTACGGATGTGGAGTCTGTGTTGAATATGACGCAGCAACACACTGAACAATGAAGCCTTCTCAAATGAAACAAACCCGCCCCTTCTCTCCAACCCACGCACCCCCACATGAAAAACAAGAGAGGCAAGGCCTTCACGACTCACTTATGATAAATTAAGTCCCCTAGCATTAATTACAGAGTAATTTCCCTTTTTTAAAAATTCCATGCTTAGCAAAAAGAAGTTCCTGTTTGAACAAAAAATGATAATAATGACTCCTCTTGTTGTTGTGTCAGAATAAGAGGTCAAAGTGCCAAGTTTAGAGAATACAAAAAATATAAATATAACAGTAAATGCAGTTTGCATATAATTAGGCTTCTTTTTTTTATTTTTTGTGCCCATCCCAGAGGTGCAATACTGTTTTAAACAAGATGACTGGAAAGAACTGAATTTTTCCTATTTTTATGCCAAATTTGGTGTCAACTGACAAAGTATTTGCAGAGAAAATGCCAATGTTAAAGTTTTCCACGGACACACAGACACACACACAGACAACCGAACACCGGGTTAAAACATACTCACTTTGTTTACACAAGTGAGTCAAAAAACCACCTCAACTCACGGGGTCAAAGTCGATGGGGCCATACAGAGCTTCCTCTTCTGGTGTGAGAGGCTTGACAGAGTCGCACACCCCTGGTACCTGGATGTTTCCCTTCACGTCCACTAAGGAGGACATCAGATTAATGACGTCTGTCATCGCTTCATGACTGCAACATGAACATCAGGACAATGTCTGTCATGGCTTCATGACTGCAACATAAACATCAGGACAATGACGTCTGTCATCGCTTCATGACTGCAACATAAACATCAGGACAATGACGTCTGTCATGGCTTCATGACTGCAACATAAACATCAGGACAATGACGTCTGTCATGGCTTCATGACTGCAACATAAACATCAGGACAATGACGTCTGTCATCTCTTCATGACTGCAACATAAACATCAGAACAATGACGTCTGTCATCGCTTCATGACTGGAACATAAACATCACAACAATGATGTCTGTCATCGTTTTATGACTGGAACACAAACATCAGATTAACCCTTTCGCTGCCAGGAAAATAAGATTTAAGTGAAATCTATTTGCCAGGGTTTTTTTCACAAAAAAACAGGTATAAATTTTCCAAAAATTCTGTGCTCTTTGTTATTGGAGAAAGACCCATATAAGTATATATTTTCTGAAATAAATAAAGAATACAAAACACATGATGTCTTCCCATTTTATATATTTTTAGTGACATGCTGTTGTTTTGAAATCAGTGTTTTGTTTTTGTCACATTTTCAATTTGTTCATTACAAACATTAGTCAGGTAATTTGCACTAAAATATCGTATTTTCTGGACAAATGGACATCTGCACACACAAAATCATATTAGAACAACCACAACATAAAAAAAATTAAAAAGAGATAGATACAAAATGCACTGTGACTTCTCCAAGTGATAATGTGGATGAGAGGCCACGCCCCCTCAGTCTGCACCCCCCCCTCCTCTTCACCCCTCTCACACAGTCACTTTATCCGGTTCTCATCAGACTGCGTTGCCTGAGTGCCAAGAAAATCACTCACACTGTGTCCTGCTAATAATTTGGTCACTTTATGTCGTCTGCTAAGGTTTGTTCAGCTGGCATCACTCACTGACAGTCGTATCTTGGCCACACTCTTGATTGCTCGCTTTATTTTCGATCAAATCATCCTATAAATGTTCATCAATGTCTTCTTCGAATTTACGCTTAAATTCTTTCTGAGCATCAGCTAAAGAAAGAAATCTTGGTTGATTTAGTTCGCCACATACATCTACCTATAGTATGCCTGATATTTTGTACAACTATTTGTATTTCTGCCCAGGAAATTACACAGCTCTTTACATTATGGTAGGGCTATCTGTTCTGTGTTCCCTAATTAATACAGTCATGTACAATGTACCTACTGTCTCACATACCTGCTTCTTCTGTTCTACGAACTCACAGAACTGAAATGCCAGCACAGCTCACATGACTGCACACCATGCCACAGTAAAAACAACTCTGAGTTGACTTCTAAACTCTAAGTAGAAATGAACTTTCTCACTGATCACCTCCATGTACTGTCATTCCTGCAGTGTCCAGGTAGTGTTAGGTCCTGTCCCCTTACTGCACAGGCTGGGTCACACAAGTGATCATCATAGCAGCACAAAGTCTGCTTAGCAGTAAAAAAAAAAAAAATTTAAAAAAATCCTACATCTACAGCAGAATTAGAGCAGAATTTGAATGACTAAACCAGTTTAGCACTGCTAATATAGCTTGTACAACCCAACTGTCCTGGGATGGGTTATTCCTCTGAATCACATCACATGAGGGGGTGGTTGACATTCAACACAAATAACTCACTCACTCGCACACTGATCAACTTACACTGTTCCTCCATAGAGACCCGAGTGGAGATCCATGCTGGCACACTCCACCTCAATGAAGAAGTAGCAGATGCCTCTGTCAACAGGGAAAACTGAATCATACACATTACTGACACTGTGGCACAAAAGTGATGAGAAAAACATGTCAAAATCACTAATATTCTCATATCTAACGTTGGCAAAACATAGTGATTCTGGTGCACACAGCCAAGTATCAGACAGTTCACACACAGCTACAGAAGTGTGCACATGGGCATACACCCACTCAAAATATGTATGTATAGGTACACCTATAAACATAATCACACTCACACACACACATACACACTCACATTCATTTATGCATACACATAACACATTATTATAAACACACATAAAACTGGCTTGCTCAATTGTATGTAGCAAAAACACTATCAAGATTCATTACATTTTTCAGCCCATTGATCATTTGAAACAGTGATGTAAATGGTTACAAAACACCACTGATAATGTTTTGTGTGTATGTTTTGCATATGTATGTGTGTGAGAGAGTGAGTGAGAAACTAAGCGAATGCATACACTATACTTGTGAATATTACTGTGTCTTTCACAAAGTAAAAAAAAAACCCAAACCAACCCAAAGTGGATTCAAACTCAAAACCTTTCCCAGTCAAACCATTCAGCAGGACAAACCTGAGGCCGTAAGTGATGCAGGGTTTTTTCTTCCCCAGCCAGTAGTTGTCAGAGATGCACACGTAGTCCGTCCCCTGTGGCCACAAAACCACACTGTTAAAGAAAAAGGACCACAGCAAAAAGAAATGACTCATCAAAGATGATTAGATGTTTAAATTTCTGCCTGTAGAGACATCTGTCACATGTATAGCACTTGTGTAAGTACATTAGGACAGGACTTCTTTAGCACTTGTGTAAGTACATTAGGACAGGACTTCTTTAGCACTTGTGTAAGTACATTAGGACAGGGCTTCTTTAGCACTTGTATAAATACGTTAGGACAGGACTTCTTTAGAACTTGTGTACTGGTAAATACATTAGGACAGGACTTCTTTAGCACTTGTGTAAGAACATTAGGACAGGACTTCTTTAGCACTTGTGTACTGGTAAATACATTAGGACAGGACTTCTTTAGCATTTGTGTAAGAACATTAGGACAGGACTTCTTTAGCACTTGTCTAAGTACATTAGGACAGGACTTCTTTAGCACTTGTGTAAGAACATTAGGACAGGACTTCTTTAGCACTTGTGTACTGGTAAATACATTTGGACAGGACTTCTTTAGCACTTGTGTAAGAACATTAGGACAGGACTTCTTTAGCACTTGTGTAAGAACATTAGGACAGGACTTCTTTAGCACTTGTGTAAGTACATTAGGACAGGACTTCTTTAGAACTTGTGTACTGGTAAATACATTAGGACAGGACTTCTTCAGCACTTGTATACGTACATTAGGACAGGACTTCTTTAGAACTTGTGTACTGGTAAATACATTAGGACAGGACTTCTTCAGCACTTGTATACGTACATTAGGACAGGACTTCTTTAGAACTTGTGTACTGGTAAATAGATTAGGACAGGACTTCTTCAGCACTTGCATACGTACATTAGGACAGGACTTCTTTAGAACTTGTGTACTGGTAAATACATTAGGACAGGACTTCTTTAGAACTTGTGTAAGTACATTGGAACAGGACTTCTTTAGAACTTGTGTAAGAACATTAGGACAGGACTTCTTTAGAACTTGTGTAAGTACATTGGAACAGGACTTCTTTAGAACTTGTGTAAGAACATTAGGACAGGACTTCTTTAGAACTTGTGTAAGTACATTGGAACAGGACTTCTTTAGAACTTGTATAAGTACATTGGAACAGGACTTCTTTAGAACTTGTGTAAGAACATTAGGACAGGACTTCTTTAGCACTTGTCTACGTACATTAGGACAGGGCTTCTTTAGAACTTGTCTACGTACATTGGGACAGGACTTAGTGCACAATTTTATTGTTGTCCTGTCCAGTTCATGGGTTTGTGTTGTAATATTTTCAAATAAAATACTGTTTAAACCAAGAAATGATTAACAACAGATGAAACATCCATGACCACAATAAATCCACTCATCTATTTATCATTGTAGCGTATAGCGCCAGCTGACCACACAAGGCCATATATAAAAATAAAAGGCAGTTCCTCATGCTCAGAATGACAGAAGCCTTCAATCACATGTGAAGCAGAATACAGAATAAGGTCTATATTCAATCTATTCATATCAAAGTAAAACTTTCCTGGTAAAAAAAAAAAACAACACCACCACCACCACCCTCTTCTGTTGACCATCCAAAATGTTAGTATTTCAAACTACTTCTAAAATGACAAACAAACAAAAAAACAAAACAAAAAACCAATAATAAAGCCCTAACAATACAGATTCACAGAGATTAATTCTGAAATGAAAAATCAAAGGAAAGAAAACAGCAACAAAGCACAATATAATATACTAAATGTCAAATATAAACTTTACATTTGAACTCAACAAGTCCTACTCCACTATCTCTGGCCACCTCCTTTCCCTTTGCCCCATCTGACAGAGACATGAACATGGACTGTACAGACACTCAACACTGCCAGGTACAGATCTGACAGAGACATGAACATGGACTGTACAGACACTCAACACTGCCAGGTACAGACCTGACAGAGACATGAACATGGACTGTACAGACACTCAACACTGCCAGGTACAGACCTGACAGAGACATGGACATGGACTGTACAGACACTCAACACTGCCAGGTACAGACCTGACAGAGACATGAACATGGACTGTACAGACACTCAACACTGCCAGGTACAGACCTGACAGAGACATGAACATGGACTGTACAGACACTCAACACTGCCAGGTACAGATCTGACAGAGACACAGACTGTACAGACACTCAACACTGCCAGGTACAGACCTGACAGAGACATGGACATGGACTGTACAGACACTCAACACTGCCAGGTACAGATCTGACAGAGACACAGACTGTACAGACACTCAACACTGCCAGGTACAGACACTCAACACTGCCAGGTACAGACCTGACAGAGACATGGACTGTACAGACACTCAACACTGCCAGGTACAGACCTGACAGAGACATGAACATGGACTGTACAGACACTCAACACTGCCAGGTACAGACCTGACAGAGACATGGACATGGACTGTACAGACACTCAACACTGCCAGGTACAGACACTCAACACTGCCAGGTACAGATCTGACAGAGACATGGACATGGACTGTACAGACACTCAACACTGCCAGGTACAGATCTGACAGAGACATGAACATGGACTGTACAGACACTCAACACTGCCAGGTACAGACACTCAACACTGCCAGGTACAGACCTGACAGAGACATGAACATGGACTGTACAGACACTCAACACTGCCAGGTACAGACACTCAACACTGCCAGGTACAGACCTGACAGAGACATGAACATGGACTGTACAGACACTCAACACTGCCAGGTACAGATCTGACAGAGACAGACTGTACAGACACTCAACACTGCCAGGTACAGACACTCAACACTGCCAGGTACAGACACTCAACACTGCCAGGTACAGATCTGACAGAGACATGAACATGGACTGTACAGACACTCAACACTGCCAGGTACAGATCTGACAGAGACATGAACATGGACTGTACAGACACTCAACACTGCCAGGTACAGACACTCAACACTGCCAGGTACAGACCTGACAGAGACATGAACATGGACTGTACAGACACTCAACACTGCCAGGTACAGATCTGACAGAGACATAGACATGGACTGTACAGACACTCAACACTGCCAGGTACAGACACTCAACACTGCCAGGTACAGACCTGACAGAGACATGAACATGGACTGTACAGACACTCAACACTGCCAGGTACAGATCTGACAGAGACATAGACATGGACTGTACAGACACTCAACACTGCCAGGTACAGATCTGACAGAGACACAGACTGTACAGACACTCAACACTGCCAGGTACAGACACTCAACACTGCCAGGTACAGATCTGACAGAGACATAGACATGGACTGTACAGACACTCAACACTGCCAGGTACAGATCTGACAGAGACACAGACTGTACAGACACTCAACACTGCCAGGTACAGATCTGACAGAGACACAGACTGTACAGACACTCAACACTGCCAGGTACAGACACTCAACACTGCCAGGTACAGATCTGACAGAGACATATACATGGACTGTACAGACACTCAACACTGCCAGGTACAGATCTGACAGAGACATGAACATGGACTGTACAGACACTCAACACTGCCAGGTACAGACCTGACAGAGACATGAACATGGACTGTACAGACACTCAACACTGCCAGGTACAGATCTGACAGAGACATGAACATGGACTGTACAGACACTCAACACTGCCAGGTACAGACCTGACAGAGACATGAACATGGACTGTACAGACACTCAACACTGCCAGGTACAGATCTGACAGAGACACAGACTGTACAGACACTCAACTGCCAGGTACAGACCTTCAGAAAGCTGTCCTTCAATCTGAAGATCAAATCATCCAGCCCCTCCGAGCCACTCTCTTCCATACCTTCGAAGACGAACTGAAACACACACACACACACACACACACACACACACACATGATCTTATACATACACAAGCATACAAACGCATGTAAGAATGCATATACCAAATGACACATCAAAACTGGAAATCAATGATAATCCAAAATCACTTGGTGAATGGACAGTTTCTTGACCAACCAAAAGCAAAAACTAACTAAACACTGTCCATCACTGACTGACCAAACAAAGGGGAAATAATTACAATACCAGTTACAAAAAAACAAGGGAGAAAGTATCCAGCTGACCAGAAAGCACAAAGCAAACTGAACAAGTAGCATGGATAAACACAGACCAACACAAAGTGTGTGCATCTTTCAGGTTTCACCACAAATCCACTGATCAACTGTCTGAATTGTCATGAAATATGATCATCCATTCATGCATGCTAAGCATCTTGATATTCACCACAAATCCACTGATCAACTGTCTGAATTGCCATGAAATATGATCATCCATTCATGCATGCTAAGCATCTTGATATGCCTGGTGTGGACCATGTAACTGCAGTCATGTGCAGACACAGTGACTCAGTGACTGGGAACAAATGCTGTGGCCCATGTGTGGACAAACGTGAATACAAATAATGCTTTGAGCTCTTAGCACAGACACTCAGCTTTCAACTGTACATGCTTGCAGAAGTATGTTTCAAAAACTAATTTTTAGGGCATTGCAGTTTACGAGGTGATCGGATGTACACGAGTGGGCTTTTACATGTATGACTGTTTTTACCCTGCCGTGTAGGCAGCCATACTCCGCTTTCGGGGGTGTGGATCCTGGGTATGTTCTTGTTCCATAGTCCACTGAATGCTGATATTAACGTGCATATTTGATCTTCTGCTTGCGTATACACACTAAGGTGGTTCAGGCATTAGCAGGTCTGCACATATGTTGACCTGGGAGATCAGAAAAATCTCCACCCTTTACCCACCAGGCACTGTCACTGAGATTCGAACCCGGGACCCTCAGACTAAAAGTCCAACACTTTAACTACTCGGCAATTGCGCCCGTTTCATGTGGTCTAAAACACAGAACTGTCCAAATGAACAATTTTTCACACACTTTGATATTCACTGAATATCAGTACTGGCAGGCCTTGTCTCAAATGTGGCTGACTTGCCTTAGTGAGTGAAATACCAAAAATTTAAAAAGATAAATAAAATGTACACTTTCTTGGTATGGGTCTGTCAAAAACTAAAAACTGAAGGGAAAGAAAGTTCAGAAAAATATTTCTGTATTTTGAATATTTGCATTCACTCACAAATTTGAAAATGAGGGTGAAAGACAAAAAAAGCAACCCCCCCTCCCAAAAAACCAAACAAAAACTGTTCAATGAAAAGAAAAAAATATATAATAAAAGAATAACTATTACAAAATGAAAGGAGAAAAAACTACATAATCATCTGCTGGGGAACTCTCTCAACAGAAATGATATGCATGATACAGCTTTATTCTGACTGATCTCAAAATTTCCTGACCAAGAGGGGAACATTCTCATGTCTGATCTTATCGTTTGTGAGGGTGCGGGGGGGGGGGGGGGGGGGGGGTTGCTGCACCATCATCTGCACAGTTCCACTGGCTGTACTCCCATGTCACTCACTCCAAGCCCCTCCCCACCCCCCTTATCTATCCCCCAACCACCACCACCACCACCCTTATCTATCCCCCTACCACCACCACCACCCTTATCTATCCCCCAACCACCACCACCACCCTTATCTATCCCCCTACCACCACCACCACCCTTATCTATCCCCCAAACACCACCACCACCCTTATCTATCCCCCTACCACCACCACCACCCTTATCTATCCCCCTACCACCACCACCACCCTTATCTATCCCCCAACCACCACCTTATCTATCCCCCAACCACCACCACCACCACCACCACCTTATCTATCCCCCAACCACCACCACCACCACCCTTATCTATCCCCCTACCACCACCACCACCACCCTTATCTATCCCCCTACCACCACCACCACCACCACCACCCTTATCTATCCCCCAACCACCACCACCACCACCCTTATCTATCCCCCAACCACCACCACCACCACCCTTATCTATCTCCCAACCACCACCACCACCACCCTTATCTATCCCCCAACCACCACCACCACCCTTATCTATCCCCAAAACACCACCACCACCCTTACCTATCCCCCAACCACCACCACCACCCTTATCTATCCCCCTACCACCACCACCACCACCCTTATCTATCCCCCTACCACCACCACCACCCTTATCTATCCCCCTACCACCACCACCCTTATCTATCCCCCAACCACCACCACCACCCTTATCTATCCCCCAAACACCACCACCACCCCTATGCAACAGAGCCACACAAAAGAGATCATGTGGTCTTCATAGTTACAGAGGTAAAGTGCTGATGCACAGTACCTTCAGATTGACTGGAATGTCCATTTTCAGTTCCTGCATGGCCTCTACAGCGTTGATCCAGTCCAGAACTGGGCCCTGGGGGGCAAACAACCTGCATGTGTCAAGAGAATAAGGCGTGCGCACGCACACATGCATGCACACACACACACACACACACATTTCCTTCATAAAATCAGTCAAAACACTGTCAGCAAAATTCATCTTGTGATATGTGGAAAATTTTCTGTATAATACCAATAAACAGTCAACATTTTTTTTGGTGGGGGAGGGGGGTAACATGGGGGCGATCTGAAAAAAGAAATTACCACAATTTTTTTTTTTTTTTTTTAATAATAATAATACGGATTCATAGGATTTGTGTGTTTAAGTATGTAAGTGTGTTGTTTTCTACTCTGTTATAAATGTATGTAAATTTCAAAACAGAATAGCCAAAATTCAATGGCATTTTGAAATAAATCTAATTAAATAACCAAATGAATGTTAACTTAACTTCAATAGTTTTACATTACTTATGACAAACTGCTGTCTGCCTTACCCTGGCACCTTTCAATGTGGCACAGTGCCAGCAGCGGCAAGGCTAGATTTCATCTTTTTATATCTAGGCTTTCCACAGGCCTGAGGTAACAAAAGCTCCACACTTTTCCCAAAATCCAGCATTACATTTTCCAAGACCCCAACACAAAGTCGCATATGAACACACAAGCATGTACAAATGCATAAATATAGATGATAGACTGAGGTCCCATGTGCAGTACACACACCTGGTGCAATGAAAAAGAACCCATGGCAACAAAAAGGGCTGTCCTCTGGAAAAATTGTAAAGAAGAAACCCACTCTGAAAGGTACACAATAGGCATGCACTCAAGGCCTGACTAAGTGCATTGGGTTATGCTGCCAGTCAGGCGTCTCTAGCAGATGTGGTGTAATGAATATGGATTTGTCCAAACAGTGAAACCTACTTCACAATTAGTGTTACTGAAAGTGAAACTGTAGAAACCCTGTATATCCCTACCTATCTGTATGTATCTACAGATATCTATATCTCCATACATATATATGGATACTGACTGAAACAATACCTTGTCATCTGTGGATCCTCGTCCATACAGCTTCCCATCCACTTCCGTTAACTCAAAGGGTTCCGTGTCCCAGCCATCACTCTGCACAAAATATGGCAACAGCTGTAGCTGCAGTAGTAACAGTAACTGGAGAAGTAGCAGCAGCAACAGCAGTAACAGTGACTGCAACAATAACAGCAGCAGTGGCAGTAACATCACCAACAATACTAGCAGTTGCAGAAACAGCAGTAGCACTCATAGCAAGAACAGCAGCAGTTCTGCATGGTGCACTGTAGTCATCTGAGAATCTCACTGTTGTCATAATATTGTCATATTCAAAACACGGAAGTGTTACTAGTACAGCAAAATTACTTCAGATCATTGTTCATTTTGTTATCACTATCATTTTCATGGCAGTAGTAGTAGCAATGGCAGCAGTAGCAGCAGCAGCAGCAGTCACTGTAATTCAATATCTTATTTGGTATTGATGAAGCAGATGCACTTGAGATTTAGTAGTACTTATCATAGCAGCATAAGTGGCAGTACAACAGTCATTATATATTGTCAGATTTCATGTTAGTCACCAATCTATGTCAGACTAACGTTGAGTTATAATACTAACAATGACCCAAGACCCAAACTTGTTAACACACACACACACACACCAAACACACACCTTGTCAGCTGGCTGTACATCCAGATGACCATACACCAGCAGAGTCTTTTTCTTGGGGTCACTGCCCAGTTGGCCGGTAAGAACTGGGGGCAGTTCCAGTTTGGAACCATCAGGTAACGTCTGCTCACCTAGTTCTTCCAGAGAACATTTTGCACCCACCTTCTCCAGCAACTGTGGAACAAGACAGATATTTGCACATCCAACACACACACACACACACACACACACACATTCAGGCTGATCCAACAAACAGGGCACATGCATGCATTTGTGCAGCTTCACTCTCACATAGCTCCCACAATCCATACATACACATACAGGGATTCACCTGAACATTGGATATCAGACACTGGACCAATAGCTCTTGAAAATGACAAACATTTTCAATCAAATAGGCAACTTGTCATAATGATAATTTTTTGCCAAGTCAGACAAGGCCATCAATGATTATGACTGCTTTTACGGATTTATAAGCACTGCTGAAGTTATGTCAAGCTTAAAAGCTTATCACCCATACTGACCATGTTTGGACAACTTGAGCACTCAGTCCAAGGGAACTAACTCTGATGGTCCATTCCAAAAGCATGCTGCCACAGAAGGAAGTAGTTTTCATTCAGCCAGTGCTTGCTCAATGATGCTATGTCAGATAAAGATGAACTCCCCAACCTGGAGACTTTGCTTGATTATGCACTGACTTTACCATTGCACTCAAGCCAGTAGTAAACAGACTTCAGTGCCCCGAACAGAGCTGACAGCATACTGTGCACACTTATCAGCTGACACACACGTCAAGCTGTCGCGCCTCATTTTGGAACAGAAAAACAGGCATGACTTTCCATTTCTGACCGTTCTGGTCAGGTGCAAGTCAAGTAAACCAAAACTTCTCTATGATCACACACCTGGACAAAACGAATAGTCACTTGTACATGGCTGTCTGGACCACACATGTAAAAACAGTGAAGTCCAGTCCAAATCAGTTGATCAAACCAGTAAAATCAGGCTCTTTAAGTTTCAAATCTAACTCTAAGTTAATTTAAAAGATGTTATAAAAAAGAGTATTTGATATTTCATTTCTACAAAATTATACTGTAAAAATCTACATTGTAGGGTTTTGGGGGGATTTTTTTTGTTTTTGGTTTGTTTGTTTTTTTGTTTTTGTTTCAGTTGTGTGTATCTTTCTTTGCACAAATGAAAGCATACATAAAAAAAATAAACAAATGAAACACTGATTTTCCCTGAGCACATATACAAGTCCAATAAATTTAAAAAATGTCCCATTGATTTTTTTCTGCGCAAGGACATATGTCCTAAGCTTTTGAATTTCAGATCAAACCCTGCAAACACCCTGGACAATCATATATACGCACACATTGACCAGCTCCAACAATACACACACAAGCACACATACATAAGCATGTGCGCACGCACAAACACACACACACACACACACACACACACACAACCAGCCCCAACAACATACATACACACACACTTGCTAAACACACACCAGCACCTATGACATACACACAATGACACATGTACATCCACACACAAACATACTGCTGTAGTTTTGCTGCTGTGGCTACACAAATCTAGAGAGACCCTATTCCATTTAGAAGAAATCTATTCATTAATGACCTGGAGATGATGCCAATACTCGTTTGATTAGAAATGGATTGTGCTCTTCCTTTCAGGTAAGACTTACAGATGCTCTTTTTCTATCATTCCTTCTGTGAGGCAATCAATGGTATGGTGACCTTGCACCTGGCATTCGGGTTACTTTCTTAAGATTTCATATTTTTCCCCACATGCGACCTGTTCATTGTTGTTACATTACTAACAAGTCTGTCATCTCATTTGTTCCCTTAACCCTCAAAGTGCTGGATATAATAAAACATACTTACAGAAATCATGCTTAAAACAAAGGGATAGTTTGCCTCCGCTACCTGTGCTCTGATTTGGGGCATTTGTATGCTTATCAGTAAGAATAAATAGGTAAACCTATACATTTTTGGAAAGTAGAATGAATGAAGAATCAGATAAAAGTAAGAAAAAGGCTGTACCTTGTAAGTAGTTGGAGATATTCCACAGGATATAAACAACAAATTTTGCAAACTTGTTTTCCAAAAACGTCAACCACAATGTTTATAGGTATTTTCACATCTTTTATAGAGTCAAAATCTCAAAATTGGCATTAAACTGTGCAGAAAATGTTCTGGCTGCAGAATCATGAAATGAATATAACTGAAACAATGAAATTATAAGCACTGTATTATTTGTTTGAGACACACCCACCGACGCCACGCACGCGCACATCTACAATACTTTATGCAATCACAGGCAAAAACAGAAATAAATGTTTTCTTTTAGCTCATGTTGCTTTCAAAAGCAGCAAGAATGCTTTAAATCAAAATAATTTCCAGTTTTCTAGCTTGATTTGGTCAAGAAATCACAATAGACCCATGCCTAACCCACTTTACCACCCCTCCCCACCCCCATCACCCACCCCCCAGTTTTTGTGGCTGGAGACACAAAACTGAATGAACAACAAGCAAGCCAGCATGCCCAAGTGTCAAAATAACAAAGCCGTTTTCACCAGAATCCCTGTCAGCAAATGAATCATCACTGGTGACAAGGTCACTCATTTCCTGAGCTTTTTCAACTTCAGTGTCACTCATTGTTTACAAAAAATACGAAGATCTGGACTTATAAACTCGGTCAAAGTTTGTGCAAACACAAGCAGGGAGGCAGTAACACCAGAACGAGGCAGTTTTACGAAGGCTGCCGAGCATAGCCGTACGATGTCGGACCTTATGTAAACAGAACCACGATCGTGGCCCATCGCACTTTACCGGGAAAGCCACGATCGTGGCTCATCGCGCTCTCCGGGTTAACAAGATCCTTACTATCTGAATGAAAGAAGAATCTAGTCAGAGTCTACTAATCTAGTCAGAGTCTACTAATCAGAGTCTACTAATCTAGTCAGAGTCTACTAATCTCGTCAGTCTATAAATCTCTTGACATTGCCTCTGGGTCATTACATTTACAGAAAACAAACTGAATACACCAGAAAACTGCATACAAGTAAGAATGAATAGAACAAGTTAGACTATAATTCTCATGAGTAAAACAAGTTGACTATAATTCTCATTGTGTCTTAGTTTTTGTTGATGCTAAGTTCTCCCATTGTGTCCTGGTTTTTGATAACAAGCACAATTTGAAATCTGATATTTAGGAATATGAATAAACAAACACTTATTCAGGCATGCACACACACACACACTATTTCTGTAGGTAGTGTGTTTTTGTGTGCATGGGTGTGTGTGCGTGTGCGTGTGCGTGTGCGTGTGTGTGTGTGTTTGTGTGTGTGAATGTGTGTGTGTGCATGTGTGTGTGTGTGTGTGCACGTGTGCGTGTTGATAATCTTTATCTGGTCTCAGAGCTTAGATTTATTCAACTCAAAACAAATATAATTAACATTGCACAATTATAACATGTTTACCTCTTTGACCCACTCCACCATACGGCGGATTTCCGGCCTGGTTTCTGGCCATGCTGATACACTTTTGACTGCCACTGCTTCCCTCAAACGGTCCACGTAATACTCTTGTTTTTCATCAATGTGTCTGTGGTAAAAATTACAAGAACGAAAAAGATGAAACAAATTATGACTAATTAGTGACAATTATACATATATGAAACAGGAAACCAAATCATTTTTCTGACCCTATATTTTAGCTGGCTTTGTTCCTATCCTACTACTATATATTCTGTGCCATCTCAGTGACACTACCCTTGTGTTACTCATCCCAAATGGCTTATCCAGTATCACACATATGCTTGCTCCGTCTCAATCCCAGCATCAGACATTTAACTATCATTATATGTATTCATAGATGCCATGAAGCCACACACCAGCAAAGTCTCTGTGTGTGTGAGAGAGAGAGTGTGTGTGTGTGTGTGTGTATGTGTGTGTGTGTGTGTGTGTGTTTACATGCACACACTTCCCATTACCTGCCATTGACACTACTTCTTCAGTGTGATCTATTTTTTCATCATCTAAAGATTTCAGTCTCAAATGGGTGAAAAAAAAGCCATTTAGAAAGAATTTATGTTTTTTTCATTTATTAATAGACCTTTAATCCCTTTTTTTTGTAAGCATGGCTTTAAAGTGAAATAATGACACAACATAATCAGAACATTAATATAATACATACAGATTGTGTGTGTGTGTGTGTGTGTGTGTGTGTGTGTGTGTGTGTGTGTGTATAGTTGTAGTTGTAGTAGTAGTAGTAGTAGCAGCAGTGTAGGGACTGGCATTTGACTGCCTAGGCCTCGTGGCCTTTTTTATGTCCCCTTCAATATCAGTCTCCTTTTATTTGTGGGATACATATGTTTTCTTTTACAAGTACTGTAAATCACTCATCAAAGTCAATAAATTTTTCTTTTAAATTGATGTTCATGTCAAGATGATTTTTGAACACATTAGTATTTTGTGCAAGTTTAGTTTCAATAGGTAGTGCATTCCATATTTGTGCAATTCTATTAGCTAATGAATTTTTCCTTAGGTTAGTATTACAGTGCTCTTTACAAATCTTCATCATTGAATTTCTTGTACTCTCATAATCTGACATTCTAAAAATATTACTCACATTGACTTCATTATAGCAATAACATTTTATTTGTTTCTGTTAAATCCCCTCTTTGCCTTCTACCCTTTAATGAATGCAGATTGAAGTATATAAGTCTATGTTGACAGCTCACAGATTTGCATTCTTTTAATAACTTAGTTGCTCTTCTTTGTACCCTTTCTATACCTATAGATTGTCTCTTGAGGTATGGGTGCCACACAATATTACCATATTCCACTTGTGATCTAACCAATGCTTTATACAGTTTAAGAAATATATCTTTATCTAAATAGGTAAATGTTCTCTTAATTATTCCTATCATCTGGTTGGCTTTATTTATTATATTATGTGTATGTATGTCAAATGATAGTTTATTATCGAAAGTTATGCCAAGGTCTTTCTCACTTTGACATTTCTCAATGTCCTGTGTGGTGTCTTCTATTATCATATGGTATTTGTTTTCTGGCTTTTTTCTTCCCATGTGCATTATTTTACACTTTGATACATTAAAATATAGATTCCGTCTATCAGTCCAGTCCTGTAACTTATGTAAGTCCTTTTGTAGTGTAGTATTATTTTGTGCATTGCCATAAAGTTTAGTATTATCTGCAAATATTTTGCATTTGCTTTCTATACTTTCAGGAAGGTCATTTATGTATATTGTAGGAAGCACTGGGCCAAGTATGTTACCTTGTGGTATACCACTAACATTTTCATTTGTTGACATTCTTTCTCCAATTCTAACTACCTGTGTTCTTTCTGACAAGAAGTTTTTTGTCCAGTTCAGTATGTTTCCAGTAATACCATATGAAGCTAATTTTAATGAAAGTCTTTGATGTGGTACAGAGTCAAATGCTTTTCTAAAGTCTCTAAAGTCTAAATAAAGTATGTCTACTGGTTTACCCATATCTATCATTTTTATGAGATCTTCAATTACTTCAAGGTGTGTGTATATATATATATGAAGAAATAAAAAGTTCTCAGCTTTGCCAAAAATTAAGGAATACTTAAGAAATGGAGCGTCCAGGATTTTTTCCTTTTGAAACAAGACCACAAATCCCAAACTATCACCTGCAGTAAACAGAGACAGAAGAGGTAACAGTTTAATGTTAAATAAATCACATTGCAGACTGAAAGTGCGCAGTTCCTTCTTTACAGAGCAAGTTGTTAATAAATGGAACAGTTTGCCAGACAGTGTTGTGACTGCCCCAACCATGTCATCTTTCAAGACTAGGTTAGACGCTCATTGGGCCAACTCTCCAAGCATTTATGATCCAGTATGCTATCATTAGGCCACGCATGCTGGTATACTGTATCCAACTGAACGATGAACAAGCCTTCACAGGCCTCAAACGTCTGATTCCAGTTCATGTTCAAGAAACACACACACACACACACACACACACCAAAACTAGTTTGTGGTGTTTGTTGTGCTCCAAGACGTGGATGTCCTGTCGATGGATAGCCTACACAGGTCCACGATATCTGACCTTTGGACAATGGAACTCGTGACTTGGAATCATAAATTTACACTTTACAGTGGGGGTTCGTCTGCCACTTAAAACCATGTTTCATTTTCAAAACTTACACAAAACAAAGACACAGATCTGGGCGTACTGCTGCGATATGTGTGCGCTCGTTTCAACAAAGGAAACGCTTCGCTGAATATGAAAGCACTTCGGATGACAGTGTTCATTCGAAGAGAACCAACACTTCTAAACTGTGACAGGAACAATGGGAGAAGCAGACTACACCGGCACCCGGAAATTTTTAACCGGTTCTTCTAATATCTTCACTGCTTAATATGTTCCAAATACACTCTTCACGCAGGTTTCTTTTCATACTCACTCAAAAAGTTTCTCCATGTTCACTTGTTAAGTGTCCTTCTCAGTGAAGACTCCCTCAGCTTGGAGACTGAACAGTGCAGCCTACTTTCTGTCTTGAAGAGGGGCGAGTGCAAAATCGGCAAGTGTTGTTGCGTGCGCATGTGCCGCGACCTCCTTATGGCTGAAACTGTAGTTCCGTAGTCTGACAACTCTAAAGAAATAAAGCTGTTTAAATGTATGCATATGAAAATACTATGAAATATTCTAGAATTGGTTATATGTGCATATTTTACGACAACTACACGCAAAACCCCAGTAAGTTCGAAACTTTAAACCATTGCTTCGTTACTTACATCCGGGGGCTCGATGCGAATTATGACCGATTCAGCATCATGGCGTATACACTATTTAGGCTCAATGGTTATCAATTAATTGTTGACACTCTTGTAAACTTTTAGCTCTAGAAAAGTATTCAGCTTGTCCTTCTACGGTCTACAGAGGTATTTGTTTTTTCTGATGTATACACTATAATTCGAAGTTCCGATAACCGGAAAATTATCCCCATTGTTATTTTTCTCCAGCAAACGACAAGCTCCGAAGTCATTTTTGATTTTGGTTGGATACCACAGAAACTAGCCTCCGACCTAGACCAGCTGGTTTTCAAGTTTCGACCTCAGAAATTGACTATTAGGGCGAGCGTCAGTAAGTTGATCTGTAGTTTCATATCGGGGCATCCATTTCCAAATGTTCTATGATCTGCTTGTGATGTCAGTTCTGTTACACGAGATCAATAAAGTACTATTTATTTTTTTACAAGAAGCTCTTAATCATCATGTGCAATGATAATGCACTTGCGAACTCGGATGCACTGATTAATGGTTTTTAACGTAAACTACTTTCCTTCATCTAATCAAAAGTGTCATCATTTCCTAGTTCTGGAGGTTGTAATTTTGACTTAGTGGTGTACTGTAAGCTACATTTTTCGCAGTCAGGCAGTATTCACAAAATAATTTGTTTGGCTACAAATATTGATATTTTCTGTTCATACATACAATTCTGGAGTTCAATAACACAATTTTGAAATAAATTAAGTGTGGCAGTGTCAGACTTTCCTATTGTTCAGATCCTGTAGCGCTTGGTGGATTAAGACTGTATAATAAGAGTGGAAATTTTTCCAGAGTCCTAGTCAATAAATGTGATGGCCAAGTCCGTGATTGCTTTTTATGCTTCTTTTATGCTTCAGAAAATCAAATTTGCATTAAAAAAAAAATCATGCAATTCAGAATACTGACTTTTTAGTTGTACATATACAAAATTGTCGGCAATATCCAGATTCTTTCCCTATACTTTTCTGTTTACAAGAGCACAGAAAAACTTGTAAATTGGTTAATGGCATTGTGATATATACTCTTCATTTCTTCCTGTTCTCTTTGACTGGTCTTTATGTCTCTTGACAGGGAAAGAAATGTAGAGTACATATTACAATGTAATTTAAAACAAATTTTCGATTTTTCCGTCTTGGGAACAAAACTGAATGAAAGGAACACAGGGGAAGAAATGTGGATAGTACCAAATTATCATCATTGATAAATAGTTTCTTGATGTCATTTTGTAGGAAAATGTGTTCACACAAAATCATGTGAGCAATCAATAATTCCCCTAGGAGTTGTTTTTTTTTAAATTGCTAGGTTACAACTCTTTTTTTCTTTTTCTTTTTTTCTTTTTTTTTTTTTTTTTAACTGTTCCTGTATCAATATTAATTATTACAAATATTTTTGTATGTTTTTATAATGCAAGAAATATTTTTGTGTTCTGGTAAGTTAGGCCAGAGGTATAGTTTGACAGTCTGCAAAGCAGATCAATTTACCCATAGATCTGAATTCATATGTATGCTTACGTTATGTTCAGGCTTGCGCACAAAAAGTTAAAACACACATTAGTGCTCATCCATATCTCACATATATGAACTTGACAGTGTTGCATCAAACAAAATTTGTCTTGATACTGTTGTGAATTGTCATATTGTCAATGTATTAATCACCATGTAAACCGCACTGCGGCAGGTATGTCATAACGTCAGTATGGTATACATTAATGTATTAATTTATATTAAATTTTAAAATATATAAGTTATATGATATAATCTATAATTGTATAAATTATGTGGTATTATTTAAAAGTAGTTTCTTTTACATTAAAGCTGAACTGGCCGGAGTTGCAGGATTGTGAAAAGAAAAACACTGAACAGTAATTAATCTGTTTGGATAATCTAGGACAAACTGATTGAATATGTTTTTAGGGGAGATGATTGCATATATTCTACAAATTCGTGATCACATATTCCTTTTCCAATCTTAGATGTCAAAGCCAAACATTGAAGTACAGAAAGTCTTATGACTTGATTTAATGCTACACCACATTCTTTACAATAGTTATTGGCATTCATTCAGTCATGGTTTTGGAGGCAGTTCTTTAAAATCTTTTGTCTTTGTCAGTTATGGCTCTTCTTTTTTCTTTTTTTTCTTTTTTTTTCTTTCTTTTTTTTCTTTTTTTTTTTACCATCCCCCAACCTAATTTGAACAGAAATAAATCTATTGTAACAAAAACAAGACTGCAGGAGTATATGTGTTCCTGTTTTCCTTACCCTAACCTATCCCCTTCCAAAGTGTTTTAACTTTTATTAAGGAAAAAAAACCTGTTGAAGACCCGTAGAATGCCCTATGTAAAAAGAGGCATGTTTTCAACTTTTCCTTTTCAGGTTCTGTTGGGAAAACAACAAAAGGCCTCTGCTTTTTTAATCTTTTGATTAAGCAAAATCAACAAAAGCTGGGTTAAGAAAATGTGAAATAGAAAAGGTAGTCTTTTGATCTATTTGTTTAACTTACCGTTGAAATAAATTTTGACATGTTCACTTTTTTATGTTTCAGCCATGCAAGGAACTGGAGACGAGGACTGAATGGCACCAGATTGTGACTCTGTGATGAGTGTTACCAATACTGATACAGCTGTTGCACAACCCACTTTCCCAACTGCCAGAAAAGAGACTGGTCTGTGCAACAGTCTGCAGGGCAAAAACAATAAACTTCCCAAGATTCATCAGAATGGAAATGGTTAATTTCAGAGCTCACTCAGAAGAGAAAAGTTCTGCATACAGTGCAACTGTACATGAAGAGGACGATATGGATCGGTACTCTCCCACCAGCCCCACAGAAAACTCCCCAATTCAGTCACCTGTACTTGACAGGTCTAGGACCCCTAATCGTTACTCCCCAACTAATCCAACGGATGATGTGGATGACCTAGAGGATCATATATTCAGGACTGACAGAACAGGTGAAGAACTTTCACCACCTGCAGACAAAGAGTACGACAGTGACAATGTTGCTAAAGAAGGTGCCTACAGAACAGTGGGGACTGAGGACAATAATAGTCAGAATGATGATGACAGTGATTGTGATTCAGAAAATAGACTAGTCATACAAGAAGAGGTTGAAGAAGAAAAGGAGGGAGAGGCAGTTGGGACAGAAGATGAAACGGGGGACACAGAACACTGCGATAAAGATCATAATTCAAAAGGGGTCCATCCAAGCAGTATAGAGTCTATCAGACTTCCTGGAGAAACAGAATCACGTTCACTTGATGGAAGTCCCTTGGGTGACCAGGCAGAAGAATCACAGAAAGAGAAAACACACGAGTTTGAAGATGATCCTTTGTCCATCGTCAACTTAGAATCTATACCACTTCCTGCTTCAGAACCAGAAGATAATCGCAGTGAGTGTTACTAAACTTCGTCTGTCTGCTATTGCAGCCTCTTGATGAGGATGGGGATAATTTCAGTTATTGATAGTATAATGCCTACTACTAGTACTAGGATTTCTTAACAAAACTTTCCTATTTTCTGTTGTTATTGTTTCTTATTCTTTCATCTTGTAACTCAGTCACACTCTTTCTTTCTTTTTTTTAATTTTATTTCTTTCTCTTTTTTATTACAGGATACTGGTCTATCAGTTGTAATATTTTTCCCTAGAAAATATTTTTCTTTCTCATGACAACAGGGTGGTTCACTTGTTTGGAGAATACTTGTAATCAATGTGTAATTGATGTGTTATTCAGCTCCCAGGTAAATGAGCTGTCACTGTGTCAGTGGGCATTTTTTGCCTGTTATTGTTGATTTTGATTTTATTTTCAGAGAAGGTACAGTGATGAATGTATAAATTCTATGTCTGTATCATTGTATGGTGTATTGTTTTAATACTGTTATATTTGCAGGGACTCAGCTGACATTGTACACACTACACTGGACTGATCTCGCTTGAAAATGAGCAAAACATGTAATTCAATCAAATCCACACCTCATCAGAATGATTTTTTTGCCAAATTGGACATAGCAGTCAATGTTTATTATGAAGAATTAAGATGCATCCAGTTATTAGGTTACTTTTAGTTTTATGGATTTAACAAGCTCCGCTTAAATCATTTCAAGCCATTATCATAGTGTGCATCATTGTATGCAGCTTATCACCCATTCTGACAGTGTTTACTTTGGCACTGTAATTGTAGCAACAACTTCCCATTTAACAGAACTTTGGTGATCTGTTCCATAACCATGCCACTTTTTGATTATTAAAAAAAACCCACACACACACACAAATGAATGAAGTTGTTGCAAGGGCATTGTAACACACAGACAACAGGCTCTAATGCCATACAGAGGAGTGGAAAGGCAGGACTTGGCATTTCTGACAGCTGTGGACAGGTGGGAGTCAAGCGTAAATCAAGACTTCTCCATTGTCACAGATTCACACATCAGGACAAAGAGGATAGTCTTCATCTTCTTCAGCGTTCCCAGAAGAGAATTGTCAAATGTGCACAAAAGCCTGAACCACAGACTGATCATGCCAACAATTTTTTTAAATATCCAGTCTGACTCTTATTGTCTTAAGTTACAAGATATTTGAAAAAGTCTTTGATTTGCCAGTTACAATCCACACTGTTGTTGTTTTTTGTTTCATTTTTGTTTTTCATTGTTGTTTCTTACAAATGAAAATATGTATGAAAATTTAAAAATAAAAGTAACATGAAAAGTATAGAGAAAATTCTTTGACCTAAGCATCTGGACTTTTTCCAGTAGATTTCTAAAAACGTCCTGTTGATTTTCCATGAGCTAGGACATATGTCATATGTATACAAAGCTTTTGAATTTTCACATGACATCCTGCTATAGGCTATAGATTAGATAGAATTGTCAGTACCAGGGATATAACCTGTGTATGGTAGTTTATTACAACTGCAATTCACTAATTTTGCATGATTTTCTTTTCCATATTGTTTGTGTATTTGTGTGTGTGTTTGGGGGGGGCGGGGTCATTATGTGCCAATTTTTAAAGCTTGACTTTTTTTTCTTTTTCCATTTTTTAAATACTTTCTCTGTCTGTGTTTCAGGAGGAGAGGCATCAGATGTGCTCCAGCTTTCGGCAGATAATGACCTGGAAACAAGGCATAATGACGTGGATGCAAGGAAACACTACAGTGATGATTCCAGTAGTGATGAAAGTGAAGACTCGAGAGAAAAGAGCAAAGAAAGGAGTAGCAGCAGTAGTTCTTCAAGTAGTTCTGAACAGTCTCCAGAATATGAACAGTCACCAGATAGTCCTTCTAGTTCAGAGCACCAGTCACACACACTGACAGGTGAAAAGAAAAGTCAGAATGAGTCTGACAAAGAAAGTTCCGGTGAAATATTGGATGACAGTGTTGATGATGAGAATTTTAGACATGATACAGAAAAGTCTAATAAAGGTAGCAAAACTGGTGCTAGTCCAAACCATGAAGACTCAGGTTCTAGGTGTGTTGATGATGGGATCGATATCATAGAAATGAGTGTTGACCTAGATGATAAAGACTATACATCTGAGCCCAGGCTGTCTGGCTTTGATGGTGCTTCTAAAAGTAGTCCTGCACTGGGTGTAACACGAGTTATCCAGCGAGTCAGTGTGGAGAATGAAGGTCGAGCTGATGGGGATTGTAGAACAGTACAAGCTGAAGAAGACAGTGATGATGATGTTCAAATCATAGAATGTCCTCCTCAAGAACCCATTGACACACTTATTGTGGATGACGATGATGATGATGATGTCATTCCATGTGGAAACGGGGATCCCAGAAAGACTGTGTCAGACGTATCACGAAGTCATAGAAGCAAAAAGAAAAGAACTGTTGAACATGATGGCCATGACTTGCGAATTGTCATACGTGAGGAACGTCGAGATAGAGATGAACAAGACAGAAGCCGTCGACATGGTGATAAAGGATCACGTAGTCGAAGGGAAGAAAGACAGTCAGATTCTCACAGACGAGATGAATCAAACCATCATTCATCAGAATATGCATCTCGAAGGCGACATCGTCAATCTCAAAGTCATTCTCGAGAAAGGCGGCGCAGTAGGAGATCCAGATCCAGATCTCGCTCTCGCGACCGATCGTCACGTCGAAGACGTCATGGAGAGAGATCAAGGGAACATGAGAGATCATCAGAGAGAGAGAGGGAACGTGATCGTGAGAAATCTCACCGAAAGAAAAGACATGATCGTAAGCATGAGCATAGTCACAAAAGTCGGTCCAGATCCCGCAGTCATCGGCGTCATCGAGAAGACAGTTGGGACAAGGAAAATCATGAAGATAATACTAATAGAGAACATACATCCTATAGACAGTATAAGAACAGACACTATCGCCATCATGAAGAGTCTGGACAAGAAGAATCCCCAATAGTAGAAAGCCATGAAAGAAAGAGGAAGAAACGCAAACGAGAGCATAGGGAATCATCTACTCGTGAGAGAAGACGCAGAAGACGTGAAGAAGATGTTGCTGACCGCAGTCATCGAATGTATGCTGAATCCCCTGTTATTGACAGGAGGCATCGGAAGCATGTTGAGGAAAGAGAGGCGTCTCCAGTCAGTGACAGGAGAAGACGACGACACACAGAAAGGGAGGAAATCGCTTTTATGGAGGAAAGTAGTAGATCCAGAAGACATGTGGAACAAAGGGAAGAATCACCGCGACTCGAGAAGAGGCGAAGAAGACGTATGAAAGAAAAAGAAAGTTCACCTTATATTGAAAGAAGAAGTGAAAGACACACTGAAGAACAGTTTGAATCCCCCATAGTGCCAAGGAAAAGCAGACGACATGTGGAAGAGTATGAAGAAGCATTTTCAGATGAGAGAAGGAGTCGAAGCCGAAGACAAAGGGAGGAACAAGAAGAATCGTTTGTCATGGAGAGAACGAGTAGAAGGAGTAGGCGGCATGTAGAGGAGCAGAATGAATCTCCTCTTGTTGAAAGGAGGGGCAGAAGACATGCAGAAGAAAGAGAAGAGTTTGCTCAGGTTGAGAGAAAGCATAGAAAACATGTTGAAATATTGGCAGAGTCCTTGCCAGAAAGGAGGAACAGAAGCAGAAAACATGCAGATGAATGGGATGAACCACCCATTGATGACAGAAACAGCAGAAGACATGTGGAAGAATTACAAGAATTGCCTGTTGAAAGGAAGAGGACTCAGAGTGCCACATGGAGCCCGAGCGATACATTCCAGAAAGACCCATCAGATTCATCAGACTCCGATTCTTCTTCATCGCAAGAATCTGAAGAAGCAAGTGAAGAAGACAGCGAGGAGGAAGAGGAGGAGGTTGAACGTCAAGTTGTCCTTGTCAATAGAGATGAAGATGAAGAGCAGATTGAGTCTTCAGAGAAGGATGATGAAGACATTCAAAGTGATGATGACTTTCCGTTATCAAAATCTGACACACATCCTGCTCCTGAATCTGATGATGTCTCTGTACATGAGGTTGATGATGTCTCTGGGAATGAGGTGGAGAATGTCCCTTCCCCAGAGTCAGAACCTTCAGAAAAGGAACCCACACAACCTTCAATGTCAGAAGAAGACGAACTAGAGGAAATTTTTCCTTTGTCAAAGGATTCGCCATGTATATCAACACAGAATTTGGAAGAATTAACCTCAAAGCCAGACTCCTCCAAGGATGGTGTATCCACACCATCTGTCTCTCAGAAGGCAACACCAGAAGAGGCTGTTTATGATCCAGCCCATCCCACCGAGAGTGAAACTGACAAAGGGTTGTTTCCAGAAAGTCCAAAGGTACTATCTAAACAAGATGACAAGGTGGATGACACCCATTCTCCCAGAAAGTCACCAGCTGAAGAAAAGGTTGTTGATAAAACCTCTGGGGATGGAAGTAGCTCATTGGGCTCAGTTCCTAAGAAAGACTCAGTCACATCTGAGGTGACAGGAACTCGTCATCACCTGATGGTTAACTCAGTGCTTGCTCGACAACCATTTGCTCGGACATTGCCGAGACCATTGGCTGCCCCACCCCTTCCACCTGGTTTCCGTTTACAGATTGGTGGGCCTGGTGGTCCTATTATCAAGAGTTCATCAGGCCAGCTCTTACCACCAGGCCCACCTCCTCTTCCCCGTGGCCTCTCAGATACGCCAAACAAAAAGTCTGAAGGGGAGTTCTCTACAAGTGGTGCATCAGAGAGCACAAATACTGCAGTTGCAACCCAGCCTTCAGCTTTGCACACCGTGTTCCAGTCTAATAAAGAAGGGAAAGCGGCAGTGGACAAGTTTGACAATACTCTTGCTAATCTGGTTGTGGCTCAGAATCTCCTTTCTGCCATGAAGGAAGGGGGTGTGGGAGGTCAGTCCAGTGTTGTGCCTCCACCAAAGTCTGTGTTCAGAGTTCCCCAGCCCCCAATACCTCCTCCTCCCAAACCACCTGTCAAGCTCCCCCCTAGTTCTTCATCTCAGTCACTGTCATCAGATTCCAGGGAACTGATGGACATGGACATGTCCCCACTGGACGATGAGTGCGAGTTGGAACTGCCCACACCTCCAGATCTGTCGGATGAAGCAGAAGATAAACAAAAGACTTCTAAACCTCCACTTGCAGCAGTTAATCTCAAGGCATTAACCAGTGTCATCAAAAAGCTTACATCTCAGCCAGCAGATGACATGCCTGCCTCTGCCGTTGAGCTCACCAACAAAGAGAAGGTGGGAAATATTGATAGATATATTTCTGTTATATTGTCTACTGTTGTATCCAGCATCTTTGTTGTAGAATCTCCAGTTTCAGCAGTGTTAGGTTCTGTGACCAAAAGACGTGTGACTTTCCACTTTCAGAGTTACAGTAAGTACTTTCTACAATTCTTCCAGAGGTCCATCAAATGATAAATAATACACTGAAGTTTATCACTGGTTCTGAAAATCAAATTACTCTGGTACTGGTCTTCAATTATTGTTTGTTGTTCCTCATTATTAAAAAGATAGCTTACTTACATATAAAGTAAACTATCTCCAAGATAGCTTACTTACATATAAAGTAAACTATCTCCAGACTCCTGCAGTCTGTCAGTGGCAGTATTTATAAAGTTCCTAAAAGATAACTAAGTTACACAAAGTAAACAAGTTTCCTGACTCCTGCTACAGCTGCAGTCTGTCACTGTGTCAGTGGCATCCAGGAGTTGAAGTGGAAAGGTTAACGTCAAATATGGTGTTTGATTTAGAACAAAAATATAATCTTAAGACTTAAGTCTTACATAAGTTACAATATTATTAACACTAAAAGAGGAGCAAAACAAATTTGGTTGCAGTCACAGTCAAGCACTGTACTGTATGATAATACTTTAGCTTATATTTTCAGGTATAAGCTGAGCACCATATGGGGTTAGTGCTGGGTTTTATGTTTAAGATTTTCTTCCACTTGTTCCACATCCAAACTGTTTTAGACTATGTTACTTTCCCTGTACGTTTTAGTTTTCACTTCCACTCCTTGATTTTAATTAGCAGAAGGAATGAAATGACTTACAAAATGAGATCCCCTGCAACAGGTTCTGCAGAATACTTCTTTTCTGTTGTCTGGAAACATCTTTGTTTTTGTTTTTGTTTTCTTTTTGTTTACATTTCTGAGTGAATGACATAAATTATTCTTTGCTATTCTTCCTTGTCCTTGCAATTAGTTTAAAGCTGTATTGATAAAATGACAGCACAAACTAAAATGATAAACAAGCTCTTTTTTTTTTATACTGCCCCATGTCCTGAAACCTGGTTTGGTCATGGGGGCTCTGCACTGCTGAACACATCACCAACATTCTCCATTTCATGTGGTCATGGGATAGGGCTGGAGTTCCAGCAAAGCCTGTCTCTGTCCTCTCAGTGATGTCTGCCCACTTCTTTCGCTGTCTGCCTCATTTCTTTTCCTCCTGCACTGTTCCCTGAAGGATGGTCTTGGGCTCTCTTTTCACGTGGCCATACCATCTCATTTTCCTTTTTTTTTAATTTTTTTTTTTTTTTTTTTACTGTGCTCAAGTCTTCGTACCAACCAACATGCTGTGTGATGTCTTTCTTACTACTTTATTTGATATGCAGTCTTTGTAGGGATACCAGGGAGTCTCCTGAAGCATCTCATTTCCACTGATTTGATACTTTTCTGAAGATCTGCTATAAGAATTCAGGACTTTTGTTTATGTATTATTGTATACTGCAGTAATTTCATGTACACACAATACTCGAACACAAGATTTTCAGTCTCTCTCTTACACACACACACACACTCTCTCTCTCTCTCTCTCTCTCTCTCTCTCTCTCTCTCTCTCTCTCTAGTTTTATTGACACTGAAGCAGGAAAGAGGTGCACAGAACTCTCATGAAGTAAAGAATGAGAGCGACCGCCACACTGTTGCCAACAGACCAGAGCAAGACCTTTCTCAGGACCTTCCCCTCTACTACAACCTGAGTGAATTTCCCCAGCTTAGGAGAGAAGCAGCCGTGACTTTGCCAGCTCAACCCACTGTGATGAAGGAACATGTTTTTCACTCCTCTCACCAACTTACCCAGAGACTACTTCACACGTGTCACCATCAGGAGTTCAGAACTCAGCAATGGGTGTTAATCAACAACACACTTTTTTTCCCACTGGCCTCAACAACACTTTCATCTCACCAGAGGAAGTGAGCAGGACTGTTCCAGAGACTACAGATGCTGACTCGTGCTGTTCCCAGATGCTGACTCGTGCTGTTCCCAGAGCAACATACACCAGCACTCTGCCTCAGACTACCCGTGGACATCATTGCCGATCCCAGGAATACCCGAGACACAGCATGGCCTCAACCAGACCTTGGTGAAGCAAGTCCTTGACCCATGGGAAACTGCAGAGGATGGCCAGAGTACGTCATCTCCGTCACCCAGCAGACGGACGCAGGACAGCCTTTTTCCCAGCCAGACACCTGAAGAAGACATGAACTTGACTGTTGGAAACAAAACAGTGCTAACTCGTATCCATGGACCTCTTACATGGAGCAAGGTTAAGTGCAAACAGTTGCACTTGACTGACTCTTTCCCAAGTGCTGGTGCTCGTTCTTCCCGAAAAACAGAAAGCACTGAATTGCCTGCAGTTAGTAGTCCCATATAGGTAATCAGCCCTGCCCATGTCAAACCCAGTTACAGAAGTGAAATGTCCCATTGCTTGAAGTTCTTAACTGTCAAGCTGATTTAAGGTGCTATATATCAAATTTTGATTTGGTTGTTTTGACTGAAATATTCACCACAAATTTCTCTTCATATGTTTTTCCCATGCACGATACTTTTGTTTCTAATGCTGTTAAAATTTCTAGCACTTCAACAGCAAGATTATGTGGGGGTCTTGTTATATTGATTAAGAAGCATTTTACCTCTTTTGTTCATGAGGTTGATTATGAATATGATAACTGCATCGTACTTATTCTCGCGAGGCAGCTGGCAGGATTAGACACAGACTGTTTTGATTGGTTTATACCTACCTCCTCAGTACAGCCCATACTACTGAGACAGATATCTACAATGGAGCATCTCTCCTGGAACACTGTGTTTTAGATATTGCAAAAGAGTATGGTAATATTCCCATAATAATCATGGGCGACCTAAACACAAGGACAGGGTCCAAGAAGGTCAGTGAAGATATATTGTCCAGTGATGTTAGTGACACTGACTCTGCAAATGACCACAGTAGTGACCTGTATCCATGTGTTTCAGATGATAATACTATGAACGGTTTTGGTCAGTATCTCCTGTGTTCATGAACAGTTTGATCTAGTAATTTTAAATGGAATCATAGCTGCTAGTATGGATGGAAGTTTTATGCATATTGCTCACAGTGGAAGCACTAGAGTGTGCAGTCATGCACCAAGAAGTACTAAACATTATTTCCGCATTAAAAAACAACAAACCAGCAGGACCTGATGGGTTTTCCAGAGAGTTTTTCAAATACGCACCCACAGAAGTTACACTGTTTCTGACCAGTTACTTCAATAAATTGTTTGATTCAGGTACATTTCCTCATGCATGGTCAGAAGCTATTATCCAGCATATAAAAAAGGTGACCCAAAGTTAACGGATAACTACAGAGGTATATCCTTGCTGAATGTGTGCAGAAAACTTTATTGTTACATTCTTAATAAACGTTTAACAATTTGGATAGAAGAAAACAATTTGTTAAATGAAGCCCAAGCTGGATTTAGACACAACTATAGTACAACAGATCATATTTTTATTACTCTTTTGTCATTAATTCAGAAACAATTTGTTATCAAGGGAAAGCTGTACTGCGCTTTTATGGATTTAAAAAAAGCATTCAATTTAGTTTAGGTGCCATTATCCTCAGAAAAAATGGTAAAATGTACAAAGCTATTCAAAGCATGTACAATACAGTTAAGGCAAGAGTTCGCGCAGACTGTGAACTTACTGATGTATTTATGTGCCCTAAACTAAAGGCCTGAAACAAGGAGAAATTTGCAGTCCTATTTTATTTTCACTTTTTACTAATGAGCTGGCAAACAAAATTATTCAAAATGGAAAACACAGTATAATGTTAACACCTGAACAAATACAAATTATGATTTTGCTCATTGCTGATGATGTTTATTAGTGTCATATACTGTTGTTGGTCTGCAGCAGCAGCTGAACATATTCAGTGATAATGCCAGGAAGCTTGGATTGATAGTTAGAAAAATCCAAAGCAATTGTCTTCAGAAAGGGTGGTCATCTTTCTACAAGAGAAGAACGAGTTTACAGTGGAACACAACTGGAAATTGTCAACCAGTACAAATATTTTGGTGTTGTTTTTTCAACAGGCTTATCCTTTTCCTATGCACTTAAGGACATGGCAGCTAGAGCTAAAAAGGGTATGGTTGGTATCTTACATAGTTAAAATCACCGCAACTGTTAAGCTTTTCGATTGCCAGATACAGACCATATTAACTCTCTTTTGGGGGGGTGGGGGGGGTCAGACCATATTAACTTAAGGTTCTGAGGTATGGGGCCTCACACTCACAGCTGACTATTCTATCATCGAACAAATACATTTATTAGCAATTAAAAGATTTCTGAATGTGAGCATCCGGACACCAAACGCATTAGTTATGGAGAAACTGGAAGATTCCTACTGTTTATAAACGTCTATGTTTGGCACATTAAATACTGGCTAAATCTGACAAGAATGTCTGACAATCACATTCCATGAAAATGCTATATAATCTTTACTGTAAAGATAAGAATAACTGGATCTCTAATATATGCTTTATTCTTTGTCGTTATGGTATTGGCTTTGTGTGGGAACAGCAAGGAGTCCGTAATGAGAAAGCTTTTTTGGCTGAGTTTAGACAACGGTTCATTGACTGCTATGTCCAAGGCTGGAACAGTGACATAAAAACAAAAGAACGCTGTGCATTTTATTCTTCCTTGAAAGAAAACTACTCCCTTTCCCACTATCTCTTGGTTGTACAGAATAGCGCAGTAAGAAATATTTAACAAGAATAAGGCTTGGTGTTTCACCATTAAAAGATCATTTAAACCGTTTTCGTGAGGCTAAGGAGAAATGTTTAGATATTCCTTTCTGTGAGGGTGTCTATGAATCGGAAATCCACTTTATGCTTATTTGACCTAGATACCAACAGGTTAGAGAACAGTTTATTCTTCAAAAATTTTACAACCATCCATCTATGTTCAGATAAGCGTTATTGCTATCAAACGTGAAATGCTCAGTGAAAGTCACAGTCTACATAAATGAGGCATTCCAGTTATGATCGTGCTATATGGATGGATAACGAAATTCAAAACCCTTGGCATGCATTATAAGCTGTTTTCTTTCATCTGATTTTCATCCCTACCCCACTTTTCACTTTGACATGATTAGATTTGATTTGATTTGATCTCTCTTTCAAACTAATTCAGTAGAAGATTGATCGCAAAATTTTGTTTTAACTTTGTCAGTTTGACTATTTCAGTGCATAAGGAATATTTTAAACAATAAAGCGATATGAAAGAAAAATCAACATTGTCTGAAATAGAATTATAGATGTGCAGGCCTGTGCTCGTTGATTCCAGCCTATCATGAAAAAGGATAGTTGTTTATTGTTTGATTTTTGCAATTCCATATAAGGAAAAGGCTCCAGTCAGTGGACTGTTGAATATTAGATTCTAAATCCAAAGGCATTTGCACTTGTGCTGATCCTAATGAAAATCATCTGATTGCAGACCACTGTTCCATTAATCTGGGTTTTTTTGGTTTTTCATGTGTGTTTCCTTTTAATGTTGTTTTTCCCAAATCATTGATATTTGGGAGATGATATGCAGTGAATTTAATAACTTTTTTCTTTCTTTCCAGGATATTGCATACCGTTGAACTTAGAGCAACGACAGCAAAAACAAAGCTCTCACTAGAGCCTAGTAACAATGAATGGGAGCACAGTGGTTCAATGTATGCAGATAAAATTATCTTGAAAAGTTGATTACAGCCCCTTGGTTTAGTGTAAATCTGTTTTTTGTGCATGAGCGTGTCAGAGTAATGATAGATATTATTTGATTAACTTCATTAAGTTGATCAGTTATCAGCACCCAAGTTAAATTAAAGATACTCATGATATACTACATTCAACTTTCTTATTCTTTTCTATTTTGAAGTTCGTGCTTTTTTTCTTTTCTTGTGCCAAATGATCAGGTCTGTAGGTCTTATCTCTACAACTCTGAGCTTTACTGTTGAGAATTATTGTCTTGTTAATTTGGTTTTGTGGTGTTTAGAGAAGAAATATTTGTATTACTGCTGAAAAGTAAATGATTCTTTTTTTGTAATGACTTTTGAGTGTATTTTTCAAAGCAGATATATATAAAACACATAGAATTAAAAACCACAATGAGTATTGGCTATAAATTGCCATCTTTTTCACCATCTCATGTTTGTGCCAGTTAATGGGCTTGTCAGTATATTTTTAAATGTTAAACTTTTACAGCGACTGAACAGTTGTCATGGTCCAAAGGTTGAGCTCTGCAAGACTGCCAAGAGCTGTAGAACAGTGAGTCACGAAGGACTCTTCACAGCCAGATCTGGAGAATTATAAATTCTTCTTGAAGAGTCGACTCTTAGACAATGAAATTTAAAGGTCATAAGATGTGAAAAATTATGAATACATTCACAAGAACTTGAAGAAGGACAAGAAAATGTGAATCCAGGATTTAAAGAATTGAACATTCTATTAACCCTTTCGCTGCCAGGAAAATAAGATTTAAGTGAAATCTGTTTGCCAGGGTTTTTTCACAAAAAACGGGTATAAATTTTCAAAAATTTCTGTGCTCTTTGTTATTGGAGAAAGACCCATAAAAGTATATATTTTCTGAAAGGGAAATGAATAAAGAATACAAAACACATGATGTTTTCACATTTTATATATTTTTAGTGACATGCTGTTGTTTTGAAATCAGTGTTTTGTTTTTTGTCACATTTTCAACTTGTTCATTACAAACATTAGTCAGGTAATTTGCACTAAAATATCATATTTTCTGGACAAATGGATATCTGCACACACGAAATCATACTAGAACAGCCACATTATTGAAAAACTGAAAAAGAAATAGATACATAATGCATTGTGACTTCTGCAAGTGATAATATGGATGTGAGGCCACGCCCCTTCAGTCTCCACCCCCCTCCTCTTCACCCCTCTCACACGGTCACTTTATCCAGTTCTCATCAGACCGCGTTGGCTGAGTGCCAAGAAAATAGCTCAAACTGTGTCCTAAAAATTCGGTGACTTCTGTCATCTGCTAGAGCTGAACAGCCGGCATCACTTACTGTTAGTCGTATCTTGGCCACTCTCTTGATTGCTCCCGAGTTATCTCGTCATATAGGCAGCCTAGGGGTTAATGATCAGTGTAACTGTAAAGACTTTGTAATTTGAAAACAAGGGAGGGAAATCTTGACCATTTTAGTTTCTTTTTCTTTTTTTTAATCCTGTTTTTTTGTTGTTGTTTTTAATTATTTAGTCTTTTTCGTAGAATAAGTTTATTGCACTTTTTCAATAGAATATTTTTCATATTACTGATATATATAGATTTTTAACAATGAAGACGACTCCTCCCTGACGATTCAGAAATTACAGAAAGATGGTGGTCCTGCTGTTTCAGTATTTGAAAAAGCTTCATCTCCAAGAGCGTGTGGTGGATGAGGTAAAACAAGCCCTCCGACCCTTCTACAGCCACAAGAAAATTACCAAGGAGGAATACAAGGGGATTCTTAGAAAGGCTGTACCTAAGGTATGTATTTTGACTTTGAAGGTTTTTCTGGTATTTCAGAGAGGAGGTATCTATTATCTATAGAAAGTTGGTAGACAATATAAAATGACTTTTTGTTTCATTTCCCATGATCAGGGTCACATGAAAAAAAATCTTATATAACATAGGACAAAAAAAACTAATATAGTAATAATTATACTATTAAATATGGTTTCAAAAACATTGAAGCCAATAATTTGAATAATTAGTTTGCATGAATTATATGAAAATAAAGTGAGTGTTCAGTTCTCCCCCACCCCCCTTCATCCCCCCTCTTTTGTGGATTTTACTTATTCATAATTGCATGTGTTTACTTCTGGCTCACATGTGTAAACATTGAGTCAGTGCAGTAACCCCATTTTTTGTTCTCTCTGTGTGTGTGTGCCCATGGTAAACTTCAACGAATTTGTTTTCTCTGGAAATACTTTGACGATGCCAGTGTTGGCTTTAAAGTAGAAAATCAGTCCTTTTTACACATTCCAGTTATACGTTAAGCATAAATTGATTATATATATATATTTCTCATTATTGTCATATAATCGAACAAACACTAATGACTATGTGTCTGACTTACTTACTGCCCCTCCACATCTCTCCATACCTTACACTTTTGAGTCATATAAATTTTCTGTTACAGAAGTATTAACAATAAGGAAAACGAAATTGACAGTAGATGATTATTGTGTGCTTGCAGATCTGCCACAGCAAGAGCGGCAACATCAATCCACAAAAGATCCTTCAGCTTGTGGAAGGCTATGTGAACAAGTTTCAGAAACAACGGCATTCAGCTGGCAAAAAAGACAAAAGTTCTAAAACCTCCAAAGAGAGAATGAAGGCCAACGGTGAACGCAGCAAATCCACCAGATGATGTATAGTGTTGTGTGCTGAAAGTGATAGTTAACAATGCTGATCAAAACTTCAGGTGGAACCATTGAATGTGATGATCCTGTGCGTGCGTTATGTACAAACCCAAAGACATATTTATGGTTGAAATGTGGTGATCGTACACCATGTATAAATCAGTAAATGTTGATCAAACTTCCGTGGAAGCAAAGTATGTTACTGGACTACAGAATCCTTTTTTTGTGCAAGTGTAAAGTGACATTTTCAGCATTTTAAAAATGTGAATCAGAAAAAAAATTAACTGTTTCTAGCAGATTGAATTATAGACTGTCTGAGGTTGTTGTTTTGTTTTGTTTTTTGTTTTTTTAATGAAGGAAACCACTTTTTTACTGGACTTTAGAGTGTATATAGATGGATGAGTTTACTGTCAAAATGGGATGCTTGATGAAGTTCTTAATTAACCATAGTTGACAGTAAGGCACAAAGTGTGCTTTTGATATTCTCATCTGTAAATGTTGTCTCTCTCATTGCAGCAAATTAGTTGTGAACTTGTGTAGGGCAAGCCAGAGTCACAGACTGATATGCTTTTGTTCAGGTTTTAGTTGTTGCTTTGCTTTTTGGCCATCCAGACTGTGTGAATGAGTAATATATGTGTCAGTAATGTGTGTGTGATTGAGAGAGAGAGAGAGAGTGTGATGATGTACTTGTTGCAAATTATGCAGGTGCTGAAGCATAAAATTTATTATTATGATTTCACTTTATTCTTCATCTTTAAACCCTCTGTGTGTGCAACCCCCATCTGCCGCTGATATTCTTTTTTTTTTTTTTTCAATTCTTCACTCACCACTCCTTCCTCTTCATGTCTGTCCCTGCATTCTACTCTCTTTTCATATTTCAAAGGATCTTGCCAAATGATGAGCCTTCTATCATGTTTTCTTTGTCGGTTCTTCCTGTGAGAGATCTGTTTTATTAGATATTCAGAAAGCTTAAGACAGCTTACTTTACAGAAGAGATAATGTGCAATTTTGCCACTCAATGTTTAATTGCAAAAGGTTATTCAAATTCTCAGATGAATTATTCATACTCTTTCAATTTCAATCTCTCTCTCTCTCTCTCTCTCTCTCTCAAATGGAAGCATTAGTGGTGGTCAGTAGCTGTATTAATTTCAGTCTGTGATTTCAGTCGGTGTCTCAGTCTCTGTCTGTCTCTCACACAAATGGAAGTGTCAGTGGTGTCAGTAGCTATAGTTAGGGGTATGGGACTTGTATGCTCATGGGCATGTTTATTCCCCTATCATGGCAGTATAAATCCCAGCACTACCCAAGTGCTTTCATAATACACCACTTGTTTCAATATTTGCAGCCATATTGATTTCAGATCTGCCTAATGTATACAAAATTTGAAGAAAAGTTGTTGAAAATAAATAATATCAGCTCTGTATTATCGTAGTCAACAGTGAATAAGAAACTAGCTGAGTTTGCCATAAACAAAAGTACTGAGAACTTGACCATTGTTAGAAGGCACGAGGCAGAAAGACCTCCAATTACAAAGTCATTATCTTATTTGTTTCATTTAAGATGTGTGAGCCAGTTATTCTCTTCCTGCTTTCCTCTTGCTGTATGCTCAACTCTTTCCTCTGCTTTTAGTGGATTTTTAATTAGTAATTCAATGTTATAGTGTTTCTCATTTGAAAAGCTGATATTTCTTACAATGTATCTAAATTGTTTGTTTTGCTTTTGTCTTCAATTGGTGCAAAAGTCTCTTGGAGACTGAAGGCACATTCATCCCTGGACTTCGCAGTGTGTTACTGTCAGTCTTTCTGCCTTTATTGACACCTGGTATTTTAGGTTATTTGTTTACTTTATGGTATTATCAGGGGGGAAACCCCTTTTTACTTGTTTTAGCCATATACATCAATATTTCAGTACAGTTTTTCATTATGGGATGGTTTTTGTTTTAGCAAGCTGACACATGGCAACAGTTTGAACTTTGAATGATTAATAGAATTAACTTAGGCTAAAGGAAGACATGCTTATGTTTTACAGGGTATGATGCAATAAATATAGTGTATGTCTGCATGTATCATTGTATGTGAGTGTGATTGTGACCAGTTTTTCATTTTGTAAAATATTGTGTGTTTGTGAGATATTCAGTATAGAGATGACACAGTATTGATAAATTTGAATGTCCACATAAAAATTAAACTGCCATTGGATGCATGAATTAAAAAAAAAATAAACTTTGCTGTGTTCAGTTGGATAGTATTGACTGAGAGACGAATCAGACAGGCAGACCAGTGATTTCTACTTCCCATTTTTTTAACACTTAAGTTTCATTAGGGAATAGAAATGAAGAGATGTTTATACTACAGGTATCTTGTAAACGTGTATGTTAATACAGATTGTTGTGACATGCACAAAAAGAGCTACTTATTTACTGATCATGTTCACCTTTAATACAGGCTATTTTGAGTAAAATAATTAGGTTTTATCCTGTGAATGAATTGATGTGTTTATGTACAGTCATTTTGCTGCTATTCATTTATCATTGTTTGTTTCTTAGACAAAATAGATTTTGTGTGTGTGATCGTTCATTTGCTGATCATTTGTATGAAACATAAAGAAATGTGAAATGACGTTTGTGGATTAAAAGCTTTCATAAGGATGTGAATGTGAGAAAATGTAATCAGGTTTTCTTCAAGATCAGTCATAATACACAGTGAAATCATAAAATCCCGATCTGTGAGCAACTGACACTTATAACATACATTCTAAGATGCTGAACTCTGCTCAAGTGGTCAGTTAAGTACTGCATCATGGCAGAAAGAGACATTAAATAGGGAGTAACTGCCAATCCAGGCTGTATTTATAATCAGGAAATTTTTAATGTCTCTGAAGAAAGATTGCATCAGATATTGGCATTATATCAATTATTTCATGGTCTGATTGAATAAGCATTATTGAATACCATTTCCATTACTCTATGTGTATACACTGACAGGTATCATTTTTCTTTCAGTGCCCCCCATTTTTTCTTCACACACTTCACTTTGGAGGTAAATCAATCCTGTAGCATCTTGGGGAATACTTGGATATCTTGTACAACTCGGGCACAAGAGGGTTTCATTTGTAACAGGTACGCTACTTGAAAGCATGAGCAGTCAGGCATTTCCAAGATAGTAACAGTGGGGCTCAATCACATCATCATTCAGTCGATAGTGTTTTTATCAGGATGGCAGGTATAACTGAACAAATAAAATCTTTGCTCACCTCTTCAGAGATTTAATCCAAATTTTCACAGAGTGATAATGTCATCAGTCAAGCAAATTTCTAAGTTTAAAAAAAGTCCGCCCCATCTTAAGATGAATTTAATTTACTGTTCTAATCACGCAGTTCAGTTTTATTTCAAGCTTATCCATATAGTGATTGCTGATTTTGTTGTTGTTTATGTTGTTGTTGGGTGGTTGATTTTTGATATGATTGGGGGAAAAAACACTTAGTTGAACAGAACTCACCAGTCTGGAAGACTACATTGCAGACAATCATCATAGAGTAACAAGGGCTATGATTTTGAACAACAGTTCTCAGGTAAATTTGTACGTCAGCTCTGACAAGTCTGCTATCCTCGAAGACCAAAAGCCAATTTTTTTCTAGTATTCTATCACATCAATAGAATGGGAATTGCAGAACTTGCATTTTGTTTCAGCTTCAGTCTGCTTTCTCCTGTTTTTTTATCTTGTGTTTCACTTTCTGTATTTATAGGGAAACAAATTTCTGAACTGGTTTCATTTCTTCAAAGTGATCAGTCCATACATCATTACATATCTGTTCACACAGGCCAGTCCATACATCATAGCATATCTTTTCAGCCTGGAGGCTGAAGTTAAAAGAAAAAAATAAGACCAGTAAGAGGGTGTGTTTTTTTTATACAAGCAGACACTTGAATGATGTGAAAATGCAGATGCTTGCACGTGCACACTTACACAATGACACACTACCAGTAAGTAAAGTGTCCAGCATTTCAGTTTCTTGTGATGCATGCTCACAACATAAGAAATTGGATGAGGGGAGACATCTGAGAAATACTTTTTGTCATCGAATTTCTTTTTTCTTTTCTTTTTTTTTTCTTTTTTTTACACATGCACACACACACACATATTTTGTGTGTGTGTTTTTCAGTCACTCAGTTTAAGGATGTGCACAAACAAACGTAACATGGCATGGCAGACATGAAATACTGAACCAGGTGTTGCTTATTATCCTGTCAGTTTCATTGTGACTGAGTTTTCGTGCGAAGTGTAGATAACCCTTCCTATTCCTTGTGATCACATGCAGATGTGGAATTAAATGCTTTGTCACAGGAGTTGATAATGAGGTTTCAATCAAATCCATTTTCAAATATGACAATCTACTTAATTGTAATTCTAATTTCCCATGTAACACAGAAAGGATAGGATTTTTTTCTTTTTTATAAACAGGTCTTGTCAGTATGGCTTGATTAGTTAAATTATGCGTGTGTGGATGCATGGCATATGTAATATTCACAAGCTTGTAAAAATTATGATACATTATTTTAGTAAAACTGTCAGCTTGTAAGAATGTTGATAGATTATTTTAGTAAATGTGTTTGTACTGTCTGTTTTTCATACAATTTCAACAAAAGTCAAGACTGTATGGGGTTATGAACTGACTAAATGAGATAGAACGAGAAAAAAAAAACTGGTTTCTCAGTTTGTAATGTTTGAATCAAGTGCACATCAAAAGACAGTTGTTATTTTTAAGTGATGTTTATTTTATCGTTTAAATACTCAGAAATTTGTTATACTTTATTGCTAACATTCAACATTTTGCATCGGAAAGAGTGAAAAGATATTTTCAGCATGCACTCAAATTAATGCCTCATACGTTTTCTGTTCCTTTTTTCTATTTTTTTTAGTACATTTGTTTTTTGTAAGTGCACTACCATGATTGTTCTGTCCACAACTCCACATATTTTGTATTGATGGATTAAATTTTGTGTGTGGGTGTGTTGTATATTTTATGGAAAAAAGGGGATAAAAACTGTTATTGCATAATGTTGACAATGTGTAATAAATAACATCCAGAGTGCTCATCTGAATCCAAATATTTTGCCAGTTTTTACTCTTTGGGAGAGTGGGGTGTTTTTTGTTGTTGTTTTTAGTAAATACAAATGCTTAAAAGTCTGTCTGATCCCTTTTTCAGAGTGATTCAGACACTAGTTTTATTTACAGTTTCATAGGTGTTTTTTTTCAAATGGAATGTACAAACATTAGTGTACTTTTTCTTCAGTATAAATCTGTTATTCATAATAAAAATTGACATCAGTTTTTGGCTGACACATTTTTGCATTTCACTGGTTATAATTCAAGGCCTAACAGATAAACATACTAAATCTAAAATATCTTTAACAACATTTTGCTGATATTATTCATGGAGCAGACAAAGACACAGTTCCCTTTTTGACTTGCCATTTTAGTCCCAACAGATGACGGGTGCAAAAGACAAGTTGTTAGAGTGTTGAACTTATTCTTAGGGTCTCACTTTCGAATCCCAGCCACAGCACGTGGTGGATAAAGTATGGAGATACTATACTTCCAATCTCCCAGGTCAACATATGCAGACCTGCGTAGTGTCTGAACCCCCTTTCTGTGCATACACATGCAGAAGATCAAATATGCACATCAAAGATCCTGTAATCCCTGTCCGCGTTCCGTGGGTTACTTATGGAAACAGAACATATATGGCATGCACCCACCCTGAAAACGAAGTATGACTGCCTACATGGTGGGGGTAAAAGTGGTCATACATTTAACCCATTCGCGTGTACGAGTGAATGTGGGAGTCATAGCCCATAAACAAAGAAGCGTCCCAACAGATCTGACAGTGTATAATACAGACTGAGAACAATATAACATCTTCCCCCAATAAAAGTTTGTTCTTCACCACAACCAGCTTTCCATGTCATCAGACACAAAGTACAAGTTCTGCCTTAAAGAACTAGAAACACACACACACACACACAGAGCATTTGCTCTTGAGCATTGCAATTTGTCCTTTTTTATCTGATTAAAACTTAAGTTGACATTTTGTTGCTTTGGTATTACATGGATGATACACCATTAACTCCCAATATTCTAGTTGATGACCTGTGCCTCATTTTCAACAAATTGTTTAGTTGATTTTGTTGCTTTTCTTCTTTTCAGTTGCAAACAGCATTTCCTGAGAAACCAGAGCAATGTGCGTCACAGATTTAGTTGTCTCAATGGTCAGTTTAACACAAACCGGCATGTTCATTTGTTGAAGGGTGTCAAGTGGAAGAACGGTGTAGGACAACTAAAGGCATAGGAAATCATCAGTCTCACAGATTTGTTCTTTTGATTTTCCAGAGCGGGTGGCATACCTGGATTGTGTCAAGTTTGACATTTGCCAACTTCAGTTTGTTATTGTTAGTGTATTTTATCAATATATGATCTGATCTGTCACACTAGGTGTGTGTAGAAGATTGCTTTATCAGATGTTTTCAAAGCAGCAGGGTTCGTTCCCATTTTCATACAGTGCAATTACATGTACAGACATGCTTGCCTTCATGCACAGTCATAGACACTGACTTACCAACAGTGCCACACAAATAAAGGACAACATTACACATGTTGAATCTCTGATGCATACACTCCTATTAGTTGTGTGTCGTGTATACTTGTACAGAATGCAGACATGCGTACACAGCCAGTGGTTATCAAAAGTAAAGAGTTGTAACCACCATCACATTAACAAATGATTGATTGGCACATATGAAATAGATTATACTGTTTTGAAATTTCATTAAGTTTGAGGCTTGCGAGTGATAGTTGGCGAGGTTTTTGAGTGATGCATGTGTTGATTTTTCTTCCTGCTTGTTTTCTCTCTCTCTCTCTCTCTCTCTCTCTCTCCTCCTCCTCCTCCTCTTTCTCTCACATCTTCCCTCTCCTCTCTCTCTCTCTCCCTATCTGTCCTCTTTCTCTCTCGCTCTTTGTCTCTTCTCATTCTCTCCCTCTCCTCCTTATTCTCTCTTTCTGTCTGTCTCACCCTTTCTTCCTCTCTTTCTCTCTCCTCTCTATCTCTCCCTATATCTCCTCTTTCTCTCTCTTTCTCCTCTCTCTTTCCCTCTCCTCTCTCTCCCTCCCCACAGGCAGTGTGTCAGAAGATCTGCAGCCTGGTGACACCACCCCTGGTAACACGGATGATGGTTTCTACCCTTCCACATCTCCCAGTGTTACACATCTGTCCTTAGGGCAGCAGCCAGGTGATGTCAGTGCAAGTCTGACTTTGGGGCAGGACAAAACACCTCCACAGAGTAAGCAGCCAGCTGGACAGGGGTGGCCACTCGCCCTCTCCTGTCAATGGTGACATAGCTCGCCACGCTCAGGTTGGAGCCACACTGCACAAAGCACTCACATGCAACTTGAAGCAGACAGACGGGGTAGCATGCAGGGCTACTTGCAAAGGCAGTCCAGCTGCTATACGCCACCTGTCAGTGGCAGTGACAGAGGTCCACTGGTGGAAAAGAAATTGGACAGGCCTGACCATCCAGAAAAATGGACTTTTTAAAATCAAAATGTTGGGAATTTGTATGATAAATTGAATAATGTTCCGACGGGCGCAATAGCCGAGTGGTTAAAGCGTTGGACTGTCAATCTGAGGGTCCCGGGTTCGAATCACGGTGACGGCGCCTGGTGGGTGAAGGGTGGAGATTTTTCCGATATCCCAGGTCAACATATGTGCAGACCTGCTAGTGCCTGAACCCCCTTCGTGTGTACATTCAAGCAGAAGATCAAATGCGCACGTTAAAGATCCTGTAATCCATGTCAGCGTTCGGTGGGTTATGGAAACAAGAACATACCCAGCATGCACACCCCCGAAAACGGAGTATGGCTGCCTATATGGCGGGGTAAAAACGGTCATACACGTAAAAGCCCACTCGTATGCATACGAGTGAACGTGGGAGTTGCAGCCCACGAACGCAGAAGAAGAAGAAGAAGAATGTTCCCATTCTTAAGTATGTAAACTTGTTTGATGTTTGTCTCATAGAAACATTCATGGATTCTTCATTTGATTATAGTGGCATATTTACAGATTGTATGAAATTTAATGCCCCTGCAAGAAAACTGCCCTATTTTGGACCTTGACTCACATCAGCATGCTTACAAAGCACTGAGAGCACAGCACAGAAACTGCTCTCTAAAACTTGTAAACGATCTTCCCATATTGCATGATGAGGATATAATTTATGTTCTTTCTCTTGATCTGTCAGTTGCCTGTGACTTGAATGACAATGAAATTCTTCTGCCTTGACTGCAACACTTGACAATCAAGGTGTCACCCTTGAGTGGACGAAATCTTACTTCAGTGAGCTTAGACAGAAAGTATTAGTAAATGGCCTACATTCGCCTGCAACGTTCTGTGATGGGAGCTATCTTGTTCATCAAATATGCATCAGTTTCTCAAATTATTGATCATCACTTTTTTTCTTCTTTTTTTTTTTTTTTTTTTTTGGTAATTTGTTGTTGTCTTTGTTTGCTGAAGACGCCCAGTCAAGTACAATAACTGAAATCCATCAAGTGATTCTGAACTGACTCAAAACTATAATTTTATGACTTGAAAAGATCTTGGTTCAGATTGACACTATGGCTCAACAAAGTACAATTTGAATGAAAAAAATGGGTTTTGTTAACTCAGCTGTTCTTTCTATTAAAAAAGATCCATGGTTTCATTCACTAATAGTGCAGACATTGAGTTATCTTTCCCATGTTTGTTATGTGCGTGTCTTTTGAATGATTTTTAAAGAACCATTTCCTTAAACCTTCATTTTTGACTACACACGGAAGCTCATGTGGGTCGTCCACGACCCATACCTTTAAAGAGACAAAAACCTGTATATTCCTCCAAAGCTTGTGTGGGTCGTGCAGGACCCATACCTTTAAAGAGACAAAAACCTGTATATTCCTCCAAAGCTTATGACAAAATATAGAAAAGGAAAACATATCGGAACAACTGATTACACACACACACACACAGACTCACACAAACATACACTCAGAAGAAACACATGCTCATGCACTCACATACACACACACACACACACACACATACACACACACACACACACACACACACACTCAAACACATGCACACACAACTGATGACACACACAAACGCATAATACCACATGCACATACATACAAACCCTACTTATGCACACAGAGACAGAGAGAGGGAGACAGACAGCGAGACAGAGAGAGGGAGAGAGAGATGACTCGTAGCATCCTATACACGCACAACCAAAGATATTCAGTCACACAGGTACATGCTGTTAGAGAAAGGGATGGAAGGGGGTTATAGCTGAAGACAGGCGAAAGAGAGGGGGCGGAGGGTAGTGGGAGAGTAGTGGGGTAGTGAGGCTATTGAAAGTAAGACTTCTTTATTTTCCTTCACTAATTCCAAATTAAACCTTCTGAAATCACTATTAAAAAAGGTTGGGGTCGTGCATGACCCACACGAGCTTTCGAGGGGTGACCACGTTTTTTCCTCTTTAAAAGGCATGGGTCATACATGACCCACACAAGCGTCTGTGTGTAGTTAAAACGCCACCTTTAATTACTCATTAACTAATTAATGATTTTTTTTCATTTTTTGGCAAAAGTTGGCCTTTTAGGTGTAGGAAGCATATCTGAAATTTCGTAGAAAAATATTAAGAACTGGCTGAGATACTTGAGTTTTTGTACCCTTCTGGGTCGTGTACGACCCACGATAGCCAGCGAAGGTTTTAAAGAGCATACCTGAAAATCAATGTTTTCAGGATAACATACCCAGAACTGTGAATAAGCACCATTCGTCAGTATTTGTAGATGCAACCAAAGCTATCGTATGCTCTCTTGTTCTATCCAGGCTTTACTATCACAATGCTATTCTCGCTAGCACCCCAAAATTCCAAATGCACAAACTAAACCGTCCAGAACAGCAGCTAGGCTGACTAAAATATGTGAACATTACACACCTTTTCTAAAACTGTTGCATTGCCTCCCTTGTCAGACCGGCACTCCATATTCTCTCCAGTTTGCATTTTGTATCTAAAAAACTCAGTTCTAACAATCATATTCTCTGCGTATGTCAGAGTAAAATACTTCGGTCAACGTACTCTTTCCTTTCATGGTCCAGCTACCTGGAATGCCCTTCCATTAAAATCCACTGCCACACCACTTTAACAGCCTCTTATAAGTCTTCCCCAAAGACCATCTTTTCAAACAGTATCGAACTCATTCCGAAATGCTTTTCAACCATGCCATAAACGTATGTGCACGTGTGCCACGGTGTGTGCATGTGTGTATGCTAGTGAGTTGGATGAGTACATATAGTGTCATGATAGTGTTCTTGCAAACAAAGTGTGAATCGATTGATTCTATCATTTAGTAATTTACACTTTAATCAGTTTTGTACATGCAGAACGCTTTCAGCTCTATTTGACAAAAAGTGCTGAATAAATGTTTCAGTAGTAATAGTAGTAGTATTGTTTTTAGTACGGGACATCAGCATGGGCATCAGCTGCAAAGTCTAACCTCGACCATCTTTACAAGATACAGACCCAAGCTCAGCGTGTCATTACTGTCGCCATGAGATCCACCCCAATCCTGAAGATGGAGGAGACCACTGAGCTACAGTCACTGGAGGACTGAAGGGACACAAAGATCCTCATCCAGGCAGCAAAATTCAAACGCCTTGAAAACCATCCAATGAACAACAGAATGAGCAGACCCACCAAGAGCCGGTTGAAAAGAGGCAGCTTCATCCACCAGTCAAGATGACTTGATGAAAGACAAACCCCAGTCTTGATGGAAGACGAAGCAAAGCCTATCCCGGCAAATGCCACCCACCCATCTTGGAAGAGGCAGGTGTTCCCAACAGTCGTCACCAGCATTCCCGGAGTGGAGGAGAGAGGAACACAGTCAGACACCCGGCAAAGGAAGGCCCCGGCCATGGAGTACATCTGCAACCTGTACCCCCAGGACTAAGACTGGACCCATGTCTTTACAGATGGCTCCGCCACAGAAGCAACGAGGGATAGTGGAGCTGGAATCTTCCTCCAATACAAAGACGAAGATGAAGAAATTGCAATCCCAACAGGAAAATACTCCACTAACTTCCGAGCTGAGCGAGAAGCCCTCTGTGAGGCAGCTACAATAGTCTCGAAGAACTCCACAAGAACAACAGGGCCCGTGGTGGTGTTCTCGGACGCTCTCGCCGTGCTCCAAGCCCTCAAGAACTCCCGCTGCAAAAAAGTGAACCATCTCACTTCAGCCCTTTGTTGCCCTGAGTGCCAGAGTGGAGAAAGTGGTGATACAATGGGTACCAGCACACTGTGGCATCAGAGCTGGCAACGAAAAAGCGGACATTCTGGCAAATGACGGTGCACAGAAGGAGCAGGCCAACAAACTGGTGTCATACGATGAAATCAAGACAATCATCAAGGCACAGCAAGGAATAAAGTGACGCTTCCAGCACCCCAAATATAACCCAGAAGACAGATACCATTTGCTGGAACGACGGGAACAGGTCAAGATCTTCCGCCTGAGGACCGGACTGGACACAACCGCCTGATCCACCACATGCACACAAAATTTGGCATTGGACAGAGTGGACAGTACCCTTGTGGTGAGGAACCAATGACAACCAACCACATCCTTCAAGACTGTAGGACGCATGCAGCATCCAGGAAGAAGTACTGGCCAACACCGACAGCGGGCTGCTCATCTAATGGGAGGCGAACGAGGAAGAAGAAGAAGAAGTATTTATTAATAATACACCGTAATGGTTTTTAAATATGCATCCAAGGGAGAATATGAAGTCGTCACGTAGCAAAACGCGCCGAATACAATATTCATAGGTATGGACCCGACGAAACCATCCTGCCACAGGCCTGCCACGACACAGCTCAGATCTGTCAACCTGTTGATACAACGTGCCCGGGAACTTAGAACGCGACGTCCTGCGGTGGCGTTGTGAAGAACTAGATCCTCGACAACTGTGCAACTGCGACCGCAACAGGAACTGAAGACAGGGTAGAAATCACAATGAATAATTCGAGAAACCGTCAATAGCTCGTGTATTGTAAATAAGTAATTATTTTGTGTTTAGTTAGGTAAAACGTTCAAACAGTAAACCCTGAGGTTATTAATTTTATCTTCACGTTCGTGACGTGGACACAACGTGTGCGAGTGCGTGCATGCAAGGTGTTGTCGTGTGGTTCTTCTCCTTCGGGTGACGACGACGTTAAAGATGGCGGAACAAGAATACATGAAAAACCTCACTTTACATGATTTTGGTATCCTTGGAAAGTAAATGAGGCAAAGAGAGAGCGGGGCGAAACAGAACGAAACGAAACGAATTCTATTTCAATGGGGAAGTTGTTGAATAATCATTTCTTCTTCTTGTGTGTGTGTGTTGTTGTTTTTGTGTGGGTTTTTTGTTTGTTTGTTTGTTTGTTCATCCAGCCCGAGAGAGAGATCCAGTGCTGATGTCGTTGCCCCTCATGAAGGGGTACAAAATATAAACAAGCACACTAACTGAAGAAAATTATGAAGATAACAGATCTGAAGAGAAATGTATTGTACAAAAATATTGGCAAATTCCTTATGACGCTTTCTTTTTATGATGCCAGATGTAGACTTGCGAAATTCATTGGGATATAATATATAAAGTATAGGTTTGTTATATCATGTTGTACTCTCAAACTAGTGAAAGTATGACAACACTGATAAAACAAATGCAGCTCATCTTCATTTCCACTTTTGCACAATGAACAAATGGTACCTGCAATGATAGTTATGCAGAGATCGAATTTTTCTGAAATACCAAACGAAATCTCAAGTTGTCATAATAAATTTCAAGTCACAGTGTCTAAGTTTATATTCAGGAACACTTTAACATCAAGAGCCGCACAAAATGTCCTATACATGCAAAACCTATCACTATCATAACATGAAGTTCCTACTATTGCTATTCACACACAATCTTTAAGGTCACATAAAAATCATTTCACATCTTGCATTTTGATTTCCCCTACAAAACCAAAGCCAATTTGTTTCAACTTAAACGAATTTTTGAAACCCAATTTCATTTACCTTTTGCACCCGCTCAAGTCAACGTCAACATTGTCAACATTGTTTTAGCTTTCCGTGGAACGTGCGGTAATCCATTCTTGTTCATTTAAACCAACAACGAATAGAACTCGATGCGGCATTGATATAGATTGGGTATCTATAAGATTCTCCATAAATGAGATCATTTGATATTTTGAATTAAATACCTAACACTTTTTTCAGTTCAAACAAATAAACCTTCTCGCAGTGACGTGCAGCAGTATCAAGGCCCAAAAGTTCAGCCCGATGGCTGGATATGATAATTTTTTTTTTTTTTTTTTTTTAGAAGTAAACTAGTTTTCGCATTATGCATATCGCGGCAAGATCCTTTGTTTTGCTTGTCAGGTCAACACATGCTGAGGTAGTTTGGTGGATTACAAATTACCCAAATATGTATGTGATGCATTTACCACTGGCATTTCTGCATTGATGCAAATAGGCTTTTCTCTTGCAACTGAGAAACCACCCTTTCCAAAGACAACTATTTTACTTGTATTTAAATTTACCTCTAAATCAAGAGAAATAGCTGTCTGCTGTAACTTGAAATATCTGTGTTTGGAATCCAACAACTGTTTCAGATAACAGCGCTACGTCATCAGATAGTAACAAAATAAATCGCTCAAAGCAATCGATTGGAAACAGAGTGCTATGTTTTCCATTTGAATAACTTCAGTAGCACTGAAGTTTATTTACAAAAAGTGAAAGTAAGATAAGACTACATACATCACCTTGTTTCACACCATACGTGCACCTGATAGAGTCAGTCAGTTTGGATTCACTTCTTATCTTACCTTTTACATTATCATAATGCTTAATATACTGTGACTTACCAGTTATTTCGTTTTTCAAAAATATAAGCCAGAAAATGGGTCTGTTTATAGAGTCGACTGCTTTCTGAAATTAAACATAAAAAAAGCAACAGCATATTTTCGGTCCAAAGAAAACTGCTTTTTGTATCAAAGCTAGCAAGGTAAACATGTGGTATATTGTTGAGTAATTTCTTTTATATCCAGCTACATGTTCGCCTGTTTGATAATTTTCATCAGTCCACTGTTGTAGGGGACGATCGATAACTGAACTGTACATATCTTACTCAGTGCAACTATCACATAATATGATGCCTCTGTAACTACTGGGATTATCGAAATCCCTTTTTTGGTACAAAGGAATTGATACCTTCAGATCAGCTCTCTGGAAAATACCTTTCTGAAACAAGGCAATGAAAAATACAACAAAGGCTTCTACTGTACAGTCACCTGAATTGTAAAATAACTCTCCAATTATCCCGTCTGAGAATATATATATATATATATATATATATATATATATATATATATATATATATATATATATATATGATTTAGCTGTCAGTATCTTTGGTCTCTGATTCTCAGTCTGTCGTGGTTTATTTTTCAAACAGTCATGCTGTTGTTGCCAGCATATTTTTTCTTCAGTGATATTAAATGCAAATTTCCCCAGAATTGTTTTTGATTTCTTGTAGAAGATACCATCGAGTTTTGTTTTTTAACACAACAGTTTTTGGGTTTTTTTAAATTTCTTTATTTAAAAAAATGTTAAATACCACTAAATATGTTATCGTTACTGTCGTTACTCCATTGGAATGATGATAATAATAATAATTATCATGAAGGACGCCAGAATACACCCTTTCCAGAATATACTGAGTAGGAGATAGCCTAGGATGCTTTAATTATTCAGCCCCGGGCCATTGTACAGCCTCTTTGCCATTTCACATGCAAGAGCATAAAGCAGTCTATGTCGTTTTATGCACAGGTATTGGGCGTAGGTCAACCCCAATTAGTAGTGTGTATGTAATAGTGCACACACACACACACACACACACACACACACACACCGTGACACACACACACACACACACACACACACACACACACACTTTTATAATAAAATTTATCACTGAAAGAACACAACTGTATTTAGCTCACTGCTATTGCTTGGATGAGGATCCCAGAGCAATGTTCTGAAAAGTATATAACTGCACATGAATCTTTGTCACTGCCAACACTTGAAAGATGAAATATATAAACTGAAACTAAAGGTGCTCATACCAAAGAATGGAGAATCACGTTTATTAATGGCCTGCATATGCATCGTGAAGACATAATCACTCCATGAATGTGATACAACAGCGAGGATGACAGCAGTCCGGATGGTAGTCAGGTGTATCTCAGTTGGCCCAGAGGAACAACCAAGGGTATAAAAATTGTCACAGTCGTGGCGCGGATGTATTTTGGGGCAGATGTACCGACTTGTTGTACAGGAAAATAACAAACAGGACATACTGTTGAGATGATACAATACATTACAAAATCAGAGTGAGGTAATTAGAAATAACAAAAATAAATAAAAAGCTTTGGAAGAACTAGATCAGGACAAAGATTTAAAAAAAAAAAAAAAAAAAAAAAGATATCAGACTGGCGCAAACGCTGAGTGGTTGAAGCGTACGACTTTCAATCTGAGGGGCCCGGGTTCGAATCTCGGTAACGGCACCTGGTGAGTAAAGGGTGGAAATTTTTCCGATCTCCCAGGTCAACATATGTGCATACCTGCTCGTGCCTGAACCCCCTACGCGGCGATAGCCTTGAGATGGCCTTAGTGGTCGGCGAGGCTCTAAGCACCATAATTTCATTTCATTTCTGAACCCCCTTCGTGTGTATAAGCACGCAAAAGATCAAAATATTAATACGCACATTAAAGATCCTGTAACCCATGTCAGTGTTCGGTGGGTTAAGGAGACACGAAAATACCCAGCATTCATGAACCACGACAGAGTCATCGGCAAATCGATGTTGGTCGTGTAACGGAAAAAAGAAGAAAAAGAAACAATGCACCGGAAGTAAGTCACACAAAGAGACCATTTCATTTTCAGGTGTGTGGCCATGTGATCTAGACTTCCGGCTGTGCCTGGTCGCCATATTGATTTTGGGTACGTGCTTTGGAGTCTTTCATGCTGTTGGTCAACAACACGAAGAGAGAAACACGTGTTGATTTGGGGAGTGACTAAGGAATCATTGATTGTTCGGTGTCAGAGGCAAGTTTCTTTTGTCTTTTTTGATTGTTTGGATTACGAAGAATACTGCAACTCTGTGTTAGAAATTAATAACATAATTTACTTTCATTTTGATAATGGTGTTGCCCGTCACGGCGTCATTAGACATTAGTCGACTTATGATAAAATTCGAAGATTTTCCAGGAAGTTGGATATCTAACTTGTTTTCTAGTAGGTCTTGACTTATTGTGTTGTTTGTTATGTTGGCTTTTTAGCCCCTGTATTCCGAAAACAGTGAACCTGGTTGTTGACTTCTCCGAAATAAAAGTCGGTCGATATCAGTAGTTTCTATTATTTTACCGTTGTCTTCTTATTCGTCTTTACTACAGTGTCCAACGGTCGTTGCCGACCTTTATTGACATTTACGTGTATGACCATTTTGTTTATTTACCCCGCCATGTAGGCAGCCGTAGTTCGTTTTTGGGAGTGTGCATGCAGGGTATGTTCTTCTTTCTATGAAAGTATACTATAAGCCACCGAACGCTGACATGGATTGCAGACCTTCCTTCCTTCCATTGAGTGATCACAGTCAAGACCTGACTATTCTATCACTGAATAAAAGGGGGTCTGCGGAAGATACATTTAGGTCTACATAGGTTTCTTTAAAAACCAAAAACCAAAAAGCAACAAAAAACAAACAAAAAACGTGCATATTGCCCTTTTCTGTTACAACAGATTTCTCTGTGTGAAATTTGGGCTGTTCTCCCCAGGATGAGCACGTCCAACACAGAACGCAATCCATTATTCTGCATTTTTTCCTGCCTGCAGTTTTTTTAAATTTTATATATTTGTTTTCTTATTGTAGTGAATCTTTCCACAGAATTTTGCCAGGGACAACCCTGTTGTTGACGTGGGTTCTTTTATGTGCACTAGGTACATGGTACACCCGGGAACTCAGTTTATCGTCTCATCTGAATGACAAGCGTCCAGACCTGACCACCACTCAAAGTCTAGTGGAGGGGTAGAAAATAGTGGTGACTGTGCCAGGATTCGAAAAAGAAAAAAAGTTCAATACAAGCTTTATCTAGTTTATGCTCTGACAATTTCTGCCCTCGCAGCCTTTCTGACCTCCATGAAGTGTACATTCCAACTGGTCACCTTTTTTTGCTTCTGATACCAGGCTATTAAAAATCGCTGTTGTAAAATAGAAGAAATGGGGTTACAGATCTTTCTCTTTTTAGGTCCCATCATTGTGGAACAAACTGTCAGAAAAATGTCATTCTGTCTCTCTAGAGATCTTTCTCTTTTTAGGTGCCATTATTGTGGGACAAACTGTCAGAAACATGGCGTCATTCTGTCTCTCTAGAGATCTTGCTCTATTTAGGCCGCATCTTCATGGAACAAACTGTCAGAAAAATGCTGTCATTCTGTCTCGCTGAATTCTTTTAACCTCTTGCCTGCCGAATGAAATGTAAAGCAATTTTACTTTTTGGAAAAACACACTATGTCCATTATTATTATTAGTATTATTATTATTATCATTATTATTATCATTATTATTATTGTGATAATTCTAATTGAACTTTGAAGGACTTTACAGTTTCATTGCATTTTGTTACTTTCCAGTGCAGGCATGGAACCCTGATAATGTTATCATATCATATGGTGACCAGAAACTGAGAAAGACATTTTGAGTAAAGATAATTTCAGTTTGGTTAAGTCAGTAGCAATCTGTGGAATAGATGGCATGTAAGTTATGTAAATAAATTATCATGATCCATGGAAGAGTAGATGGACTGGCAGGATGGTAAATTTTATAGTATATTAGATAAAGATTAAAATCCTTGAAGATGTCATGCTCATCCTTTTTTATGGCAGACTTTCGGAACACATCATTTGCTATGCAATAACATTAACAACACTTTGACAAAAATAAAACATTCTGGTCGGTGCTTAGCATGGATTCAGAAAATCATGTTGGACACAGTTGAACAACTAGTTGATGACCTTGCCATGTTCTTGATGAGAGTAGCAGGCCAGACAGACCCAATCTTCCTCAATCTATTTTTTTAAGCCAAGGCCTTTTTAAAGTGCCAAATCATCAACTCCTTAAGTTTCATCATCTTGGCAACTGTGGTCAGACTTTTTGATAGAATGAGAGATTCCTTTCCACTAGAACCTAACAGACTGTAGTTGAAGGCAGAAAGCCAGAAGTCAGTAGTAGGTCATGTGACCTCAGGAGTGGCTCAGGTATCTGTCCTTGACCATCCTTTCTTCCCAGCCTACATCAGTGACTTTAACAAGAACATTGTACAGAGTGATCTACAGCCACAGTGATGCCTGCATTCTCAAAAACGATCAGGAACATCTTGAGAAGATAGAAAGGGACCAGCAGATATTCTTTATTCTTAACCCAAGTAATTACCGTATCATCACATTCATTTTATTGAAGAAGCCACTGAACATCATGTTTTTACACTTCAAAGAAGAACCTCTTCAACTAGTTCAAGTGGTGGACTGCACAAAATATGTTGGTTTTGAGCTGTCCAAGGATCGGAACTGGGACAGGCATGCCAATTCCATCACCACTATAGCCAACAAGACAAGTGCCTTGTGAGTTCCATCAGTTCATGTTCTGAAAACCACCTCCTGCAACTGTACAAGGGCTTTGTCAGACCTCTGATTGAATATACCTCACCTGTCCTGAATGGGATCCACACCAGTAACACCCTTGAAAGCAGAAGCCGGCATTGCTCTGAATGGGGAATTATGCATAGTGCATGACATCCATTGTATGACCAGGACTCACCCTCTACATCTTGTCTGAAATATTCTAAAGACTGGAGTTTGATCTACTTCAACTGACTGGCAAAGGGCTTACACTGTATACAGCTGCAAAAGCCACCATATTGTGAATAGGTAGGTAATATAAACTAAGAGCTGTACAAAGAGCGGTTTGATTACTCCTGTCCTGAGATAGACTGAGACAGTGAGAGAATAAGTTTAAAAAAAAACCTTGAAATCTCCCTCTCTTGTACCATCCATGCTTCCTATCTACCGTCCATGTCTGGAACAACTTCCATTCTGATACTCTTGTTACTTTCCCAGTGCCTTCATCACTGGTTGGCTTAGGGGCAAACTTTAGGGTCTTTTTGTTGAGAAATCTATTAAGATCTAGGGAGCACATGCTCTTGAAGGACCAGTAAAGGGAAGAGCCATACCAATCAGTTTAGCCCTGGTGACTGCTGCAACAGCTGGATCGGTTAGAACTTAGACCATTCTTCTGGAGGGCTGACAAGGCTGACATTACCATAAATTATTTGAAACTTACTCAAGTTACTGGGTTTTACTTTTAGGTATCTTTCTCTTTCTTTAACCATTTCCCCCATAATACCCAGTTTGGATTATAGCCCTGTACAGAGACTACAACAGTCTTGTAAAAGAAGAACGAAATATTTTTAGTTTTACATACTTGCAATATTTTCCAAGTCAGGGGTCAGAAATCAAGGTGGTAAATTGGCATAGTAAGATAGTTGATGACTTTTTGCATTTTTTCCTCATTTAACCAAGTATCAGTATGTTATTTAAAAAAAATGTCATTCATTTATTCAAATCATTGCAACCTCAGAACATCAGCAGTCAAAGACATACAGCTTATATGTGGTTAGCAGAATGTTAAGACCTTTGGCTTGATTATTATGCAGAGGAAGAATTTTAATCTCATTCCAGAGGGATAAAAGTTAAAACTAAATGTTAGCATTAGGGTTCACAGGATGTCAGTTTAGTGTGCATGTGATATATTCTCACAAAGGGGATCATCAGTGATCAGTTACGAATACACAGACTTGTCTTCCCATTTGTTGTCAACCTGGAAAAAACTGATAGATATTCACACTTAATACACCAATTTCTGTTTGTATTTGAATGCATTTTGGTTTGGTGTGCCTTATGGAGTTTGCCCAGGCTGTTTATTTTGGTTCACCCCAATTCACCAGTGAAAGGTACCGTACCCACTTTCCAGCAGCACTTGAACAACAGCTAATAATGGGCACAGGCTATCGGATGTTAGTTATAGTTATGCTCGCATTTGGACAACAGGTGTTAATGGGCACAGATACCAGATGACTAACTTTTAGAGACAATAGTAGATTTATTATTCATTATGAAAAAATTGCTTGGACCAAACTTCACCCACAGGGAAGAGTGGCAGAAAATCTCCATTATTGTTATAATCTTAATGCACACAGAATTAGGAATTTATCATATTGATTTAAATTCATGGATTGTTTGAATTGTCTCACTCTCAGACTTCAGAGAACATCTGTTGCACACAAAATTAGGAATGTATCATATTGATTTAAATTCATGGATTGTTTGAATTGTCTCAGACTTCAGAGAACACCTGTTGCTTGAAGAAACTGGAAAGTTCTTGAAAGGAGTCAAGGATGGAGGAGGAAGAGGAAACAAGAGGAACTTCTGGCCCAGCAGATGCGGGTAAGTATTTGAAGTGAAAGTGGAATGATAGATTAGATTTAGAAACATTCATTTGATGAACAAAAAACTTCCAAGAATGCTGGGACATTTCTGTGCTCATGCAGAGTGAGACTTATGTGTCACGAGGCAACCAGGTAGTCACCACTGCCACTCACAGATGGATGCTATATAGGACGTTGGGACTGGGAGAGTGTCAAAGTATTATTACTAATCTGTTAATCTTCCAAGCCTGGTTACACAAACAAATTTATTCAGGAACTTTTATGCATATACTTATTGATTCATATGTAATAGTGCTTATTATGTTCATGTGTTTAGATGCACATCTCTCTCTATATAATATTATATATGGAAAACCACACACACACACACACACACACACACACACACACACACACACACACACACACACACACACACACAACATCTCTGTACACATACATCTCTGCACAAACGCTCACACGTGTACACTCTCTCTCTCTCTCTCTGAGTCTCTCTTTCTCACTCTCACTTACCTTCATAGAAATCATTCTTAATTAGAAATCAAACAACAAAATTTAGAGGAATGTAAAATTGCCGAATTTTTTCTTTAGTAAATTATGATTAAGTATCATTAACTGATAAAGACATTTTATGATTTTATATAAGTGATAGGTCATTGGTCTCCCACATTGGGAAAAAAATCTGAAAACACTTGTTTTTTTGGATCTGCTTGCCCATTGCTTGTGTGCCGATGTCACCACATTATTGTTCACTGTCTTTGGTGTGTTTGGGTGTGGGTGTGGCTGTGTGTTTAACTGAAGTTAAAGTTTCAGTTGGTTAGTGTGTGTGTGTGTTTATATAATTCAATGTAACTTGTAAGTATCAGTTTTAGAGTGTGTGCGTGTGCGCGCATGTGTGTGACCACATCATCACATGCGCCTCAAAAGTAGACGGGTTTTTGGTAGTTGGTGTGGTAATGACTGATTCAACTGAATTTCTTGTCTTCTCATGAAGTACTGTTAATCACACTTTGGAAATATTCACTTTTTTTCAACACTGACAGATAACTTGATAAGTTTCATCTTCTGCCATTCAGTTACAGGAATGTTGATTGTGTATGTGGTAGATTGTGTCTGACTGACACATTTTTGTTAATGACTTTTAGGTAGTTGACTGTTCTATGTGAATGTACTAGTACTGTTGTTATTGTTGTAATCAGTATGATTGTATGAATTTATCAGCAGGCTGGTATACTTACATTTTTTACTAGTTTTAGTCAAGCAGAACATGAAGCAATGCAGAATAATATACTTTGCCTTTTTTCTGTATATTTCAGAGCCAGATGAAATTGATCCTGGTTCTGCAGATGGTGAAGATACAGACGAGGAAGAGGGGACTGAAGAATCTGAGGAAGAGGAGGATGGGGAGGAGGATGAAGAGGGAGATGAAGATGGTAAATGTCTACAGCATTCTTCAGTTGTTTGTATGCAGAGGTTGTGGTATTACTGGTAATGTTATATGTATTTTGAAATAGGAAATTAACAAACAATAAGGCCAGGAGATGAAACGATCAACAAATAGTAAAGAGTGGTAACTCTCTCCTTTCACAAGGTACACAACTTCAAGTCAGTGCTGCTTATGCTACCGATTCATCTAGCACACAGGTAAATAAAAGGTACATTGGAACAAACCCAGACACTTCCTCAAAAAAGGAAGCACTGGGCCTGTCCTTATACCGATCATTTGACAAGTGCACACAGCAGCAAAGACAGAAGAAATGTTCAAACACAAATTAGCTTTTATTCAAGACTGGCATAGCCTCTTTAATCCTGAACAAGCCACACAGAACACATGGACAATACAGAACAAACACATGGTTGCCTTGGTGGTTTTTCAACTGGAAATTAACAAACATTTCTTCTCAGTAATGCTGACAACCTATAATCTGAATCCTTATCATTCTTGGTGTTTCTGAGAACACCAGAGTCAGCCAGTAATTTTTAGATTTAGAATACTTGACCTTCCTGACTGAGAAAAGCCTGCAGTCCTCAAGGTAGTACTAAAGATTGGTCTTTTTACAGGTGGAGAAACAGAAGAAAGTGGAGATGAAGAGGATGACGATGGTGAAGAAGATGAGGAGGAAGATGATGAAGATGACAGTGAGGAGGAGGAGGAGGAGGGTGCTGAAGTGGAAGACAAGGACTTTGCACAGGAGGATGCTGGCAAGCTGTGCACACCTGTGGAAGACAGCACTGGGCAACTTGACAAAGATTGCTTGATCTGTCTGAACACAATGAATGGCATGGATTATGTAACACCAGAGTGCTGTGATCATCAGTTCTGCTTGGAATGCCTTCTGGAGTGGTCCAAGGTAAGGGTATGACGATTTCAGTTTCTCAAGGAGGCATCATTGTGTTTGGACACATCCATAAATACGCTACACCACATCTGCTAGGCAGATGCTTGACAGCAGCATAACCCACCGTGGTAGTCAGGCCTTGAGTGCATGCATGTAACCTTGGTTTTTTGTCTCATCCAGATGACTAGATGCTCAGTCAAACTGTAGAGACAAGAGTGGGAATCAAACCCAGACCCTCACAGACACAGTTTTGGCAGATAAGCATCTTAACATTCTGCCACCTTGCTCCTGAATACAATGATATGCAAATCAATACATTAGATAATTTGCACTATAATAATGAGTATAATGCAACACAATGGAACACAAATGTTAACTATTTCCAAGCAGTAGCCAGATTTCTCTGGATAACTTTCCTTCCAGTGGTGGACCAAACTAGAAACTGCTTTCTAACTGAGAAATAATGGGAACTTTGGGATATCTCCCATTTGCCGATTGACTGTGATGTTCACATAGATTATTAGGTACATTATAAAACAAGTGAGTGCTATGCTGTATACTGTGCGTACAAATACCACACTCTTTCTGTTTTGCTCAGTGTAACAGAAAGTTTTCTGTTTGGCAAAAAGAGTTCACACTTTGATCTTCCTGGGCGGTGGATGGTGTGAAGCGTGTGTGTAACAGTAAGTGAAAGGGGTGTGTGCACTGTGACCTGTCCTCTCTCTAGCTCTGTCTGTCTTTCAGTCTTCAGTCTGTGTCTCTGTTTCTGTCTCTCTTTTTTCTCTGTCTCTGTATGTGTGTTCTGAACAAATTGATGCGAGTGTTTTTATGATCAAGTGTTTGTGTATGTGTGTGTTTTGTGTGTAACTGTAAGAACTAAGATACATTTTTTTAAGATGATTATTTCTGAGAGAGCTGATACCTAGAATCTAGCTTGATGATTGATACTTTTTTGTATTCATAAGTGTGGAACTGGAAGGTATGAATTGTGAACGAAGCTTAAAAGTGTGAAATTTTCATTTTTTGGGATATTTTTTCAGCATACATCTTAACATAATGAATCAGAAGTGGAAACATTTGTGGAACTATATATTACATACATCAATAGAATGACAGCAGAATGTTATTGCAAACTGGATGTTATTTCCACATACTGTTTGATGACCTATGAATGCAGTATATCACTATATGACAGCTAGTTACTTAGCTATCCTGCCCATGATTGTTATATCTGCTCAAGCATATTGACTATACTATTTATGTTTTGATTTTTCTGTTATGTTTTAATGTATACAAACTGATTTCTTTTATGTTTGTGGTTTACTTTTAGAAAAACAACTCCTGTCCACTGGACCGCATAGTCTTCAATATCATTCTGGCATATCGAGCGGGGACAGGCCAAAGTCTACAAAAGAGTAAGTTCTTTTTAACTTTTTAATGATTATTGAATCTTTTGGCATCAGAAAAGTTATATTGATTTCGCTGCCTCTGTGTTTGTGTGTTGTGTGTATTTGTATCATCAATTGTTGATTTTATTTGGAGAAAAATACTTTGTTGAAGGAAGTTGAGAAAGACATTGCGTATAGGTGATTAGAGATAATTGAGGTGTCTGTTTATCAAGTCTGACATTAATTATTTTGTGTTTTGACTTTTTAACTTGAGTTCAGTTTTTACTCACCGCATCTCCTTTTTTCATACAGATAAATATGATTGTTACCATGTGATAGAGGCCGTGTATTCCTTGTTCGGTATGTGGGGCTGCTATAGTCATAGCCAGTTTACTTGTATATGAAGTGTAAGGAATGGATTTGTGTGCAGATCAGCGTTAAGGATGCCCGTGTTAACCATGATGATGATGACGTCGTCATACCGGAGGAGGAGGAGGAAGAAGACACAGCCTGCCAAATTTGCGGGCTGGCTGATCATGAGGATACGCTTCTACTGTGTGATGGATGTGATCAGGGGTGAGTAGTATAAACAATTTTCAGACTTGTAAAATGCCCTGAACCACCCAGTTACAAAGAACAAGAACCTTGTGTTTGATGATGGTGATATTATTTATCAGTAATACCACTATCAGTAGCCGTACTATAACAAATACAACAACAGCATTTTGAAATTGCAGCAAATTGAACTGCCACAGTGGTAAGGTAGATCAGTTTAGTTCAGTAATTTTATTCAATGTCTATTTATAAATGTGGTATTACAATAGGGGGGGAGTGGGGGGGTGGGAGAAGATTGACACATTTCACTCATATGTACTAGCAAGAAAGATCAACAAATGAAATGTGAGAAATAAAAAGACAAATATACTTTGTTGTTGTTGTATTGGACATATACCTATATATTTATATGTGTTTGTGTGTGTTTGGTTGGATTTTGACAGGTACCATTGTGAATGCCTGACTCCACCTCTTGCAACTGTCCCAGTAGAGGAGTGGTTTTGTCCTCGCTGCGGTGGCAATGGTAAAAGCATTGAGTACTTTTGTTTTACATGTTTTGCTTCTCTTAATGCTCTAAGAGTCTGTTGCCAAAGACACTTAACTATTTTCATGGACTGAAAGTGTTCATGAAGACACAAGACAGTGTGTTCAGTTTGTGAATGTGATTGTGAATGTGATTTATGAAAGAGTTTACACTGTACATGTTTTAGTTCTTGCATTTTTCTGTTAACCCTCTTATCCCCAGGTCACTCAGCACTAATCACCCATGAATTCCCGTGCCAAGGTGAATAACTCTTGCGATTTTCGATAGTGGGTAATTCTAAACATTGATTAAAAATATAATTACCTTCTTTTGTTGCACATGTTTATTTTTCCTGCATTCTACATGTAATAAAGTTGTAAAAGAATTTTTGTTTCCAGGCTTATGTTGCTTTATATTTACACACACACACACACACACACAAAAAGTGTCAAATTTGATGGTCAACTTCGAAAAAAAAATTCTTTTAATTACAGTATGATTTTCTTTGAAATAAGTTTATCTGGTCTGCAGTGGTTTCAAACACATCTTCTTTTTATTCTTTTTCTTACTCAACTTGAATTCCAACAATGAAAATGCTGATTTTTATGTTCTTTTCATTTTGAGGGATGATGTGTTTTCCTATGATGGTCGGGAGAAAAACAACAGCAAACAAACAAAAACAAACTACAAACCTACCTCACATGTAATTTCTCCATATGAAAAGAAAAATATAATCCATTGAACTAGCAAAATCAGGAAGATCATGCAGAATGCCAATAAGTATCATTGCAATCAATGACTGACAGTATTGATTCCGACAGTCTTGCAATCGATTTATGATTTCGGAGGTCCGGCGATCGATTCACAATTTCAGAGGTCTGGTGATCGATTCACGATTTCGGAAGTCCAGTGATCAATTCACACTCAAGTACCGACTGCAATCTCAATATCGGTAAAACTCCATCAGTGGATGTCTAGATCACTCAGTGCAATTGACTTTTACAAAATTACACTACTACGTTCGACAGTCATCAGACTCATCTTGCAACTTTGAAACTTCAAAACTTTGGCAAAACTTTACCAAATCAGTAGTATATTCCACTGAACTAGCACAAGCAGGAAGATCGTGCAGAATGCCAATAAATTTCAGTGAAATCAAGACTAACTCATTGACAGTATCAATTTGGAGGTTTGGTGTTTGGTTCATGATTTCGGAGGTCCGGCGATCGATTCACATTCAAGTGACCAACTTCACTCTCATTATCAGCAAAACTTGGTCAGTCGATATCTAGGTCACTCAGTTCAATCGATTTTTATAAGATTCTCATGCAAAAATCAATAAAACGGTTCATCTTCAGAATCGGCGTTCTGATATGCTAAAGCTTTTGGCAATCATCAAACTCATTTTGCAACTTTAAAAATTCACAACTTTGTCAAAATTCATGCAAATCGGACTCTGAAAAGTACAAAATGCATGGCAGGAAGTGCTGAAAACAAGGCTGTGAATTTCGCGAGAGTCTCGTTTATGTAAAAAACAATGGCTGCACCCATAGTAAGTACGCGTTTAGACAGCGGTACTGGGCAGTTTCGGGTGTTAAACTGTAAGCCGCTATTGGGCGAGTTAGGTGTATAATGGTTAATCTGTTTTAATTATTTTTCAACTTTATATTTAATGTTTTGTACACATTCTTTGCATGATATGTTTGATATGACACTGAAACCATCTTGCTACAATAGGAATAAAAGTGAACATAAAACTATGATATAATTAGTCAGTTTGCCTGTTGATATTCTGTTGATAAGATTATGTGTCCTAAAATATGTTGCAAAGAGAGAGTTAAATTATTTCAGAAATGGTAGTTTGAAAAATGGCAGTAGTGATATGTCTGTATAGTTAGAGGCATATTTGTTGTTTTTTTCTTGAAACTTCAGTTTTTATTTGTGATTGTTTTGTTTCTGATTGAAAACTGCACATGCTAGAGATTATCGACTTTTGTTCATTTTGTTTACCTTTTCTCTCTTTTCTGCTTGTGCCTGTCAATGTAATATTTTATCCCTGTCATTGTTTTTTTAGATGACGGAGATTCAGATTCTGATATCCTTGAGATGTCATTAGATGATGACCCCTGTTCTAGAATCTAATGCAGAACCTGAGGAAGTGGAGGAGGCTATGGCAGTGGTGCCTCGCCGACACATTCCCAGGACCCGAGCAACTGAGCGTGTACGTCAGCGCATCCAGATCAATCGCTTGCAGCAACGCAGACCTGCCGAATTGGAATCCTCTGAGGTAAGGGACAAGAGTGATTTGTTGTTATCTTGTGTTAGGCATGAGAATACTTCAAGGTTATGGACATGTTGGGGTTTACAGTATTGCCATGATACTTCTTTTGCAAAACAAATGTACAAGCAGATTTGTTAAAATGAAAGGAATTGATATGTGAAGAGAAAGTGACAGCATGTTTTGGGGAATCTTATTTAGTGGAGGAATATCTTTTAGCTTTTGAATTTAACTATTTGATTTGAGATTTAAGTTTAAAGAAAAAAGAAAGTAAGGAAAGCTGTGATGTGTGTGCGCGTATGTGTGTGTGCATTCTGTTGTGAATGTATAATATTGCACAGATGCGGTTGTTGTGTGCTCCAACTGTAGCAGTCCCCCACCACCACTCACACACACACACACACACACACACACACACACACATCATGCACATCCATTATGCAAAATATTGCATAATGCAGCCACCATTTTCTGAGTGAAAAAAAAAGAGCATGTGCTGACTTTGCAGGATGAGGAAGACATGGATTCCACCCCAGAACCCAGTTCAGTCACTGCCTCCACTTCTGGTGCAACCCGTGCACGTTCACGTACACCAGCAAGGTCTCGCAGCGCCACTCGCAGAAAAACCACCCCCCGCAAGACAACGAAGCGCAGGAAAACAACTAAACGCAGGAAAACGACCAAGAAAAAGAAGGCAACCACTTCTACTGCGGCTAAAAAAACTCCACGAAAAAAGGGGAGGAAGAGAAAAGCCAAAAGAAGAAAGAAGAAAACCACAGCAAAGTCCCAGCGCTCCACCTCTCCAAGGGCCTCTGGAGTTTCCCAAAATTCTCGCTTCAGTGTTACGGTATAATTCTTTTTCTGTTGATCTGCATGTGAAAGTCATTATCTCGCTGTAGTTGTAGAAATACAGGTGATTCTTAGCATAAATAGGAATTCTAGAACAGAGCAGTTGCTTTTCAGTACAGAACAGTTGCACCTCAATGGGTTTTTCTTTCTTTATTTATTTATTGTAAATGAATGTTAATTGACCAATATCTTTTTTGCGAATTATTTTATTGTCTTGGGGTTGGTATTCAGAAAGCTACTGGCATGCTGCCTTTAAATGGTGAAATTTCTCCAAAGGATAAGGTATTCATTATGGCCAGTCTTTTATCAGTGAAGACAATGTCAGATTCTGTTGATGATGAAATACACTTTGACTAATAACATTGCTGTTGTTTTAGAAGAAAAAATTACAGGCGAGTGATGGGAAATTTGTTTTTAGGATTGATTTAGCTTCTTATTTCATGTTAAAGCTCTTTAGAATTTACGGCATTTGTTAGAAGGGGGTGAGAGAAGGAGAAGAGGTGAATTTTAAAAATGTATCATTAAGATACCGTTTTCACATTTTTCAGAAAAAGGACAGATTTAGAACATTGATTTATATCTCAACCAATTTTGTGATCTGAATATTTTGAGTTGATTTAAAACTTCGATTATAAACAAGTGTTATAACAAAGTGTTTGATGTGGAATGTCTGCATGAGAAACAGATAAAGCTGGGTTAAGCCAGTGTGAATGCTACCATGCTTTGTATTCATCGCCAGATACGCAGCTGCTTTATTAAATGTACAAGAATAAGACATGAACAAAAGTTGATAAGCATAATCATATGGTAACAACAGTTTGAATTCTACCATGCATTTTGTTTCAAGACAGTTATAACTGCTTCAAACATACAAGAACTAACAGTTTCAGTGGCGTAAAACATATGAGATTGAAGTGTGAAAGTGGGAAAATGGTTAAAACATGTGATTGTATTCATGTGGTAACAGCAGCTTTTATGTCTTACTAACTGTGACGAAATCTGTCATACTTTTTCCAGAGTCAGGCATTCTCTGCTCCCATAAGCCGCACGATCAAGGGGCGAATCGCTGACCGACTGGGCCTGTCCAAACCACCACTAGGACGCACGATACCCATGCAGCGTAAAGTCACTGATAAACCTGGGGATTCCAGAAGGGATTTTGCCTCTGCCCCCCTCTCTATCCTTGGGGACCGTGATGAACTAATTGCTTTTCAGGAGTGAGTTGCTGTTGTTTGAGTGGATGTTGTGTGTGTGTGTGTGTGTGAGAACATTGTACTTTTTTTTTAAATTTTAGTTTGCCTTTAATTGATGAGATGTAGATGACAGTTTGATTCAGTCTTTGTAAGAGTTTCAAATGAAATCATATTGGGAATGATACGAACTCGGCCGTTTCATAATAAACCAACTTTGATAGCATAAGTTCTCAGAGCAGTCCACCCACTTCAGATACATATACTGCCATCTGGCCATCCATTGGCCAGTGCATGAGATATTTATATATTTTGTTTGTTATGTATTGTTGTTGATAATCTAATGCAAGTCTCACATCTTGTTATGACATATGACAATGAAAAACAAAGGAAAAAGCCTGTCATCATTCAGTATCATTTTTGTTTCCTGTGGTGCTTATTTGTTTTTTGTCATGAAATCTATATTACTGAATTACTTCCTTCATTATCATATCATTTTTGTGTGTAAAGAATATTATCATACATTAAGCTTTAGTTTTTGTTTTTTTCTTTCAGTTATGATACTTTAATGATGGTTCATTTTAGAAAGTGGTTAATACACAATATTTCTCATTTTTGGGGTGGAGTGGGGTGTAAGTGAAGGGGTGTAATTTGTATTGTCTGTTGGTTTGTTTGTCATTAGATATGGCAGATAGTGTTCAGTTACTTCATTTTCTCATTATGTACAGTATGGAATGTGTTGCTGTTTTGTATTTTTGTGGATATTTTAAACATGAGTTATTTTTGTCTTTTAGCATTGGGGAAGATATTGATACTCCTCAAGTCTTCCCAGCAGCAAGGGATGCAAGTACTGTCGTCCTACCTCGTAATATTGCTATTCCTCGCCATCCTGTCAAAAAGTAAGCATGTGCTGTGCATTTATACGTGGTGTGTATTAGTGTGGTGTGTGTGTGAGTGTGTGTGAAAGAGGTGTTTGCTTGTGTGCTATGAGGGTTTATGTGTGTCTGTTGGTTTTTGATGACCATTCTGAGTCATTCTAAGAGTTTCATAACATTACCGATTTTGCATATGTATGTTTCAGACCAATCCCAGCATCACGAATCACTGCTTCATCATCTTCCTCATCCTTTGACATCATGAATGTTATCTTCGATCAGACAAAGCTGCACATGAACAGTACTGACATTGTCATAAAACGTGATGGTGAGTTTGCCTCAGTCAGGGTGTTTTTTTACAGGCAATGTGTATTTTCCATTTAACACTGGACACTCCACTTCCACAGCCTCTTTCAAATCCTCTCTGAAGACCATCTGTTTGAAAAGTACTGATCTCTTTGTCCTCCACAGTTCTAAACTGCTTTCAGCCATGTCATGAATGTTTTGTGTGTGTGTGTAAGACTCTACATGTGTGCCTGTGTATGTGTGAGCGTGACTGTAACTGTGAGTGTGTTTGCAAGTGTTGGATTTTTGGTGTCTGTCTGCAGCAAGTGTGAATTGATTATTTTATTGTTTCATCATTTACTGTTTAATGAGTTTTGTATATGTAAAGTGGTTTGAGCTCTGTTTGAGAAAAAGCACTGAATAAGTGTCAATCATTATCATCATTCCTAATATTTCATGAGTAGTATGTGTTTCCCCAGGTTCCCTGCAGGCCACCAAGCCAATCAAGACGCTCCCCATGGATGAGCCACTGACCAGTCAAAGCAAAGCTTTGAGTTTCCAAGAAATGCTGAAGCGGGACTATAGCCTGAGCACGCAGGACGCTGACTCGGCCAGCCCTTCTGACACCAAGGAGCCAGGGACACAGGAGGGCTCTGCTGATAGCAACGCTGATGCTGGTGCAGGGAAGGAACCCAGTAGTGCAGATCAGGGGGAGGGTAGTAGTGGTGGTGGCTCAGCAGGCGGTGAGCAGTTTGATGACAATGACAATGCGGACATGGGTGGCAGTGATGCAGGTGGTGGTTCAGGGGAAGGTGGTGAGGGTGTTGATACAGGCAGCAGTGAGGCGGGGATGTGTGGTCCTGCTCAGGAAGAGACCAACACTCTGCCTGAAACCCAAGAAAAAGACCCTGCTGGTGATCATGATAAGAAGAGCTCTCCGCAAACCAATGTTGATGAGAAGAGCTCTCCGCAAGCCAGTGTTGATGAGAAGAGCTCCTCTCCGCAAGCCAATCTTGATGAGAAGAACTCCTCTCCGCAAGCCAGTGTTGGTGAGAAGAGCTCCTCTCCACAAACCAGTGTTGATAAGAACAATGAAATCAGTGAAAGCCCTGACAGCTCAAAGAAACGAAAGCTGGAAGAGAGCCAGCCATCATCCTCAGAACCACGAAAGCCGACCTCAAAACGAGCACGCAAAAGCCGGTGGTCAGACATAACTGAAGAGGAGCGTCTCCATAACATTCAACAACAAGAGATGGCACGCCTAGCTCAGATGGAGATAGAAGCAATGAAAATTGAAGAAGCAAAAGTTTCAGATGTGATGAAAGGAGAATCTGTATCAGATGCTTTCAGGGAGGGTGAGAGATTAGGGGACTCTGACAAAGGAGAAAAGAAAGACATGAATGAGGAAGAGGAGAATACGGGTTCATCTGGAAAACTTCCAATGTCTTTCTCCCTGTCCACCTTCCTGTCCAGTGTCAGTTCTCAGATTGGCGACAAGGTCACATGCACGTCAGAAAGTCCAGACAAATCTGAAGACACTGAGTTGACCTTTGTCAATGGAACATGTCTACGGATCAGTAAGAAAGATGTGGACATGCAGAACACAGTCAACCAACTGCAGAATCAGTCTGACGGGAGTGGAGAGGAAGACAGGCTGCAAGGAGGGTGTTGTAAGACTGAGACAAAGGAGGAGGCAGATAGAAAGGTTCACAGTGCCAGTACAAATGAAGATAATGTGCCTGATGATAAAGACTTGTTCATAAAAAAGACCATGGACTCAGATCATAACCAGCCCCATTTAAAATCAGACAGTAGTCCAGCACGAGAAAAACAGACTATAGAGTCAGATTCAAAGGAAGACAGGGACTCGGATAAAGGACGTGGAAAAGACAGCAGAGACCGTTACGGTCGAGATCGTGATTCCCCTGACAGTGATACTGACAGATTCGGCAGGAAACGTCAAGACCGTGACAGGGACAGAGGAGACCGCAGAGATAGAGATCGACGAGATCGTGATAGAGACAGAGGAGATCGTCGATACCGTGATCGAAGCTGGAATGATGAAAGAGACCGAAGAGATCGTGGTCGAGACAGGGATAATCGAAATGATAGACGAAACTACGGTCGGAAATGGGATGAACAAGATAGGGAAGACCGTTGGCGCTCCAGGTCTCCCCGCAGAGACTCCAAACGTCGATGGGAGGATGAAGAAAACGAGCGATTCACCAAAGCTGGATGGAGAACAGTAGATTCTGATCGCAGTCAGCGAGGGCGGCGTAATGATCAGGATGCAAGAAGCGGGATGGAAAGGGATAGAGACAGAGATATGCAGTTTGAAGCTACACCACAAGGAACAGAAAACAATAGCTTACCATCATCTCAGAATCCTACTTTGAATTTTGGAGAAGAAAGCAGCGAAGATCAGCACAAAGATACAGCTGATGTGACAGAAAGACAGTCCTTGGGACAGTGGCATCCTCAGGACCACAGCAGTGGAGCAGCTGATGCCTCAGCCAGCTTTTTTCATCCACACCCTCAGTTCCAGAAACCCCCACCCCCAGTCCCACCTCCGGGTCCCTTCCGCCCGCCCCTCTTCAACCAGCCCCCTCCTTTCTTGGACCCCTATTCTGTTGCCGCAGTGCCTCCTCCTCCTCCTCCTCCCCCATCCCTTCGTCCCCCACTGTCCCTGCCTCTTCAAGTACCCGGTGGTTTCCGGCCCTGGTTGAGACCAGGCCTTCAGCAGCAGGATCAGCCACCGCCACCCCCTCCCCTTCCTGCAGTCAGGCTGATGGGTAATGTGAACCAGGCCACCCCTACCCTGCCTGTGCCCAAGAACCTCAACCACCTCAGCATTCAGCACTTGGAACTGATAAGGAAAAGCTTGCTGATGGTGACAGGAGGCTCAAACTCCAACACACCGACATCTGGGTCACCAGTCACTATAAGTCAGGAGCAAGGAGGTCAGCTGGGACAGTCCTCACAGGCGCCGTCCTTTCCACAATCCTCAGGAGGAATGGAGGACCAAGTGGCTGGGAAGGAAGGCTCATTTGATAACTACGGGGATGGTAGTGATGGTGAGCCTATGGACCTGGATGAGCCAGAGCCGGAGCCGGAGGAAGCAACAGAGGCGGAATCTAAGGCTGTGTCTTCAGACAATCCTGAAGTAAGGGGTCTTTTTTTTCTCACACACCCTCTACACTTATTTGTCTTGTATCTCTCTCACACCCTCTACACTTATTTGTCTTGTCTTTCTCTCACCCTCTACACTAATTTGTCTTGTATTTCTCACACACCCTCCACACTAATTTGTCTTGTATTTCTCTCACATCCTCTACACTTATTTGTCTTGTATCTCTCTCACACCCTCTACACTAATTTGTCTTGTATTTCTCACACACCCTCTACACTTATTTGTCTTGTATCTCTCTCACACCCTCTACACTTATTTGTCTTGTATCTCTCTCACACCCTCTACACTTATTTGTCTTGTATTTCTCTCACCTTGTATTTCTCTCACCCTCTACACTTATTTGTCTTGTATTTCTCTCTCCCTCTACACTTATTTGTCTTGTATCTCTCTCACACCCTCTACACTTATTTGTCTTGTATTTCTCTCACACCCTCTACACTAATTTGTCTTGTATTTCTCTCACACCCTCTACACTTATTTGTCTTGTATTTCTCTCACACCCTCCACACTTATTTGTCTTGTATTAAACAACAAAAACAACAACAACAAAAAAAAAGGGAAAAGAGAGAAAGAAAAGACACTATTTGTGAAACCGTTGGTGAAACTTCTTAACAGGAAAGAGATTAACCTCTTCAGTTGTCCTATTTACTAGGTGGTTTTTGGTTTCAGAGGGTAATGATTAACAAAACATTGTGACAGCCAAGTGGACCTTCAGTCTGAGGGTTCTGGGTTTGAATCCCGGTGCCTGGTGGGTGAAAGGTGGAGATTTTTTCAATTTCTCAGGTCAACAGATGTGCAGACCTGCTTGTGCCTGAACCCCCTTCATGTATATATGCATACAGAAGATAAGATATGCATGTTAAAGACCTCATAATCCATATAGGTGTTCAGTGATTTATGGAAACAAGAACATACCCAGCAGGCACCCATCTGAAAGTGGAGTATGACTTCCTACATGTTGGGGTTAAAAATGGTTATACACGTAAAAGTCCACTCATGAGTGATCATGGGAGTCGCATCCCACAAACAAAGAAGAAGAACAAAAAAAAAAAAACAACTCTAGTATGAAGACTACTCACTGCAAGAAAGTAGTCATAACCCGTACTTTTCTGAAAAGACTATCAATTTCTGACAGTTTGAAGCTTATTTAAAATAAAACCCTGGTTAGCGATGAGTGAGCCATACAAGTGAGATAAATGAATTTCACATACTTTCTGAATTTATGTGAAAGACTGTTGGTAAAAGCAGCTGAAATGAACCCAGAAAATATATGAAAACCAAAAAACTAAATGTGTCGTTGTACCTTATGTCCAGATAGAGTCATGAATTACAATCCAAAGTTCTTTTATTCTACACATTTCCAACCCATCATTCACTTTCAGTTTCTTGGCAGCTGCAGTAGAAATGTAGTCAGCAAACTGTTTCTTTTAGTACACACACACACACACACACACACACACACACACGCTCACGCATATACACAAACATGCATACATGTCCCTCACATGCCATGTCTGCCTGTGCCATGCCCACTCACTTCATGCTCGCTTTCTGTCAGTATCCAAGAGGTTAACAGTGACCCATTTGGCACACAGTGCAGGGGAGGGGTTGAGTACTGTTCAGGTTTTCCTGATTTTCAAAAACCACACTGGTCCAGTGATTCATGCAATTCACAGAATGTTTGACTTGGTCTCCCTTCATCCATCTCTCCCTGCCCTGAACGCAGGACAGGTTGTCTTGAGGTCAGCATGGGGTTTGCCATGATTCTATTCTTGGCCTGCTATCTGCCTCTCAGCAAATCATCGCTCTCACTTTCATTTTTATCATGCGAACCATCAAAGATTCTGTCACCACAGTCACTTATTTCAGTGTCTTCAGTGACTTGTACAGCTTCTGTGACATCTTGGGTGAAAAAAATCACTGTGGGTTTTTGCAACATGCTGCAGTTCCAAGCCACTAGAGCCAGGTTGTGCTTCATCGTCTGCCATTTTGAAATTTTCTGAGAGAAGTACTGACAGAAACATCTGGTAACATACAGAACATGATTGGCTGTTGCTGTTTGTGGGTAATGAAATTAGACATATCAAGCTTTCTGACTGGTGGCTTTTGGGACACATAATTTTAAAATAGATCTTTGAAAAACCTCCCAGGGCACTGAAGAGGTTAATATTATAATAATTTTGAGATCTGCTTGTCGGGTTGATAAATTGTCAGATATATTTTTGGAGGTTAAAAGGTAATGCATCAAATCTATTACTCTGCAGTGTGGGTTTTGGAATGTATTATTATTACCAGTACTCAAGAATGAACAAGAATGTTAGCTGTTTAGGTTATCTTCTTCTTCTTCGTTTGTGGGCTGCAGCTGGTATGTACACAAGTGGGTTTTTATGTGTATGACAGATTTTACCCCGCCATGTAGGCAGCCTTGCTCTGTTTTCAGGGGTGTTCAGGTTATAAAGTAGTTACTCTATATTTTTGCTGTTTTGCTCTGATGGCTGAATTTCATTATCTTGGTATGTGACATGTTTAAAAATATAAACAACTTACAAAAGGCCAGGTGTATCAGTTTTGATTGTCTTGGTACATCTCAGATTTTCTGAAAAACTGCATGAAAGTAATCACTTATGTGTGATTTAATCTAGCGATGAAATATTTTGAAAGGAAACGTCCAAGTGTTCACATTTCCATCTTTTTAAAATATCAGATTAAATTAACATTATTAACAATTGCAGTTGAAAATAGTCATAAATGTTATTTTTTTGCATCTATCACTGGAAAGGAAGTGAAGCAATTTTCAGTGTTTGAGATTGGTCTGGGCAGTGATGTGTTCATTTCATGGTGGATGATTGCTCATATTATTATTTTCCTCTATGCAGATGCCACCACTGCAGAAGACATCAGGATTTGTTATTCTAAAATCTAAAAAAGTTATGTTAATGCTTTTTTCCTTTCAGAAAATTCACACCAATCTCCACCATTGATTGTGTCTGTCCCTGGGCTGTCTGTTTTGTTCAAAATTTATCTTTAAGAAAGTGTCATCCATGAAAACGATAACAACATCAGTCAGATAAAAAGATAGTCACCCAATCACTTGGCAAATGAATAATTTCAGTGAATTACTAAATGTTAAAGATATAAGTTGTTGGCTGATTATGGATAAATCTCTTTCTAACTTGGGTTTTTATAGCGTATGCCACCTAAGTAAAATAGAAAATGTTACAGTTTGTATAAATGTATGTAATTTTTTTTTCATGATGGTAATTGTTTCTTGCCTTCAGGACTTTCAAAGCAAGGTGATTGAAGAGGTGAGAAAGGCCATCCGACCTTTCTACAACAGCCGACAGATCAGCAAAGCGGAGTACAAGGAGATACTGAAGAAGTGTGTGCCAAAGGTAAAGTCCCTTACTAAGCCTTGTGAGCTTTAAATGGGTAGAGGCATCGTAGTAATGCAGAGGTTGCTCTGTTTGAATGAATGGTAGCTTATATTACATGTGGACCAATTTTAATGAAGAGGCTTAACCAATTTTGAATAATAAAATCTTATTTGTAAATACTTCTTGGTAGTCTGTCGGGAGCTGACGACTACAAGGTCTGTGAATTCAGCAGTGACAGCGCTGATTTGTAAACCAGGTTATTGGAATACAGCATATTACTATTAGATAGAACATGTACACACAAGCACTCAAACACACATATAGGAACATGTGCTGATGTAGGGATGATGGTAAACTCACTCACAAATCGTGCAGACCTGTAGAGGAGTAAGAAGAAATAATGTGATTGGTTTTGAAAATAAAACAATGCATCTGTAAAAAATGAAACGACTAAGACAGAATACTTAAATACTTTTGTCTGCATTTATAATAAAAATTTTCATCATGGTCAAATTGGAAGGCATATCTTTGAAAATGTGTGCTTTGGAGTGAGTGCATTGGAGTATGCTTGTTTTTTTCTTGGCATATTGGCTAATTGGTTGTTTTACTGTGTATACAATAATGCATGCAATTATCAGAACTCTGATAGGAAAATCTAAAGATATAAAAAAGTCACATTGTATTGACAGTTCATGAATTTTTTCAACAGGTGACGAAGCGAGGTCAAATCAACGAGAAAAAAGTTGGATATCTTGTCGCAGCATATGTCAAGAAATATCGTGCAGCCCGGACAAAGTAGTTGTGCAAATGACATCATCACTGGCTAGAAATGACCGCAGATGTATTTTCCACTTAAACTGTTGATGGCCTGAATTGCAGTGATTTATTTGTTCTTTCACACCAGTAGTTGTCCATAGTTTGGAGGTGGAAGAGTTGAGTTTCTGTTTGCTCAAAATGGCACTGTTGTGTGTGAAGTTCAGTTGTTTCACCCCTCCCAGTTATGTCAGCCCACTTGAGTCTTGGTTTGTTTGATGAACAGTTCACTTTTGTAGAACTGTTTTCTGCTGTCTTTCTGTTTGTGTTTACTGTTTATCACTTTGAGAAATGTTTTGAAATAGCATATATTCAGTTCTTACCTAAAAGTGTCTGAGTACACATGTGTCTGTTACATAAAAGAATTTAATGCAGATTTTCCACATATGATGGAAAATCTCAGTGAGTTTGTATATGTAGTAATCATGATCCAGAATATTGAAAACAGAAACGTGAGGGAGGTAAATGTGTATTGGGGAAAACAATTTTGGAAAGGTATGTATCATGTGTAAGAGTGGGGCAAAAGAAGAGAAGGAGTCCTTACATACATTGTTAGTTACGTGATGTTTATTTCAGCCCTTTTTTTTTGCTCCCATATAGTTCTTTTGAGGTCAGATGAAAAGAAGTTTGGTTTCCAGATGTGAAAATCATGAAATAAATGAACACTTCTTTCTGTAGAAATACCTGTACATACTGAACAACTCTTTTTCCCATCCACTGTCTTACAGAGCTTACAAAGACTAAACTTTTTTTTTTTTTTTTTTTTACGCTAATTGAAATTGAATCCAAATTTTATTCAGTTGACATAAGCTTTGCTAAGAATTATGTATTTTGAATGAAATGATACCCACAAAACTACTGAAATATGCGATTAACATTGAAAGTAAAATGAAATTTTTTTTTGTTTTTTGTTTGTTTGTTTGTTTTTTTTGTTTGTTTTTTGCTGCCCCATTATCTGCACCGTTTCAGTGGCATTACTCCCACGCCGCTCATTTAGATTCCCCCATACACGGCCACACCCGGGTTCGTCCTTCGCAGTTCCAGCGTCGGCAGTCCACAGGGAACCATTGATGTTAGGTCGCCAGGAGGCCACACACCAGAAGAGACCCTGCACTGCTGGTGAGTCACTTCGGTGGAGTTCAGTGGTGCCTTTTCTGTTTTAACGTACTTAGGACACCACCTACTAAGCCCCCTACTAACGACAATAATGGCTTAGTCGCGGAGCCAGACTGAGTGAGCGTCCCTCCCAGAGTGAAGACCGCCACCACGTCCCTCAAACAACAGCCCCCCATGAATCTGCCGACACTGACGACATTGACAGGACTCACCCCAAGCACGGAAGTGGAGGGGTATCGAAACTGAGGTCACCATGAGAGCAGGGCATGAAAGGCCACAGACTTTGAGACTATTTTGTTTATATTGATGACGATGAAGGAGGAGGAGGATGACGATGATGATGACGATGTTGCTATGGAGGTCCATTTTGGTTTGGGACTGCGTGACAAGGCTGTACTCTACGCTTCCTGTCATAATGATATCCCGGCGTTAACCAGGCCCGAGAGATACAGACACTTGCAGTGTTGGTCAGGTAATTAGAGCAACACACCCAAAGACGCATCCTTGAAGTGGATGACACTCGACTGTGTGGTCCCAGTCTCCCCATTTAAGCCCACAGCACACTCAACTCTGGGTAGGAGCCGGCCACGGGCCGAAAAACCCACCTCCGCTGGGATTCGAACCCGCGTCCTCCCAGCCGTCAGTCCACGACGCTAACCACTTCGCCACGGCGGCTGGTCTAAAATGAAATTTATTTGTAAAAGTAATAATAAAGGGGAAAAACCCCAAACCAGTGGTCAAAGTGATGCAGTAAAAAGAAACAAACAAAACAAAGTTTGGGATGCCCCCAGATTGAAGATTCTTTCATTTTTGGCTAACATCACCAGTACACTAGAACACAAACATTCCAGTGTCCATCAGAAGAACACATCATATATGGTGATGAAAGAAAACAAATGTAGTGCACTTTCTGTCCCATGCCTGGCACTATTAAAGTTGGGTGTTTCATTCCTTTATTTGAATTTATGTTGTATTTCATGATTTGGGAAAATTTGGTTGAAACCAAGACCTTCAACCATTTTAAAATGGAGCTTTGACATCGTGTGATCCATTTGGTAAGGTACAGACAAAGTGCTTACCAAACAAATGAAACATAAACTTGTGTCAGATTACCCCCCCTCCCCCGCCCCCCCCCCAGTAACACATTGAAGGATGGGAACAGAACACTAAAAAAAATGTCTTCCTCAAAATGTAACCTCCAATTCTGTAACTGAATAGGCTTCAAGCTTCCCCAAGAAGAGAGCATCATCAGCAATACCGAAATATTAAATGATTGTACACTCAAAACAATACATGCAGCTGTTACCTCCTGAAAGTCTATTTAATCTCAATTAACAAATTTTTATTATTATTTTTATTTTATTTTTTTACTGGAAATTGGTCAAAAGCATTTCTCCATGGTTAATTAAAAAAAAAAAAATCTACTGCCTTAAAAGTTTCATCAAATTTGTATACACAACATACATGAGATACTGTGATGCATACAGCAAGCATTCACACACACATAGATATGTAGATATACAGTCACATCCTTTAGAACACTGGGCTTCTGTTGCTTTATCAGGGTTTTTGATTGAGAAAATAGTTCTTCATAATTATGCAAAATACTTTTTGTTAAAGACTGGCTGTAGTGTAAAGTTTACTAGGACTAATATCATAGTAGTATTCCCTTTATGCCAAGTGTTGTGATGGGGATGACTAATCATACTGTTTATGATGATTGTATGTGTGTGTGTGAATCTGAGAGAGAGTATGTGTGCCTTGCCTGTGTATATGTTCAGAAATTTGGGCAGCCATTTAACACACACACAAAATTGTATTGAAGATCAACAGAAATAGGTTATGTGAATGTACTGTTTTAACCTGCCTTCTTCCTACTTATCTTGTCACTGTTGTGTACAGATGGGCAGAAAAGCAAAGTTTCAGTGTGACTAACATCCATTTGGAAGGTGAAGGCCATCAGAGCTTTATAAACCAGTGTCAAGTCAGTACCCCTGAACCCCAGCATGTGTTCACTCATACTGGAAATTAAAACATACATACCAAAGGACCCCTGATAACCCATATTAGAATTTGACGGGATTTGGAAGCTTGAAAATAACCAAAAAAGAACAACAAAAGAAAAAAACAACATGAAAATGAGTGCAAATGGGATTCGTCCTTGAACACAATAGGAACAAGAACATAACATGTTTGGTTACAAGAAGGGTTCATACAGATTTTATAGGTTAAAAAAGATTTTCAGTGACATGCCTTTTTTAAGTCCTTGTTAGACTTAAAACCCATATTTGTAAACAGGTTTTTAAATTTGGCTTATTTTACTGAAAAACAAAACAACAAGAAATAAACTTTGTTCCTGTCAGTGATTGATAAGGCATTAGAGTGAAATATTTCATCTGAATTTGAATCTAAATATAGAATAATAGTTAAAAGTTTAAGAAAACTGGATCCCAAAAGGATGTTCATGACTGAAATCTCGGTTCTCATCTGCTGCCGACGACTATTTGTGCAAAGAGCATAAGCTGACACTGAAAACGCTGTGCCTTTTATCCAAGTTCCATAATTCGTTTAAGAACTTAAGCATGAGAGAAGTAGGGGGTGGGATGAGTTGAAAGAAATTAAAAAAGAAAAAGTGATCAAAACCTGTCTTATCCCTGCATTTGTGAAAAGGGAAACTGCACACATGTCCAGTTTATATGGACATAAAAGAGGAACAGAAAAAAAAACTTCCTGGATTTCATGATGAAAAAACACAAATCAAACTCAGTTTTCAGCATGAAATAGATAAAGCTTGTCCTAAATTTGTCCTGTATCTTTTAGTCATTAAAACATTAAATTCATTGGAGCAATTTTAACTGTAGATGTCCAGTGTCATGAAAGCTAAGTGTAAATGGATTCTTATGCATGAAGTGAGAACATGGAAACTTTTCTACTCTAATTTTTTTTTTTTTTTTTTCTAGCATTCTTCCACATTGGCTTTTGCCCCCTCGTTTTCTTTTGTTTTTTAAAATCAGGAATCGTGTTGATTACTTCAATTACTAATATTAGTAATAGGCAGCTTGCTTCTTATATCACACAACCCAGTGGGACAATGCACTTTGTTATAGTACTTTTTGGTCATTATAATTATGTAATATTAGAAAGTTTGGAATGAAAGAACTTTATTTGTTGCCTGAAGAAAGTTTCAAAGTTATCAATTGTTCAAAAGATAATTCCATTAATAATTCATGCTTGTATCATTATGGTTATTTATATTCTCAGGCTTTTGTCTTTTTTATGTGGCTTTCTTGCTGGAGGATTTTTTGGATTTTTTTTCTGATTAGAACATGGATTACTTTCCCATTGATAGTTTATTATTACATTGTGAAGGCATTTTTTTCTTAACCCTCCTTGCTGAAGTTATCTGTGAGTGTGCTTTTACATGTATGACCATTTTTACCCTTCCATACAGGCAACCACACTCCACTTTAGGGGGGTGTGCATACTGGGATTGAACCCAAGACTATCAGATTGAAAGTCAACAGTTCAACCATGGTTTTTTAGGGAAACTTTCCATGACAATATTGTGGTGATTGTACTGCATTGCACTGTTGTTTATATTATGTTGTGTTCATCCACAAAGCATTGCTTTCCTTTACTGTCAGGTTTTCTCTGTGTAGAAGTTGGGCTACTCCTCAGAGCAGTGTTACATTACACTTAACAAAAGCATCATGCTATACAACAGCTAACACCGTGCTATACAACAGCTAACATGCTATACAACAGTTAACACCGTGCTATACAACAGCTAACACCCTACCAGTGCCAGTTTTTTTCCCTGTCTCCTTTGTATCTAAATGATTTTATCCTACATTCCCCCCCCCCCCCTCTTTTTTTCCTTTGTCAGTGAGACCCTCACCAATGATAACTTGCTGTTTTCTTTATTGGTTATTTGGTAAGGGCAGGCCTCACATGCTGCAAATTTCAAGGCTTAATCAAAGTTAATGCTGTTCATCCAGGGTAGAAACCCATTCTGGATATGAATGTATTCCAGATATGTCCACAGAATAAACGGCAAGCTGTCAGAGGTGGTAGAATGAAATTAGATTTTATTTATCTGTGGATATAAAGGGGAGCAGAAAGAAATATGTTTTTGAACATACAGGAGAGTAGAATGAAATCTGTTAAAGGTGTATGTCCATGGGACAGTGTGTGTATTTTTCACTGTAGAAGTCTGCTTATGTCTAGCTTAATTCCATGAAGAATGAGACAGTGAAATTATGCAGTTTGCAATCACATTTTTGCTGATCTTTATTCATGACAGACCTGCTAGTAAGGTGCAAGCATTTTCTTTGGGATTATCTATCTTCTATTTGATATTTCATCAGCCAGATGATATTACTTAACCATTTTGAGTGATGAATGCCATGAGCTGCATTGTATTCTTGAGATTAATTTGGTTCACAAAGCTTTAACAACATGAGTGTAAACCCATTCAACCCAAGGGAGTTTACAGCAGGCTTCCATGCTGTACTGTTGGGGAAATGCATTGGAAATATAATGAAATCAGCTGTTTTTGGAAATATAATGAAATCAACTGTTTTTTCCTCCCAACTGACATGTGCGGAGTCAGCTGGAAATACTGGAGCAGTTTATGCATGTGTAGAAACATGAAAGCGGTTTAATTGAAACAAACTTTGACCCCAGAGCATTGCTTGGCACAGGGCTGAATTATTAATGGAGGAATGCAGGGAAAATTGTTTCATTACAAGGGTAAAGTACATGAGTATGTTTGGTGACATTCATGCAAGGCACACATCCATGGAGAAATTAGGAGGCATGGTGGCATCAAGACTAAAGGTGATGAAGTCACTGATCTTTGTCTGTAACAATGCACACATGAAGAGCAAGGTGTTTGCATCAGTGTAGCCTGCCAGATTGCATCCCGCACATGGATTTCATGCTGTCTTCCTTATTCAAAAGCTCTTGGACCAGTACATGACATAAAATCAAATCAGGGAGCTTAAAAAAGAAGAAAAAGCTGTGACCATTCTGGAGATAAGTACATGATCTCTTCCCTGACATGGAAATGAGTCAATAGGAATTAAGGCAATAGTTAACCTGCGGTGAAGATCCATGTGATACCTATATACCTATACTGTGTGCGCCAGTGAGTTGTCGAACCTACTGTGATTACAGATGACTGTCAGTGGAGTTGAGACTAATTTTTTTGAGGGAATTGATTGTTTTGTTTGTTTGTATGTGTGCACATGCGCATACTTGTGTACGTGAGTGTGTGTGTGTGTGTGTGTTAAGCGTGTGTACACACACTTTTGAATGTATATGGTGTATATTTGTTCACTGAAGGTATGAATATTTTGTCTTTGAAATCCTTAGCAGTTGTTAGAAAAAAAGAAAAAAGAAAAACACCTCTTCATAATTAAGTTCTTTGTTGTACATAAGGACAAGATCACCTTTTCTCTCAGGATGTATTGATAACTGTACATTTCCCAGCACAGATTCGACAGGTCAGTGAGTGAGGGCCAAGGCTGCACAATGCTTTGTTCCTCCCAATACCAAGTTTCTGTGAAACTCTCATCTGTGCTTGCTGCTTTGTTCAATGGTATTTGGGTGATGGCAGCTTTTATTTCTCTGACTGAATATATGGTGGTCTTTTATGCAAACAGTTTGAGATAGTGGTGGATACTAAGTTGAAGAGTTTACCACACGTATTAGAACTCATGTTTCTGTATACATGTTTGTGTGTGTGTTCCAGTTCACATGTGTGTTTTAATGGATGTATGTGTGGATTTGTGTACATATTTTTGACTAAAAAAGAAAAATATAATTATACAATATACCATAGTGATTGCTGAAACAACAAGCACACAGAAGAACTGAAGTTGCCACAATAAACTGCTTTTCTTACAGAAAAAGTCGATAGGAATCTGCCTGTTGCCTGCACAATAGTGTACCAGATGTGTGAAGTAACCAAATCAGTGTGGATACTGTGTGTGTGTGTTACCAGAGGAAGATGCAAATGTCCATCATGATCTGGTGATGGGAATATGAATCCTCTTTCTGTTTTTAGCCTGTGAATATATATGATAATTATGTATGCCTATATTGTTGTGGTGTAAGGCAGACTACATTTGATTGGAAGTGAAATACCTTTTAGAATAATAAACATACTGTTATTGAAAGAGCTTTTGTTTGTGGAGCTGTGTTGAAGAATGAGGAGTACAAATGTGGAGATGCATATTTTCTTTGAAAAAAATTGTTTTTACCTTGCGTGTATATGGTGTGTGTGCGGACATGCATCAGTGTGTCAGGTTGTGTGTGTGTGTGTGCATATACATGTGTGAAGGCTCTGTGTGTGTGTGTGCTTGCATGCATTTGTGTGAGAGCATGCACCTTTCTTTTCCTCCGTAGGCACTTACCATCTTTCTTTTTTTTTTTCTTCTTTTTTTTTTTTTTTTTTTAACTCTTTCACTGCCATAGGCGACATAGTCAACATCATGTTTTTCACATTTTAACAAAGCTCGACAGCTGCAGCCAGCTTCCTGGCAAGAGATCAACAACTCAGCTTTGCCCCATGACCAAGTTTGAAGTTAACAAATCCATTAATAACAATGATAATAATAAAATGCAGGCTTATATAGCACAGTACCCCCATCGCAGATGGGGCTTACCGCGCTTTACAATAAAATATACAAACTTAAGACTAAGTGATGTAAAATATGTACAAAGTGAACACAGTCTCACATGGCATTGGCTAAGATGTACATATTTAAGTCTAAGTGACATGAAAATATGTGTATCAACACAGGCACCATCACCGTCTCAAATCACACAGGCACTAATCACAGCAAAACCAAGCACACCACGTTCACTATAGTTGAAAATAAACACCAAGGAACCAGCATCACAAAAAACACCAGAAAAATCATCACAAATGCTTACAAATGAACTCAAATACCATTGTGTTGTTTTGACATGAACTGAAGCTTGTGACTGAGAGCATATATAATCTAAAACATTTGGCACTGTGGGGTGTTTTTCACACAGAAACCTGGTGGTGAAAGAGTCAAAGATGTATGTGTCTTTTGTCGCTGTCTTTTCCTCTTCGTTCACTTCAACCGTAAACAGGAACATTCCTTTCTTCTTCTTTCTGCCTCTTACCTCTTTTTCTTCTGCATGAATTATTCAGTTTCTGTCTGAGGGAAGGAGTAATAAATAAAGAGAAGCACAAATAGAGATGGAAAGGGGTGCTGGGTGGGGGCAGGGTGGAGGGCATTAAAAAAACTAGAAACAAGAGAGACCTGTGGAGAAAAAGAAGGAGCCACACACACTTCGTCTGTCCCATAGTCTCATAACCATTGGGGCACTGCTGATGGCCTTGCAACCAGTTCTCTCCATTTCTCCCTGTTCTTCATCTCTCTCTGGTGCAGAGGACTCCGAACAGAGGTAGTTGAGTACCTTGGGTGTCTGGCATGCTGCTATCTACTTTGTAGGGTGGATAGGCACCACTGGCCTCATCTGTCTCCTACATCTCTCACCTGTTGGTTCCAAGTGCCACACCCCAGTACACTGCTTCAGATGGGCTGAACCAGTGGTTTTAACACTACACCATTTATTGGACTTCATTGACGTGGGTCACCAGCCAGGGCAGACAGGTTCCCAGATGAACTTAAGTGGCTACGTGGTCATGAACACGGCGAGCCACCTAGTTAGAGGACAGTGGCTACACTACTGTAAATCTTGGAAAGGGATGGGTTCCGCCAAGCTTCATTTGTCCTTTAATAAAACACCACATGAAGATGACCCCCCCACACACACTACACACACAGGCATGAAACTAGGTACATACAAACCTTCAAAAGTACTTTAATCAAAATCATATCATGTTGCTTATTGTCCAGCTGACAGCAAGGGACCATTTCAAGATTGAAAAACATGTAAATTAGAACTTGTCACAGAGCAACCATTCAATGTTAAGAGTTAGAATAAGAACAAAAATATAAAAACCAAGTTTTATAGCATTGGCATGAAAATTAAGACATTTACTGCCTTTACAAACTGAAAACTAGTATCTGGCAGAACTTTGTGAAAAAGGGTCTTCATGGAACTAGCTGTGAAATGTCTGAGTCTGATGTCCTGCAGACCCCTGCAGTCAGATGATTTATAGTGAGAGGCTCATTGCAAAGCGCACACTATGGACCATTTTTCAGACGGCAGGAAAGAATTACCTATTTGTGGCCTGCACAGGACAGTCTCTTCTTTACTATTTCCAATGACAGAAGGAAGAAATTCCTTTAAATCTGTTTATTGTCAGTTTTGGAGCTCCATTCTTCTAGCTAGAGGTGATTTTTTGTTGTTGTTGTTGTTGTTGTTGCTTTTTAAAAAATTTTGTATTGACTGAACCTTGGGTATGAGCTAGGTCTATTTGTGGTAAACTCTTTAGCAGTTCACTGTAAAGTTTTAAGCACATGTATCCTCAAAATTGAAAAATGAATCACTAACTGCCATTTATGTTACTGACGCCGAACTTCATATATCATAGACCCACAGTAGATACATAAACACCTTAATTAGTGCTAACAGACTAGATGGGCATCAAACAGTTACCAGTGCCTGATTTACTCATTTACCTCTATTTACCATGGTGAAAAAACTTTAAAGTTTCTGAATCCAGGAGAGAAAAGAATAAGAAAAGAAAAGAAAAGATTCCAACATAAATATTTCTGACATTTCAGAAGTTTTATGGAAATCCATTTGTGTTTTTTCATTTGGAAATCGATCCCAGTTTCAGGATACCAAATCAGATCTAACTAATTGGCCCACCGCTGACACTTCATCAGGAAACTGACCATAGTTTATATATTTCTGTTGGCAGCCCCACAAACAAGACAGCCAAGGAGAATATGGGCATAATAATACTGAACTCTGTAGTTACGTTATTTCTGTTTTTCTCATTTTCACCCCAAACATTGTATTCATAAAGATTTAAGATTTCTTTCCATTAAGTTTAATTCTCAATTTTCATTTTGAAAATTCAGATAGTTCTTTGTTTTGCTGAAATGTTACTAATTGTGACTTTACATTTATTTGAATTTGACACATGTGCTCTGGGGTTTAACCTTTGAAGACAAATAATGTAGGAATCACTATCCCGACAAAGGTTTCCTTCATATAGACTGCCTTGTACGTATTTTCCTTGTTCTGTAGTTCATGTGCCCTTCTGAGTCATTTGATGAGTATTTGACTGTCAGCGATATGTTTTCTTAGAAATGCATATAATAAATATAAAACACAGTCAAGTCGTTCCAGACATTGATCTACTCTCTGCCGGGAAAATCGAAACAACCAATCCACTAGCCAGTCAGTCAACAAATCAATCCATCAGTCTGCCCACCCATCCATTTACATGCTGATTTTAGCATCGATAATTCTTTAAAAATCAGTCAACTGACCAATCAACCAATCACTGTTTAATTTTTGCTTAGATGATAGACATACACGGTGAATATGAGTTCACACACACACACACACACACAAACACGGGAGACAATTGCGAGTGTATCAGCTAAGAGTTTTCGTTCTTGACACTCTGACCTCATGTGAGGTCATATGATCGTCATATTGACGGAAGTTGAGATGTGGCCGTCTGCTGAACTGGATAATTCGTCATTGTTATTTTGACCACAGACTTATTTGGTCGTGGAACACAGCGATCCTGGTTTTAATCAGTGCACGTCTCTTGGTGCACGATGTGGGTGAAACCCGAAGAAGTGCTTTTGGCAAACGCATTGTGGTGAGTTTACATTTTTATTTTTTGTCAAATAAACATAACTGCATCCAGTCTCAGCTGTTCCACCGTGTTTGTTTTCATCCGATGTGCTGATCAATAAATGTTTGTATTTGGTGTTAAAATATGTGACATTGTTACCGAGTTTATGTTTTGTTTTTGTTTTGTTCAAATGAAGCAAGGAGTTCAAGCGTCGAGCCTTTTTCTCTCTCAGTTTTTAACATCTCATGAAATTGTTTCCTAAGTAAGAAACAGCAACAATGGAATAATGCACAATACTGTGACTATTAATAGTATTAATTGATCACTGTAAAAACCTTGCAAACCTGTCTGAATGATGACACATGTCATATATCTGCTCAGCACACTGTTCAAAACAGTACATATTAAACAGGAAATTGCTATTGACAAGAATATGTTCGTTCTGTTGTTAAAATGATATATGAAGCAGGGTTCATAGTTCCACTCTGAAGACTTCTTTAAAGTGTTAACTTTACACATCATCATTGGGTTTTGTTCATGTTTAACACCACTGTTATTTCTGTCTCCTGATCAGTGCAGAGCCTTGGTGTCAGTCCTGAGCACAGTCTATCCTTTCAGGAACACATTTCTAACATTTGCAGATCAGCTTATCTTGATTGCAAAAAAGTAGTTCCATTCACCATTACCTGTCTGTTGAAGCAACCAAAATGTTAGTCTTCATTTTGCCCAGGATTACTGCAACTCTGTTCTTGCCATCATTCAAAAGAATTCACTTGACAAACTTCAAAGAGTTCAGAACAATGCTGCTCAGCTTATTTTCAGGTCCTCTGAATTTGAACATGTAACTCTTCTTTCACTGTCATCACTGGCTACCCGTTTCAAACAGAATTGAATACATTACAAGATTTCTGCTGTCATGTTTTCTGCCCTCTCAAGCTCTGGCCCTCATTTCCTCTCTCATGTCTTTGAATTGTACATTCCAACTGATCACCTTCATTCTGCTTCTGATACAAGGCTATTGAAAATCAATGTTATAAAGAAGAAGCAACAGGATCAGAGATCTATCTCTTTTCAGGCCCCCTCATTGTGGAACAAATTGCCAAAAAATTTGTGACATTTTGTCTCTTTATTTTTATCTTAAGCCTGCTTTGAAAACACATCTTTTTCAGCAACAGTGATTTTCCAGTGCTGGTGTTTATATTATTGATTTCAAATGCATGTTGTATTGTGGGGAAGCTGCTTGCCTCTTGTATGTGGTTCAGTGTTTGCAAGTGTCTGTGCATTGTTATATATATGTGTGTGTGTGTGTGTGTGGTGCATGCGTGTTGCAATTATGAGTCTTCTAGAAAGCGTTGTGGGTGGGTGGGTTGGTGGTTGTTCTATGTAAGTACTGTACATGAGTGTATTCTGGCATGTTTCTGTATGTATGTATGCGGGGGTTGGGGTGGGAAGGGGTGGGGGGGTTGGAGTGGGGAGGGGGAGGAGGGGGAATATGGAATGTAAAGTGCTTTTAGTTAATTTCTGGGGGAAAAATGTGCTGTAAATGTCGATAACTATTATATTATCATTATCTTTAAAAACATTGTGTGGTGCACAAACAACCATTTAGTTAATGGCCGTAACATTTAAACTGGCATGCTAACTGAAAAGTTATTGAGGGTTCCACACATGTTCAGGCTGTCAGGGAAAACCATAAAAATCATGGTCCACATGACCCCAGGCAGCTGAAATCGAGGGGCCAAAAAGCAGAGGTTATGGGTCAGTCAACTACATGTACACTGTGACTGACAAGATAAATGCATGCACCTGGCAGACTTGCAGAGAAACAGAAAGCTAGAAGTAATATTTTATGTCAGTAGTGTGGATGCTCTGCCAGTCTGAATATCTACCTGGTTTGCTTTCTGAACTGTTAAATTCATAGTTTGCTTTTGTTCACCTTCAGTTTATTTACACCCAACCATGAACTTTGGTTTGTGATATGAAAAACTGTCTGTGCAGATAAATATGGATTGCTGTAGTTGAAAAGTTGGGTTACGAATTTGATTTGTCAAACATACTGGCAATTCACCTTTGTGCATTTACAGGAGCCGAGAAAGGCACTATAGTAAAGTGACCCATTGAAATTTCACCTATATTTGACAACTGGTTGATGGCTGGAGAACATTCTGATTGCAGCAGTAAAGGTGTTGAAATGAAAAAAGTGAACATTAAATATGTAGATATCTGAAGAAACAGTGAACTTGTATCTTGCACTCATTCGGTTTAATTTGGGATTTTTTTGCCCCCTGCTTAGAAAGTGCATCCAACATATTTTTGGGAAACACCACTGAAAATTAGTAAATGGTGACATCTGTCCTATTCCATGTCATCATCAGATTCATGTGATTGATAATCACTAAATCAGTGTTTCACATCACCTGATATTGAATACATGCTATTTATCTTGGCTGTCTTCAATATGAAGTCAGCAGTGGTTTACATATATATGCAGTCAGCAGTGGTTAAAACATGTACAGGCACAGCTTTTTCATTTATTTTTCGTGGGCAATGAAGAAAAAATCTGAGCAATATTTGTAACCTTTCACAGTGCTCCACAAAACTTAATTTTGTTTTCCACTACCGACATTTGATCAGTAAAAGGTTATTATATCAATGGAATTGACTATGAAAGTAAGTGTTCAACACAGATCCACGTGTTGAATTCTTTACTTTTGTTTGGGATCACAGAATTTGAAAACAAAAGTTTTGATAACATTTTAAAACGAGTCTCTGTACAAGTGCCTACACACATTATGTTTCAAGAACAGAGCATGATAATGCTTCATGTCAGTTAAGGCATTTCAGGCCTGCATTCACATATTTAAAGAGAACATATGTGCAAAGCTGAGAACTGATATAAAAAATGTTGTTTGCAGGGTGACTGACCGTGCAAACCCATTCTTCGTTCTGCAGCGACGCAAAGGGTATGGAGGTGGTGGTCTGACCGGTCTGCTTGTGGGGACACTGGACACTGTGCTGGACAATAGGGTCAGTTGGATGTCATTCTCTACTGGTGTGTGTGTGTGTGTGTCTGAGAGTGTCTGCATGTGTGTGTGTGTTGTTGTTGTTTTTCGTCACTCCATAATATATTTTGTATATTGATCTATTTGTTTATTTTGTCATATAATTTTGTTTCATTCTGCTTTAATGTTCTTATACAAACCTAGGGTAGCTCTCAAGGTCCAGTCAGTGCAGTGGGCTTATGCAGAGGTCAGGCATCTGCTATCTTTTTTTTTTCTTTTTTTTTTTGTTACAGGACTGTTGTGTAGCGTATATATGGTTGTCTGCTTGCTCAGACAAATTGAAACTGAAACTGAACTGAAAAACTGGCAATTCACCTTTGTGCATTTACAGGAGCCGAGAAAGGCACTATAGTAAAGTGACCCATTGAAAACTCGCCTATATTTGACAACTGGTTGATGGCTGGAGAACATTCTGATTGCAGCAGTAAAGGTGTTGAAATGAAAAGAGTGAACATTAAATATGTAGATATCTGAAGAAACAGTGAACTGTATCTTGCACTCATTCGGTTTAATTTGGGATTTTTTTGTCCCCTGCTTAGAAAGTGCATCCAAAATATTTTTGGGAAACACAACTGAAATGGTGACATCTGACCTATTCCATGTCGTCATCAGATTCATGTGTGTCTGAGTGTGTCTGCATGTGTGTGTGTGTTGGGTTTTTTTCATCACTCCATAATATATTTTGTATATTGATCTATTTGTTTATTTTGTCACATAATTTTGTTTCATTCTGCTTTAAATTTAATGTTCTTATACAAACCTAGGGTAGCTCTCAAGGTCCAGTCAGTGCAGTGGGCTTATGCAGAGGTCAGGCATCTGCTATCTTTTTTTTCTTTTCTTTTTTTTCTTTTCTTTTTTGTTACAGGACTGTGGTGTAGCGTATATATGGTTGTCTGCTTGCTTAGACAAATTGAAACTGAAACTGAACTGAAAAACTGTGGTGTGTGTGTGTGTGTGTGTGTGAGAGAGAGAGAGGATGAATGAATGAATTAAAAAAAAATTTTATTGAATGAATTTTATTTCTGAGGGTAACAGAGTAAGCAAACAGTTGCTTTTTTTTCATCCAGCCATCGAAATGGAAAAATGTCAAAAGATAAGGTATGAAGAAAGACCACAAGAAGTGAGTAAATGTTAAACAAATTCATAGAAAGATGAGAAAAGAAACATTATAACAAGAGAGAGAGAGAGAGAGAGAGAGAGAGAGAGAGAATGTGTATGCAAACACATTCATGTTTGAAAGGCAGGTAAAACAAAAAGGTGACAACATACATACAATATTAGGGGGGGCGCGGGGGGGGGGGGGGGGGGGGGGGGGGGGGGGGAGGAGGAGACAGTGGGAGAGAGAGAGGGAAAGTGAGAGGAGAGTATAAAATTGTCTTTTGTTTTCATGAGTTACAACTCTCACATTCATTCATACAGTCCATGAATAGGCTTTTACAAGTATGACAGGTGTTTTTACCATGCCAGCTGGCAATCATATGTTTTTTGTGTGATACAGTACACATACTACAGTGCAATTCACAGACAGTACAATATAATAATATATTACAATACATATGTATTAATCCATTTGGAAATCATGTGTATGTTGGGTATGTTTGTTTGTTTTTTCTGTAACTAACCAAAGCTGACAACTGACATGGGTTATGGGACATTTTATGTGCACATTTCATCTTCATAATACTCTAAACACTCATCTGTCTTGCCTATCAGAAAGAGGAAAACATCACAGATGGCAAAGTTGTTTTATTCTGCATTATATGATGCCCATTAGTATCAGTATCAGTATCAGTAGCTCAAGGAGGTGTCACTGCGTTCAGTCAAATCCATATACGCTACACATCTGCCAAGCAGATGCCTGACCAGCAGCGTAACCCAATGTGCTTAGTCAGGGCTTGAGAAAAAAAATGAATAAAAAAATGAATAAAATAAAAATGAAATAAATAAATAGATAAATTAAAAATAATAATAATGATAATAACACTTTTAACAGTAAATAAAAATAAAATATAAAGACAATAATAATGATAAATAAGCAAATAAGCAGATAAATGTAAAACATGCAGACACACATTCACACATACACACACACATGCATAACAGATATGCAACAAATGTGCAGTTTCACAGATATGAAAGCACAAATACACATAAACATACACGAGCCCCAACACACACACACACACACACACACACACACACACTACCCTGCACCCCCCCACACCCCCTCCTCCACACACTCATTTCTCGGCTACGTATCACAGCTTCCACAGCACACACACACACACATCAGAAAGAGGAAAATATCTCAGATGGCAAACTTGTCTTACTTTGCATTATATCATTAGTGCCCTATTGAAAGTATCTGGTGAGTTCTGTACAGGAAGTTTTAGCCGTATATATACAGTACAGCATTTGGACAGATGAAAATTATACTTATTTAATCTTCATTATAACAAAGAGCACAAAAAAGTAGAAAACATGACAGACAGCAGAATTCCTTAACTCACATCAACTGATGAGTTCCTTTATCTATGGATATGGGTAGTATCTCTTGCTTGTGTACAGTGATTGCCTCTTGACATTTATGCAACAGTGCTTATCAAATTTCTATCAGTTTTAGGTGTTACCATTTCATCTGTTCACATTATTATCTGTCAGCTTGAACTATACTCATTCTCACAATCTTTTCTTTGAGAATATACACACAGACATACAGACGTGCACACACATACACATGCTTAACACACACACACGCACACACAGACTCTCTCTCTCTCTCTCTCTCTCTCTGTGTCTTACTCTCACATTGTCTAAACTTATTCTTTTCTTTCTACATTTTTGCAGACATTGCCTTACAGGATTTTGTTACAAACACCTGGGTCTGAAGTCAGTTTTAGTAAGTATGTTTTTTTGTGCATATATGTCAGGATCTATAATAATAGTGTGTGGATTTATCAGCTTCTTCCTTCTTTTCTTTCTCAGAAGCAGATTATTGATAAATCAATGTAAAGTGTTGTACATATGTGTGTGTTTGTCAAAATAAAATATAAATGTAAGATTTTTATTTCAGGATGGTAAATGTAATAAATAACAGCTTAAAAAATTTTTTTTTTTTACATCAAGCTATCCATAAAATGAGTAAATAGATAAATGAATGAATGAATGATTAAAGAAAAAAAAAAGAATATTAAATCAATCAATCAGTCATTGGATCAATAAACAGATAAACAAAAAGCAAGCAAACAAAAATATGTACACGCACACACACACACACACACACACTCTCTCTCTCACACACACACACACACACACATTTACAAGAATGTTGTGATAATGAAATACACAGTTGCATTTTGTTTCACACATACATGTCAACTCATGTGTGTTGTGCACACATGGTTGTGGGTGTGTTGATTTGGCACAACACATACCAATAGATATAATGATGCATTGTTTTCCAGCTGTGTCTGTGGCAAACAACAAGAAGGAAATCAGCCGGGACTGGGAGTGGCTGGAACAAAACCTCCTTCAGACACTAGGTAGGCTGGTTCGGTTGTTCTGCAATTATACATGACATGTCACAAGTTAAAAAAACTTCCATCACTGATTTTAGTTTCATGCCATCTGACTATCACTGTGATCTGATTTGAAGTCAGTCCTAATGCAGCAAAAAAACCAAAAAAAAACAACACAAAAAACAAAACAAAACAAAAAAAAACAAAAAAACCCCTTGAGGATTGAGTTCTATGGTATTGTAACTTAATATCTGGCATAAAACTCTGTCATTTGCATTAAGTAAGTGATAACAAACTGGTGGATGAAAAGGACAAAAAAAGATGGATCCAGTATATCTGGCTTAAAAACTCAGCTGTCTAACTAGAACCACCTCACACAAAACGTAGCCAGCAGCTGTTGTGTCATCACAGATCAGGTTACAGGACATCAGCTCATTGTTCATTGTTCCATCTTGATCCATGGCAAAACGGTCATGGCTGGCTTCTAGTGACAGATGAACAGGCATGCCAAACCCTGCAGTTATAACCATCCGTTCCAGCTCAGTTAAGAAAAATAACATTTTTAACATTTTTTAGTTGATAACATGCAAGCTTATAACCGTAATAAGTGAGCAGCTATCCTCACTTTTTAACATAGTACTAAGGGGTAATCTAAAAGAAGTAATTTGTTTCTTGCAATACATACTGGTGATTGTAGACATTTCTACCATTCACATATATGTTACTGAGAAACTAGTATTTGAACATTTCTTTACGTAAGAAAATGTAGTATGCACAGTGCCATTGAGTTATTTGTAAATGCAGAGCATTCATATTTGGCCAAAATGTTCAAAAGTTATCATGCTTTAGCAGGAATCTTCTTTCATGGTGTGTGTAAACAAGGCAATGCTTTACACTTGATGGAAATTCCCCACAGCCGGTCGCAGGCTGCAGCATTTACAGATAAACAGCAGGCATTTCCAGATGACAGGTAGCATGGACAAAATGCTAGTATTGATTTTCACTTTTCAGTGTTATCGTTTAAATAATGCGCAAGTCACTGCCACAGGCACTTATGTTGTTGATGGGTCCTTTGAGCTTTCTTTCAAACCAGCTGTCACTCTTCTTCATGCTTTTTGAATTGATTTGATGTATTAGTCCACAGTTAATATGTTGAAAGATGGCCTGATCATGATGCAGATACTGTTCTTTTCTCTGCAGTGACCTGTTTCCTGAGTTACAGTTTCAAGCTTATCTTTTCTGAACATCCAGTCACTGATATTTTCCTTGTTCCTTAGTGCCTCAGTGCTTGCTGTTATCAGACTTCCTGTCACTTCAGTTCTCTTTCCTCTAAGCCCCAGTTTTATGTGTAATATGTACCAGAATGGTTTGAATTTTCTTGTCATGTTAGACAGATGATTTGTGGTAAGTTTTGGTCTTTACTGAATTATTATGAATTATACCGAATTATGAGGTATTAAACCTCTATTTCTGTCAGTTCACACAGTGTTGAACGTGCTCAGTATTCACAGTATAAAAAATGCCACAATATGTAAGCTGACTACTTGCAAGAAAATACCACAGAGGTTTATAGGAATAAAATGAAAAATTGTTGGCATTATCAGGAATTGGTAGTGAGGCAATTCACTTTGAAGGGACATTTCTGTAGACTTTACTTTGCAAACAGTAGCAGTTAAAGCAAGCAGCTTTCCCAGGGGAAAAAGATGGTAAATACAAGTGTGCCTTGCTCTTCAGTTTTTTTTTCTTTCCTCATTTCATTTACAATTCTTTTTTTTCTTTTTTTCCCCCTTGCAATGAAGGTCATATATTTCTGTCACTGAAACATCATGTTTGACAGAATTTTGCACAGTTCACATATGTCACTATAGGAAAATTACATCCGTAACACATTAGGCAATTGCAATGAACTTCAGTGACAATTAACTTGCAAGGGTACTGCTCCACAGGTATTCCTGTGAAGCAAACATTGTGTGTTTGTGTGTGCTTGCATGTGCAAGCAAATGTTTGTGTGTGTTTTTGTTGTTAACTTTTGTCTTACTTCTTTCTGAATTCAAATGTTGTGTGTGTGTGTGTGTGTGTGTGTGTGTGTGTGTTTGCATTTGTTTTTCTTTATAAAGCGGCCTTTGAAAATGAAGATGACATCACTGAGTTTGTCAAGTGTAAGGTTGCTAGCCTTATGGCGAACAAGGAAATGGTCACTGAAGGTGAGAATACAGATGCTTATGTTCATGATATACGTATTTTATTTTATTTTGTATTTATTAAAATAACTTGCTACAGCACATATTCTTGGTGCTCTGTGTGCTTTATGAGAGATGGATATGAAATGAATTGTTATTGAGGCCAGGAGCATGCAGTGGTAAACAGTAAACAAGTATGGTAAATTTGTCCCATTAAAGCGCAACAGAAGGGCACAGTGGTTGAAAGGTTAGAGCTTTGGTGTTACAGTCAGAAGGTCCTGGGATTGATCCTGGTTTTGACACCCAGTGGGTTAAGGCAGATATTTCTCTGATCAACAGAATTATGTGCCGACCTGCTTGTGCTGTGATCCTTTATGTGAATACATATATGCAGAAGGTGAGAAGATTTTGAGAGGATTTTTCTGTTTGTAAAATGTAGGTATGCTTTGTATGTTATTTTAAAATGTCTGCATGGTTGTTTCACAGTGTCCAACTCAGACGCTGAAGTGGAAGACCTGACGGCATCCACCAAGAAATTTATGAAGAGATTCAACATGCCACGGGAAGAGAAACTCGTCAACTGTGAGTTGCATTACATATGTTCAGCTGCACTGATGAATTTGTTAAATATTTGTTAAAAATGCTGTCCAGCAATTTGTTGTTGGCAAGGCAGAATACCTACTGCCAAACATTTGTGGAAAGAATGCAAACAGGAATTTGTTTTAGGCAAGGCATTCTTTACTGACTGTGCGTTCATGCCATTGTTCCAGCGTCATTAATTTGACCACCCAAAACCGAGAAAAAACGCAAAGCACAAGAAGAAAGGCTTTGTTGCCTAAAGCTTCAATGAGGCCAGAAAATAATCTCTTTGCATAAAGATAGTAATCACTTTGCCTTGTTTGGAAAGTCAGTAAGCAAAACATTACTAAGTTTCAAACAGTAAAGCAAGCAGGGAAATAATCTCTACACACCAAGAACAATGATTTCGGTGTCTTGTGACTGACTTTATGGCTGAATGACCTGTTTAACATCGCAATGTTTCTGATGTTGTAAACTAAGAAAAACAAACAAACCGGAACCACAACCCAACCAGTAAACCAAAAAGGTCCACCAAGTGTAACCCACAAAACATCGCCAGATATTAAAGATAGCACCAGCCAATTTGGTGAAGTTTTAGCATCGTGGACGGATGATTGGGAGGTTGTGGGTTTGAGCCCCCATTTGCGGTGGGATTGTTCAACTCATGGCTGGTACTTAACCAGAGTTGAGTGTACTATGGGCTCAAATGGGAAGTTGAAGGTCATCAGCTTCATGGGGACATGTTTTTGAAGAGTGTTGCTCTCTATCTTTCAGACCTGATTAGCTCTGGACCATGGCACGCTATAGCGTTCCTGATGTAGGCAGCGTTCCAGACGACAGAATGCTATAGCGGTTTCGACAATTAAAAATTTGTCCACGTTTTCCTTATGGGGTAGCATACAAATCGCAGCTACATCAGGCATTGCGAACATGTCAAGGGTCGAATGGAAAGTTTCTTCATGAGGTTCTATAATTATACACTTGCTGTCGAGCCGTTGACCTCGGTACCCCACATGACAAGTTAGTCTGCATACATATCGAAAATGGCGTCGCAGGCGATACAAGTGGAAATTTTTGGAGCAAACTAGATCATGACAGTGGCTTTTTACTGCTGCTGAAGGGATTGAAATGTTTCAAACTGAAGGTTTCGACATCGACGAGGATGATGAAGACGTTGAATAAAGTATCTGCAGTGAAGAAAGCTACCAGCAAGAAATACTGACAGTGACTCAGCTTCTGAGGGCTGTGCAGAGAGGGAGGGGGGTGGGCGTACACACGACATGAGGAGAGGGGTCAGTGAGTCAAGTACAGTGAGTTTCATTCAGTTACTTCGTGTTTTGTATTTTTTGTGATTTTTTTTTCCTAACCCTAACAAATGGGTCGTCTGCAGGGAAAAGCAAGGGAGAAAACTATTTGTCTGGAGTGAGTTAATGAATGAAGCATTGAGCACTGTCTGAAACCTAAATGGACCTCCATAGCACTATCGCCACATCATCCAATCATCATTCATCATTAACATTGTCCCTGACACTGTGGCATTTTAAGGGGTACACATTGATGCAGACTGTTCCCATGCATGGAAGATTTGCATTCTGTCCCCATTGGTTGGTGCATTACGGACATTTGCTGTGTGTCATGGTGTGGTACACAGACTACTCTTACTGACACATGCTGTGTCATGGTGTGATACACAGACTACTCTCACTGACACATATTGTGTGTCAAGTTGTGGTACACAGACTACTCTTACTGACACTTACTGTGTGTCATGTTGTGGTACACAGACTACTCATACTGACACGTGCTGTGTGGGGTACACAGACTACTCATACTGACACATGCTGTGTGTGGTACACAGACTACTCATATGACATGTGCTGTGTATGGTACACAGACTTTTCATATGACACGTGCTGTGTGGGGTACACAGACTACTCATACTAACACGTGCTGTGTGGGGTACACAGACTATTCATATGACACGTGATGTGTGTGGTACACAGACTACTTATATGACACGTGCTCTGTGTGGTACACAGACTACTTATATGACACGTGCTGTGTGTGGTACACAGACTACTCATACTAACACGTGCTGTGTGGGGTACACAGACTATTCATATGACACGTGATGTGTGTGGGTACACAGACTACTAATATGACACGTGCTGTGTGTGGTACACAAACTACTCATATGACACGTGCCGTGTGGGGTACACAGACTACTCATATGACACGTGCTGTGTGGGGTACACAGACTACTCATATGACACGTGCTGTGTGGGGTACACAGACTACTCATATGACATGTGCTGTGTGGGGTACACAGACTACTCATACTGACACGTGCTGTGTGGGGTACACAGACTACTCATACTAACACGTGCTGTGTGGGGTACACAGACTACTCATATGACATGTGCTGTGTGGGGTACACAGACTACTCATATGACATGTGCTGTGTGGGGTACACAGACTACTCATACTGACACGTGCTGTGTGGGGTACACAGACTACTCATACTAACACGTGCTGTGTGTGGTACACAGACTACTCATATGTCACATGCTGTGTGTGGTACACAGACTACTTATATGACATGTGCTGTGTGGGGTACACAGACTACTCATACTGACACGTGCTGTGTGGGGTACACAGACTACTCATACTAACACGTGCTGTGTGTGGTACACAGACTACTCATATGTCACATGCTGTGTGTGGTACACAGACTACTCATATGACATGTGCTGTGTGTGGTACACAGACTACTCATACTGACACGTGCTGTGTGGGGTACACAGACTACTCATATGACACGTGCTGCGTATGGTACACAGACTACTCGTATGACACGTGCTGTGTGTGGTACACAGACTACTCTGCGTGGAGTACACAGACTACTCATATGACACGTGCTGTGTGGGGTACACAGACTACTCATATGACACGTGCTGCGTATGGTACACAGACTACTCGTATGACACGTGCTGTGTGTGGTACACAGACTACTCTGTGTGGGGTACACAGACTACTCATATGACATGTGCTGTGTATGGTACACAGACTACTCGTACTGACACGTGCTGTGTGGGGTACACAGACTACTCTGCGTGGGGTACACAGACTACTCATATGACACGTGCTGTGTATGGTACACAGACTACTCGTATGACACGTGCTGTGTATGGTACACAGACTACTCGTATGACACGTGCTGTGTATGGTACACAGACTACTCATGCAGCTACTGGAAGGGAAGTGTGCCCCGGCAGGGATGGCTGTACCTCAGCATCAACCACTGCTGCTTCTACTCTCTGCTGATGGGCAGGGAGGCCAAGGTCATTCTGCGATGGACAGACATCACGGTCAGTGCCACGCTCCTACACAGTGCAAGCACACTGGGTTATGCTGCTGGTCAGGCATCTGCTTAGCAGGTGTCGTGTAGTGTGTATGGATTTGTCCAAATGCAATAACACCTCCTTGAGTAACTGAACTGAACCGAACTGAACTGAACAGCAAGCCCTCAGTTCCTTTAGTCTTGTATCGTTTTTTTTGGGGGGGGGTATATGTATTTTGTTACTTTGTCTCACTACAGATTTCAGTGTGTGAACTTTGGGGTGCCCTTCCCAGGGAAGAGTGCTTGACCACAGAGTGGTGCCACCCTTTTTTCAATATCTGCATACAGATGTGCTTGTTTAATTAACTGTTGGAGTGGATTTACTACACAATTTTGCCAGGCACACACTTTTTGAAGCTGTAGATTCTTTTACGTTCTCAAATGCATGCTGCACATGGGATTTTGGTTTATCATCTTATCCAAATGGCTAGCATCCAGACCAGTGCTACAGGTGTGTTTGAGGGGGAGAAAATACTTTAGTGGGAGTCAGTCCCATGCCCTCAGATTCTCTCAGTTCTTAGACAGACGTGTTACCACTGGGCCACCACTCCACTCCACCATTGTGCATATTTCTGGGGTCTTTTGAATGGGGAAGTGAAATGAATCTCCACCATTGTGCATGTTTCTGGGGTCGTTTGAATGGGGAAGTGAAATGAATCTCCACCATTGTGCATGTTTCTGGGGTCATTTGAATGGGGAAGTGAAATGAATCTCCACCATTGTGCATGTTTCTGGGGTCGTTTTATTGGGGAAGTGAGATGAATCTCCACCATTGTGCATGTTTCTGGGGTCGTTTTGATGGGGAAGTGAAATGAATCTCCACCATTGTGCATGTTTCTGGGGTCGTTTTGATGGGGAAGTGAAATGAATCTCCACCATTGTGCATGTTTCTGGGGTCGTTTTAATGTGGAAGTGAAATGAATCTCCACCATTGTGCATGTTTCTGGGGTCGTTTTAATGGGGAAGTGAAATGAATCTCCACCATTGTGCATGTTTCTGGGGTCGTTTTATTGGGGAAGTGAAATGAATCTCCACCATTGTGCATGTTTCTGGGGTCGTTTTGATAGGGAAGTGAAATGAATCTCCACCATTGTGCATGTTTCTGGGGTCGTTTTATTGGGGAAGTGAAATGAATCTCCACCATTATGCATGTTTCTGGGGTCGTTTTGATAGGGAAGTGAAATGAATCTCCACCATTGTGCATGTTTTTGGGGTCGTTCTATTGGGGAAGTGAAATGAAATTCCACCATTGTGCATGTTTCTGGGGTCGTTTTATTGGGGAAGTGAAATGAATCTCCACCATTGTGCATGTTTCTGGGGTCGTTTTATTGGGGAAGTGAAATGAATCTCCACCATTGTGCATGTTTCTGGGGTCGTTTTAACCCCTAGGCTGCCTGCATGACGAGATAACTCGTCATGGCAAGCATGTATGCTTCGCTGCCTGCATGACGAGATAACTCGTCATCGAAATATTCTGACTTTTCCCTGGTTTGCATTCACTTCCTTGGCAAAAATAGTGGTAGCTTTAGCCTGGGGAATCTCTCTAGATTCTATTCATAGCTAGAAACCCCATCTACGTCATAAAGCAGTCCTTTATTTGAACGTTTTGGTTGGGTCACTGTCCAAGTGTTTGCCTGACTTCTCTCCTCGCTCGCTCAACAAAATGTCGGACTGACGCCATGCTCAAGACATGCGATCGTGACGAACTAAATCAACCATGATTTCTTTCTTTAGCTGATGCTCAGAAAGAATTGAAGCGTAAATTCGAAGGAGAAGATAGTGATGAACATTTATAGGACGATTTGATAGAAAATAAAGGGAGTAATCAAGAGAGTGGCCAAGATGCGACTGTCAGTGAGTGATGCCGGCTGTACAGATGTTAGCAGACGACAGATGACCGAATTAGCAGCAGAGCGATATTCTTGGCACGCAGCCAACGCGGTCTGATGAGAACTGAATCAAGTGACTGTGTGAGAGGGGTGAGGAGGGGGGTAGAGACTGAGGGGGCGTGGCCTCACATCCATCTTATCACTTGGAGAAGTCACAATGTATTGTGTATCTATCTATCTCTTAAAAAATATATATATATTGTGGTTGTTCTAGTATGATTTTGTGTTTGCAGATATCCATTTGTCCAGAAAATATGATGCTTTTGTGCAAATTACCTGACTAATGTTTGTAATGAACAAGTTGAAAATGTGACAAAAACCAAAACACTGATTTCAAAACAACAGCATGTCACTAAAAATATATAAAATGGGAAAACAGCATGTGTTTTGTATTCTTTATTCATTTACCTTTCAGAAAATATATACTTTTATGGGTCTTTCTCCAATAACAAAGAGCACAGAATTTTTTGAAAATTTATACCCGTTTTTTGTGAAAAAACCCTGGCAAATAGATTACACTTAAATCTTATTTTCCTGGCAGCGAAAGGGTTAATGGGGAAGTGAAATGAATCTCCACCATTGTGCATGTTTCTGGGGTCGTTTTAATGGGGAAGTGAAATGAATCTCCACCATTGTGCATGTTTCTGGGGTCATTTGAATGGGGAAGTGAGATGAATCTCCACCATTGTGCATGTTTCTGGGGTCGTTTTATTGGGGAAGTGAGATGAATCTCCACCATTGTGCATGTTTCTGGGGTCGTTTTGATGGGGAAGTGAAATGAATCTCCACCATTGTGCATGTTTCTGGGGTCGTTTTGATGGGGAAGTGAAATGAATCTCCACCATTGTGCATGTTTCTGGGGTCGTTTTAATGTGGAAGTGAAATGAATCTCCACCATTGTGCATGTTTCTGGGGTCGTTTTGATGGGGAAGTGAAATGAATCTCCACCATTGTGCATGTTTCTGGGGTCGTTTTAATGGGGAAGTGAAATGAATCTCCACCATTGTGCATGTTTCTGGGGTCGTTGTGATAGGGAAGTGAAATGAGTTGTTTTAGTCAAGGAAAGCTAGACAAGAAACAAGAAAGAGTACCTGTAGAATTGCTTGCCTTGAATATGTGTGTGTGTGTGTGTGTGTTCTTCATGAATTGAATAGTACAGTGCTGTTGTTTGCATGGGAACTTGCAAGGAAAAATAGGTACAAGGTATGTGTATGTTTTATGTTACATTTCTTTCTTTCTCCCTCTCTCTTTCTTTGTTTCTCTCTCTCTCTCTCTCTCTCTCTTTTAAAAAAAATCTAATTAATTAAAAAAAAGAAAAAAAAGATGTTGTTTCTGTTGTTTTAACAGAAACTGGAGCGGGATAACAACATGGTCTTCCCAGATGGAATCCGAGTTTCCACCAGAGAAAAAAGTGTATGTATATTGTTTTTTTATACCACCTTACTTGCAGATGTAAAAAGGTAACTGTACTGATCTTTTAGAAATACAAATATGAATATTCAGCATATATGATAATCATTTTGTATGGATAGAAGATGTGACTGCTGCATTTTAAAATAAAAACAGAATGTGTGGCGGTGTTTGACAGACTTAAGTTCTGATTTATGATTCACATTCAGACAGATTATTTTAGGAATACTTTTGGTTTTTTTAAATATATTTTTTTTGGTGATGAAATGTGTGAGCGAGTAAATGTGTGTGTGTGTGTGTGTGTATTTGTGTGAGTGGTGTTTAAGTGTGTGTTTTTGTGTATGTATGTGTGAGTTTGTGTGTATGTGTGTGTGTGCATGTGTGTGTGGGTGTGTGTGGTATGGTTGCTTTTTGAAGCCAATTTTTTTAGAGACTTTTTTTTCCTTGTTTTTGCAGTATCTCTTCCTGATGTTCCTAAACTTCAATGAAACATTCAACATGATGCAGCAGCTGGCTAACATGGCAATGAAACAGTGAGTGCTAATTGAAGGTGACTGGAAAAATAGTATCCGTATATTTATGTGTATGATTAGAATCAGAATCAGAATCATTTTAATGTCAATTAAACATAAACAAGGTTTATAAGACATGCATGCAAAGTTACTTATACCACACAGAAAAAGTAAACCAGAATGATAAATATATAAGATAACAAGTGGTTGACTTACTCCTCCATGCTGTGGCATTTGGCAGCAGTTGTTGATTATGTCTGGGAGCATCAATGTTTTAGTGTGTGTGTGTGTGTGTGTGTGTGTGTGTGTGTGTGTGTGTAGTTTGTATTCTGTTTCTGATAGTTATGTTATTTTAATTGCTTATGTTTAATTTTGGTGTGTGTGTGTGTGTGTGTGTGTGTGTGTGTGTGTGTGTGTGTGTGTGTGTAGTTTGTATTCTGTTTCTGATAGTTATGTTATTTTAATTGTTTATGTTTGATTTTGGTGTAAAATACTATTGCGTTTATATAATATCCTCCATGCTGCAAAAGGGGTGAAAGGATTAAATATTCTTGATTCTTGTGTGTGAGAACGTGTGTGAGTACACACAGGTCACATCCATCTGTCACATGTTTGTTTCAGATTGAGTTCTGTTTGAATAAAAAGCAATTGTTGTTGTTGTTGTTGTTTCATATCTCCGCATGCTACAGTGTCTTTTTTTTACATTTCAGGTTGATGTTTGAAGGTGGATTTGAAGAGGAGAAATTTTCAACACCAGCTACCAGCTCCAAGTGAGAGATTGTTTTCCTCATGGGCCTGGGCTGTTCTTTGTTTGGTTATCTTTGTTTTTATTTATTTGTTTGTTTCTATCTTTGTTTATTTTCCAACTTTAAAACTTGCTCTTCTTAATTTCTATCCATTATAGTAGGTCATTTGTTTCTTTTGTGATGTTTCTGCCAACTGCAACTGCAACAAGAAGTTTTTCTTTTGAGGAAATTTTGGTTTGCAGGTTTATATGATGTGTTCTTGGACAAAAATGGCGAAAATGTCTGCCATTTATCCTTTAAGAAGTGAAACAGAAAATGATTGCAAATTCTGTAATCTGCTAAATTGCAGATGTTTTCATCAAAGAGAAAACAGATAGAAAGCAAGCAGAATTAAAGCACAAAAATGTCAAAAACTTACTTGGTTGAAAAACTTTGTTCATTGTTGAAAGTTTGAATGCAAGCATTATAGATTTTTAATATATTTTACTCTTTTTTTTCTTTTTGTATGCTTATTTTAAAACTTTTTATTTTATTTACCTTTACGTTATCAGTCTGTTATGCATTTGTGTTATATTGAGGGTTTTTTTCATTTGTGTTGTCAGAAAGAAGAAGAAAATGTCCAACTTGAAAAGAGATCTGGACGCCAAAGCAAGGAGTGAAAGATTCAGGTAGGTCTGCAACACTACGCATCATTTACGTTCCACCAGTGTGTGTATGTGTGTGAGTGTGTGTGTGTGTTTGTGCATGTGTGTGCATGCGTGCAGGGGTGTGTGCGTGCATGCATGGTGTGTGTGTGCATGTGTGTTTGTGACTACATGTGTGTGGTGTGTGTGTGTGTGTGTGTGTGTGTGCATTTGTGACTGTGAACGTGTGTGTGTATGTGTGTGTGTGCGTGTGTGGGTGAGTGAGTGAGTGTGTGTGTGAGTGTGTGTGTGTGCATGTGTGTTTGTGATTGTACATGTGTGTGTGTGTGTGTGTGTGTGTGTGTGTGTGTGTGAGTGAGTGAGTGTGTGTGTGTGTATGTGTGTGTGTGTACATGTGTGTTTGTGACTGTGCATGTGTGACTGTGCATGTGTGTGTGGTGTGTGCATATGTGTTTGTGACTGTCCATGTGTGTATGTGTGGTGTGTGTGTGTGCATGTGTGTTTGTGACTGTGCATATGTGTGTGTGTGTGTGTGTGAGAGAGAGTGTGTGTTTGTGTGGTGTGTGTGTACATGTGTGTGTGTGGTGTGTGTGTACGTGTGTGTTTGTGACAGTGCATGTGTGTGTGTCGGGGGGTGGGGGGGGCTGTTTGTGATTGTGCATGTGTGTGTGTTTGTATGTTTGCATGTGTGAGAGAGATGCAGAAAGAGCAAGTGTGTTTAAGAATTAAAGACTGGTTTAGGAATAGTAGAAAATGATTTGACTATCAGATTTACATTCTAAACCTGTACAAAGTGTTTAATTATTATAGGTTAAGATCAAGGGGTCATTACAACAATGTTTTATGTGGGATCAGACAGAAAGGCCCTGTGATGATTTGCCCTCAAATGACCAGTTTTCGTGAGAATGATAAACAAATGTTAAGCGCATGAGCAAAGCTTTAGTTTTAATTGTTTTGTACTGGTGATCAGCATCACACGTCTAAAATGACGGAGGTGAGGAGTGGGGAACGAAATGTAAAGCGCTTTGAGCAGTATTTCTGGAGAAATGCGCTATATAAATGTTCATTATTATTATTATCATTATACAGCAACAGAATTGGTTGCTGCCCAGCATGGCACAGAGGGAAACAGGCAGTAATTCAGTGCCTGTGTTGCATGAACGACCAGAGCGGCGTTCAAGTTACCGGCGCAGGAGAAGTTGGACGGAGACGAGGAGTGCAGCCTGTGGACCCCCTTCAACAAGCAGTACGCCAGTGGGCGTCTCTACCTCTCACAGAACTTCGTCTGCTTCACCAGCAAGGTCAGGCATGGGCCACTGCAGGGAACAGGGAAAATAGCAGTCATCAGACAGTCAGTGAAACAGTTGAAAGAGTGTGTGGGTGAGGGTGTGTGTGTGTGTGTGAGTGTCCATGTGTGTTTGTGTACCTGTGTCTGTGTCTCTGTGTCTGTGTCTATAAGTGTTTATGTGTGTGTCCATGCAAGTGTTTGTATACATGTTTAAGTATTAAGAGTTTAGTATCATTGACTACATTACTGTGTCACTCAGTACACTACAAATTTCAGACGTTGAGAAAGACTTAGTAAACGATCCCTCTAACAAAAACAAACAGACTCAATTTCTAAAATTAAAACAAAATCTAGAATTATTGCTATTAGAAAAAGCGAGAGGGGCACAAGTTAGATGAAGAATTAAGTGGATTGAGGAGGGTGAACGAAACACAAAATATTTTTGTAATTTAGAAAAAGCTCGAGCCAAAAAGAAAATTATAACAAGACTTAGTAAAGAAACTGGTGAAGTTATAACAGATCAAAGAGAAATACTACTTGAACAGGTGTCTTACTTTAAAAACTTATATAGTCAGACAACAGCAGTAGAAGATGTAAGGGAAGCAACTGATATATTTATGGCAGATGAAAATTTCCCTCGTTTGAATGGTACGGATGCTGCTGTGTGTGAGGGACCTGTCACTTTAGAAGAAACGAGCAATGCACTTGCGAAAATGAAGAACGGGTCTGCCCCAGGCTGTGATGGAATTACAGTAGAATTCTTTAAAACATTTTGGTGTAAAATAGGCAGTATTGTGACAAATTCCTTCGTAGAATCCTTTAATAAAGGTGAACTATCTTACTCTCAGAAGCAAGGAATTATAACATTGATGCACAAAGGAAAAGACCTAGAAAGAGATAAGCTAAATAATTGGAGACCTATAACCCTACTCAATACAGATTACAAACTACTTGCAAAAACACTAGCAGAAAGGCTGTCGTCCGTTGTTCACACTTTAGTTAATGAAGATCAAGCAGGCTACATTAAGGGCAGAAACATATCTACAATTATCAGATCGATTGATGACGTTATTAATTATCTGAATAAAACAAAGAAAGCTGGATACTTATTAGCAGTAGATTACTCTAAAGCATTCGACTCCATATCAAAAAGTTTCTTGGTACATGCTTTTTCTGTCTTTGGTTTTGGACCAGTCTTTCAAAAATGGGTTGCTGTCGTCTTTAAAGGTTGTACAAGTTCTGTTAATCATGGTGGTTGGATATCTGAACCTTTCGACGTGCTGTGTGGTATTAGACAAGGATGCCCATTTTCACCTTTGGCATTCGTGTTAGCTGTTGAATTATTAGCTATTAAAATAAGAAACAGTCCCATAGTGGGAATTGTAACCCCTCGATCCGAGAGAAATGAGGATGTGCATTTAAAAGTAAAACAACTGGCAGATGACACAACCTTGTTTCTTAGAGATATAGAGGACATGAATAGATCGTTTAACATTTTTACTTCTTTTGAAAGATTCTCTGGACTGAAATTGAATGAACATAAAACAAAGGCACTAAGACTAGGTAGACAGAAAAGAGAGGTAAATCTTCCATTCTCAACAGTAGATAGAATAAAGATATTAGGAATCCATTTCGAAAGTAACCGAATGGCCAAAGACATTGAAGATAACTGGACAAGCAGGATTGATCGAGTGAACAAACTCATTAAAGAGTGGAGTAAACGTGACTTAAGTATTCAAGGGAAAGTAGTCGTGATAAAATCATTTCTTGTCAGTCAGTTCATTTACGTTATGCAGTCGATTGGCCTTCCAGCTGAGGTTCTGAATAAAATAAACTCAATTCTGTACAAGTTTCTGTGGCAGAAAAAACACAGTAACAAGAGAGCTTTCAAGAAAGTAAAAAGAAAAGTAATGGAAGCGAGTGTACAAGAAGGTGGTCTGAACATGATAAACATGATCCAGCTCCAAAAATGTTTTCACCTACAATGGGCAGGAAAACTGTTTGGGGCGACAGCCAAGGAAAACTGGAGTGTGATCCCTAAATGGCACATGGATAAACTTGTTAAAGAAAATGTGTTTCTCTTAAATTGTAGATCAAAAGATCTAATAGGTTTGAACATGATAGATAACGATTTTTGGAAAGATGTAGTTAGTTCGTATCTTGACAGCAGGCCGTTAAAATCACTTTCAGACATCAAAAGTAACAACTTTCACTCCCAATTGCTGTTTAACAACGCCTTGATAAAGTATAAAAACAAATTATTATTCTTCAAATCTTGGAATGAGAAAGGTCTTGAACAAGTAAAGGACATAATTAATTTCAGGGAAAATAGAGTGTTGTCTTTAAGAGAGATACAGGATATAGTGCGTAAAAACAAAGCAGGCATTGTTTTTGAATATAACGCATTCATAAATTCGATACCAAAGGCATGGCTTCAATGGATAGAAAGAGGGGAAAAGGAGGATGAAACACAGAAAGGTGATGTAAGCCTGTACAACACAAATTTAAAACAGATTAAAAAAAATACACTCATAAACAAAGAGAAAACTGTTCCCAACGCATACTACTTCTGGCTCAGAAAATTTGGTATCCACTTACTCGGGTCAACCTGGTCTATAGCGAGAGATATAACAAAAGAAACTAGATTAAGAGTTCTGCACTGGAAAATTTTGCACAACATCTACCCCACCAATATCCTTCTAAACAAAATGAAAGTAGCAGAAAACAATAAATGTCCCTATTGTAAAGATTTGGTAGATTACATTGAACACTTTTTTTTT